>NC_092209.1:82249734-82332456 GCF_043381705.1 Parasteatoda tepidariorum | reverse complement strand
TAGAGACTTCTGTTCAGCACAACGCATGCAACTTCTTCCTTGGCCTGCTTATTCGCCGGATATGTCGCCTATTGAGCACGTGTGGGATATGGTTGGTCGGCGTCTCACTCGTGATCCGCGTCCTGCAGTTTCCAAAGACGAACTTTGGTTGCGCATACAAGCGATATGGAATTCTCTTCCTCAAGCAGATATTCAACATCTGTTTGACTCCATGCCACGTCGTATAGCAGCACTTATTGCAGCGCGTGGTGGCTGCACCAAATACTGATTTCGGACGCTTAATTTGTTTCTTTTGTTTTGAAAATTTCATCATTTATTTGTATCAGTACAAGTCGTTTCTGCATTAAATTTCATTTGATTCTGATGATTCTTTCATGGTGCTGCATTTTCTACAAACAGCAGTTTAGTACTTAAAAATATTTTTTGAGTGCTTAAAAAGTACCTAAAAGGTGCTTATTTATATGCTATATTTACTTTCATTTTCTATCTAGACATCACAACTGCTCTGTCTCAAATGAAAAAAGAAGATTGCCTTAATCTTAAAATTCTCGAAGGGGTTTCTCCCTACAGTAGCGTGGAATCGTCTCCTTGCCGAGACAGCGTCTACACGCCAGACTTTGAGAGTGAAAGTGATGACACCGGTGGTAGAAGTAGTACCTCTTGCAGTTCTACGTCAGGATCCTTTGAATGCATCCACAACAAATTCAAAAACACGATGGATGTGTCGGCCATCATCGACGAAACGGAAACTTCTCCTTTCAGCAAACAAGAACCCGATGCAACACAAATTTTTTCTAAAACTTGGAGCTGCACTGCAACTCCTACCAAAAGTGTTCTGGTCTCCCCAGAAAAAAAGGTCCGTAAAGATAAAATTTCTTTACAGTTATTTCAGGCATTGATTCAAACATTAATTTTTCAGGAAGGAGATTTTTTGACACTGACGCATGAGCAAGCTGTGCAACAAGCTTTTTTCTCAACACAAAATATAATTAATGTTATTCTCTTTTCATTTAGCTACGGAAATTAACATTAATTTACTCACAGTGTTAAAAAGTGCCTAAAAATATCGAATCAGTATTTAACAAATACTGATTCGATAAGTAGAACTTTGTTCCATCTTTTTTTAAGAGACCTTTCATGGTGAATGATTATTACAAAAAAAATAAAAATAAATATAAAAACATTAAAAATATGATTAATATGTCATAATTATTAGATATTGGAATGAAAATAAATACCTCATAATTAATTTTAATTCAAAATTAAATTAAATAGTATGTCAGACAGGCACAAATTATCTTTATTTGTGAATCACCCGAAAATCAAAGGTACAAAGATCTTCTATTTTATATACATATATATTAATCTTGAAAATTTAAAAGACTGAGAAAAAAGATTTTAATGACTGTTAAAAACAACAAAAAAAGCCCCGAAATTTAGAGCTCTAGGTCCTTGAATTGTATATATAGCTTCTTAAGACAAAATTCTACTGTGACAAGACACGGATTGGAAAGAAAAAAAATTGGTTTCGAGAAAAAACTTTGTTATTAAGTATGTATTCATTCATAATAACTTTCAAATCAATTTTATGGGGGTTAGGAAGCCACTTTATAGTCTGAGCAAAATAGGATACAGCTTGTCAAAATCAAAATTTGGGTGCTATTTAATTTCGGCTCAGTTGTGCATAATATCTACTTTAAAAAATGACTTTGCAATAATATTATCAATAAAAACTATTGAAAAAGAATTTGATTGAAATTTAATGCTATTACAGAATTTATAAAAAATATATTCGACGAACCAAATAGTATGCCAAATGTTTGGTATTTGTTGAAATTTATCTTTGGTGATGCATCCTTAAAACAGGCATGAGGTTCTTCTAAATTTGTAAACTGATTGTTTCAAAAATTGGTGATTTTTAGATTGTTGATAAGAATATTTGTAAACTGATATTTTAAATTGCTATTAAATTTTTCGGAGAAAAAAAAATAAAAAAAATGCTATGTTAGATTTTTATTTTTTCTTAATGTTTCTACCTTACTAATATTATATTTTCTTTAAATATGGTTTATTTATAAAATTTTGTTGAACTCATACAATAAAATAAATTTTAAGTAAGTAAATAAATAATTTAAATTTTCTTTTGTTTGTGCAAAATAGTTTCACAGCATTTTTCATGAGTTGAATTGATACAGTTTTTTTTTTTTTTCATTTGCCTGATGATATTGTATGCATATCTCTTTCATTTATACTTTTCCAAAATGCTTTGTTAATGTATATGGTGCATAGTGTTTTTAAAAAGTGCTTTAAGGTGCTTATTTTTGTTTTTTCTTCGTTATTTCGTTCGTTCGTCATAGACTTTAAAAGCGTTTTTTTTTCATTGGGTGTTTTTAAAAAGATTTTAGTTTTCCCTTTCCGAAAATGAGATTTTTTTCTTTAACATGTCCATTTTCGCTGCGTATTATGCAAAAGCGTGTTTTTCACATTGCTCTATTAAACATTTCCACAATTCATTCAACCACAATCCATTTGGGCGTACCGTCGGTGTGTAACGTTTGATAGTTCCTATCATGTTACTTATATGATGAAATACTTGGGAGTCAGCATGTGTGTCTACTGAGTTGGATTAGGTGAGATTCTTGCATTCTCATGTGCAACTTTACTGCATTTTTCTACACATTCTCAATTTCAGGTTTTCAGCGTCTGAAATCGAACCGAAAAATCTCTCGATCTTTTTATGGTGGCTAATATAATCAAGAAAAGAGTTCTTTGTCAGAAACTAGTTATTTTATCGTGATCATGTAAAGTCTTCGAAAATTACTTTGCATTTTGTTAATGTATACACAGTGAACCCTCGCTACTACAATATCCGATTCAACAATAACTTCCTTTATTACAATAATGTTTCATGGTCCCTAGGAACTTGCATATGTATTAATGTTATCTACCTCTCAATATTACGATATTCTCTGAAGCGATAAACCCTGTAAAACAAATTTTTTTTCAAATTTCAACCTTATTTTCTCTATTTATTATTGGTTTTCAAACAATGCAAAGAATTTTATTTTATCATATTTTGCCATTTTTTTTCTCAATCTTTTCAGACAAGAGAAGACTCACTGGTGATTATGCACTTATCTTATTTCTTTTAACCACAGTGAATGGCTTTTGTAGTCAGATTTCAATACCCCTTCCTTGATGTACGTAGACCACCCCAAGACCTTCCATTCTTAAAATTGCCCCCAGATGTATCATTCCTATCTGATTTCATATTTAACTATAATTACCACAATGCAAATTAAGTCTTTATATTATATATAAATAGATTTATACTTTATACATATATAACATTAAAATTTTAAAAAAAATCTTATTTTGCAACCAAAGTATGTAGGCTCTTTGCTATAGTAATATATCACTCTACAACAATATGGTTTCTAAAATATTGTTGTAGCGAGGTTTTACTGTATTTTTCGAGTGCTTAAAAAGTACTTTAAAGGTGCTTATTTATTGTTGAGAGATTTGGCTATGCACCCTAATGTAATTTATTTATATGGTTTTTGGTTTTACAGTTCAGTTCTATGAGGAAGAGTGTTTCATTTCATGAAGAAGATCCACAAGTAGTGTTTGAGTATCCCCCGGCTACTTACAGCAGTGAAGAAGAGGAAGAAGAGAAGGGCAGCATGCATGGACGTGTTTTAGGCTGGGACATTGACTTCAACAAATATGCTGGTATCTCTACCAATGCTCTTATTATTGCAATATGGTAAAACCTTACGGAAATCAATGAATTTAAAAAAAAATCAAGTGGTTTAAGTCGTGATTTTGATCATGATTTAAATTATGCAACCTCTGATTAATTCTGAATTTTTTTTTAATACAAAAAATTATTTTAAAAATATTACAAAAATTTATAAAGTCATTATAAAATAAAAATTTTTTCGCGGTGATAACAGAAAAAAAAATTCTAAGCAAGAACTAGAAAGTATATTATGAAACTTAGACAAGTACTTCATTTCTATTTATGTTTTCGATTGTAAAAAGCATGAAATGTGTTTAACATGATAAAAATATATTCTATATTAAGCATTTTTAGAACATTTTGCTCACATGAATGTATTTTTATAGTATATTTGCATTAAAGTTATGATATCTTAACAATGATAACAGAACACAGATTCCCATTTAAGTTAAGAGTAGAAAATTTTTATGAGAAAATTTAATAGTTTTTCCTTATTTTTTTTATTTAAAAAACTGGCTTTTTTTTTTTTCAAAAAAAAGAAGCCATTTGGTTGGTCAACCCTGGTCTTTAGTAATTATCTATCATTTTAATTCAAATTAAAAAGGCAGGCGTAAGCAGTGCATGCCAACGAAAATATTTAAATATTAAAATAAGTAATGTCAGGTCCCCCTATGAATTGTAATGATTTTTTTTTTCATGATAGTTAAGGAATACCTTTCCTATGTCGCTTTAAATAAAAATATTTACTGGCCCGTAACAATGTCTCAAAAATGTTCAATCACAAAGTCTTTGTTTATTTTTTTACTGGATAACTTTGATTTTTGATGTTAATGAGGAAATTGTTTAGTAAGGGTTCAAATCATTAAATATACTATTTCGTTAAATGAAAACCTAATTTTTTTTTTAATCCTGGATGTTTTTTTTATTTTTAATAATTACAAAGAATTGTCATATAAAAAAAATAACTCTGTTTACAGACTGGGAACTTGGAGAGATTGAAGAAGAATTCAATCCGGTTATGGAAATTGAAGAATTAGATTCTGAACCTTATGTTCGCCGTCCCACTTCATCTTCGACTAGGCCTTCGACTATCTACTCATTGACGTCAGAGCTTTCAGATGATGACGACATTGATACTTCTAGGGCACCTTCCAATTCTCCTGAGGGTAAATTTAAATATTCTTTTGAAATAATTGTTGCATTTTTCTTGAATTAAAAATCCAGTTTTTTCCGCTTTTTGTTTCCCCGATAACAATTCTGGGATTTTTCAATTGTTGTTGATGTATGCCTGTTTAGGCAGAAGGGGTGCGATTGTTCTTGTTTTTCAGTGGCACCATCAATGGCCAAGAATTTGACTTCTGCCACACCATACGTCACACCCGTTTATAGGGCAGACCCATTCATACATCCATTCATTCATCCACAGATCATAATTTTGGCCTGAATCATTGAACAATCGATCTCCAATCCAGTACCCCCAGAGGTTTTGATTTGTTATGGGAACATGGAGGACTTTTGCGACTCAACAGATTTAACGTGCATCAGTCACTTTACTACACGGGGAGTCTTCGGCCAGCGGGGCTCGAACCCACGAACATGGGCCCAGCTCCCTACCGACCAGGCTAGATTTTTCAATTTTTTTTATGATGAGTAGAAACTTGATTTTGATGATACTTTATGAATTTGATAAGTCAAATTGTTAGATCCTTATTGAACAATCTAAATATCACATTTATTATCAGTGGATCTGTTAAATGTTTCTTTTTTTTTTTTTCATAATGAAAGGTTAATTTAAAATATCTTCTTTTCCCATTGTATAAAGAGCAAAATATGTCCTAATTGAATCAATCTAATAGTACAAGTTTGTGACAGTTACTTTTTTAATACTTCCACAGCAATTATAACTACAGTATTGTTTATTTTTCTTTGAAACATAAAAGCATTTTAGGTATCTGTGTCAGTTTACTAGGGATTAAACAGTGTAACTTTCTTTTAAATATAACTAAACCCGTAACTTACAATGTAAATTGTATGCAAATATATTAAGATCTAATTTCAGTTTGAAATCAATAACATTTTTGAACTACAGATCTAAAGAATTATTTATTGCAGATGTTATCTACACTAATTACAATTGTAATAGTTATCTGATTCCACGTCCGTAGACTGATGTAACTTTTGTGCCCTATCAGTCAGTATTCCAACACATACTCCACCTTGGCGTCAAGACTTATCTGTTTTTCTGGCCACAATTATCTTAAACTGATAGATGCCGCAAATGGGCCATGGGTGTGAGGTCCTGTGTTGGTGTTGTTTTTAACACAAAGGAAAAGATGCATTTAAAGATGTTTTTTTGTGTATATATATATTACACAGCTGTAAATTATGGCCGTACAAACTACATATTAGTATATCCGAGGTTGCAAAACGATATCATACTACTGTGCTAGAAAATGCTAGATTTCTGAATCCTTCTAATAGTAGAGCTAATATTATATAAGATTAAATAATATTCAATCTAACATTCAAATTTTTAAAATTATCATTGATTTCATCGAGAAATTTTGATAAAATTGGTTCTTTTCTAAAAAAAAAATTTCTGAACACGTTTAAAATTGAAAATAAACATTTCAAAACAGTTGATATAAATTATATAAAATTTGCCTGAAAGCTCTTTGTGTAAAGAAAAAAATTGAAAAATCAACTCAAGTTAAGCTTTTAAGTTGTTATTTCTTAGTTAAATTTGAAAATTTCATTCATAAAAATTAGTTGAACACAAAATATATTTTAGAGCAAGAGGTCAGAAAATAAATCATCATTTTTTTAAAAATTAATTTTAAAATCATTGATTTGTTTTCTTTTTTAGAAGGTAGGTTTGCTCTGTCTGATTTGGAAATGAGTCAACTAGTTTGCAATCAGCTCAATAAACTTGTCTTTGTCGAGAGGGACAAAAAATCAGTTCCGGAATGCGTTGAATCCGTCCCTAATTCAACCCAAAATGAAATCAATTTTCTTACTCCTTCAGTTGATGTTTTCAATCATGAAACTTCTTCAGAGGCAGCTGACAGCCGGTTTAATTCTTCAAATGCAATTCATTCAGAGGAAGATGCTGATGAGGACAGAGCAGCAGATTTCAACAGTGGTGAGGCAGGTTTTTCTCAGAATGACGTAAGTAAATCTTCTGACTTCAATGAAGCTCCCTGCGAAACATTACCTGATGGAAACCGAGAAGAAATTAAATATAATTCTGTACTTAACAATACTTCGGGTGCCATATTTCCTTCCCAAAGACATATTGTTTCTGATTCAAAATTGGATTCAGATAGTAAGCTTTTCGAGGCTGATTCGATTTTACAAAATAATCGCTTTCAAGTAGATGCGGTGTGCGAAAAAGACGTCCAGGATTTGCTTGAAGATGTCGTTGCTCAAATAATAAATAAATCTGTTTATATTGACTCAGTTCCTGGTGATGATTCAGTTCAGAAAAAAGAAAGTGCCTTGAATCCTGTTCCAGAAATAATAATAACTCCTGCAGCAGCAACTGAAGAGGATGATCCGGATGGGGAGTCTTTACTCCGGCAGCTATTTCGTGGTGATTCTGATTATGTAGAAGCTTTTAACTTTGAGTTCAATAATGGAGACTTTTTTGAAGACATTCTTGTCCAGGAATCCAGGATATCCTCCTCTGATCTAGACATGATTGAGAAGTCTGATCCTGAGCAATCTAGTCCTTTGTATTATGCATCCAGAGACACCACACACCTTTAGATATATCTATACATATATATGTATATCTATATATATACACATACACACCCCGTGGCAGAATGGTGACGACACGGTGACATTTAATCAAAGAATGAAACTAATTTACAAATGCAGAAAAAGACAAAATAAGTAAGTAACATTTAAAATAATAAATAAAACTGAAAAGTGCTTAAAGAAGCTAAATCCAAATTTGTTTTATTTTAATTTAAAAGTCAGAAAAACAATTTTAGCAGAGAACAACAAAAATTATTTAAAAAAAAATTTAAGATATATGTGTTAGCAGGACAGCACTTCATCAGGGGACACACTGCCTGCTAACACACAGGAGCCTTTCTGTCGTCCGTGGTGAAACCAAAAACTGTGTGCCCCGAGCCCCCATTGTGGAAAATTAAATAAGAAAAAGCAATTAGAAAAATTTAAATGTAAATGCATGCGGTGACATTGTCGCAGAACATTACAGAATTCCTGCACAAAGTTTTTTTATTTGAATAGCAATAAAGTTTATTTATCTGCAGAATTTTTCGAAATATATATATTTTTTTGCAGAACTCCCCCCCCCCTTTCTGCTGAATTATATTCAAAAAACCACTCGTGTTTTTTTTTCTTTTATACTTTCTTTTGAGAATAAAAAAAATTCTGCAATGATGGGCTTTATCTACAATTTCTGATTGATATTATAAAAAGTAATTTCCAAATACCAAAAATTTAAAATTGCCAATAATATTAGAATATGTATTCTTTTATATTTAGAATTTTAAAAAAATTCTTACCTTTACAATTAAAAAAAATATATATACTGTTCTGCTCTATACGTGAAGACTTTATTTGTAAACAAAAAGCACCTCTGATACTTTAAATTAGTAACATATATATTTGCTACTATTGAAAATGTCTCTCAGAAAGGTATTAGTTACTAGAAAGAATTGTCGCTGAAAAATCTAGAAAAAATTCTGCCACTGGGGTTGTGTATATATATATGTACACATACATATATACATATTGACAATTTTTACCAGTAGATAGTATTATTTAATTTTTAACTTTTAAAAAAGTGTTGTCATTCACTGTTATAGTTCTTTAAAGCAGTTGTTAATTAGAAGGGAAGAACTTATTAAGGGACTTTTTGAAAATACTCAGTTATCTGGATTATGTTATGGTCTAATTTTGCCTAAAGACTTTTAAGTATGGTAGATATCAATGCAAAAATATGTTCTGAGAACAAATTTCTAAAACTGAGTGTTTTTTTAAATTCACTAAAACGTTCTTCCGCTATCTTAGTTATATCATAAATTATTTGTTGCATAATTTTTAACGAGCTTGATTTTGCTTTAACTTATTTTATTAAACTTGTCTACTCCCAGTCTTATACTTTTTTTTTGTGGAAATAAAAGTTATTATAGTCCGTCACCGCATAAATATACATCAGTGAAGTTTCAAAATTCATTTTTACACATGATTATTGATAAAAATGTAAAATATCTGCATTCTTATTAGTACAAAGGTTAGGAGGGACTTAAATTAAAAATTTTGTTTCGCTATTTTAGTTAGAACTTATTTTTAAGCAAATAACAGTAAATAACTGATAAAATTAAACTTCTATATCTAGAATAAAACAAAATTGATGTGGACAAACAAATCAATGAATCTGTGAACCTTTAAACCAAGGAATCACTGAACAAGTAAATCGGTAAATCTATGAATGAACAATTCAAAATCGCAAAGAATGTATGCATACAAGGCACTCAATTAAATAGCAAATCAGGAACAAAAAAATCATTGGATCACCAAATTAATCCAATACGCTGGGGAACAAGTTTTTTGTTGCATTTGATCTTGCCTAATTGGGGTGTATGGATTTCAAAGTTGAAATTAGTTTTACTTATAATGCTGCAGATTTGTTTTAAAAATTACATTTATAGTCTATTTTTTGTTGAAATGTACAAGTTAAAAATGTTATATATAACAGTGGGTCACATAAATGTTGCAACAAACTTCTAGGAGAGTTAGAACACATCATCAGGATTATAATTGCACCAGAACCCATGCTCATAAATCTCGTTGTATGCAGCTAAGGGCACTGTTTAGAAGCATACAATGAAACAGTTCATAATAGTCATCATATGCCCCTAGCAACATGGGTTTTAGTCTCAATGATGTGCCCTAACTTCCCTAGAAGTTTGTTGCAATATTTATGCAACCTTCTATTATATATAAAATTTTTAAACTTGTACATTTCAACAAAAATAGACTAAAAATGTCATTTAGAAAAGAAAAACACTGTAGCTTGAAGAAGGAAACCAATTGCATTTTTGAAATCAGCTATGTCAAAATATTCAAGATCTCTTTAAAAAAAATCTCATTCAACAGAAAGCAAAAAAAAATATTGTTCCATACTGTTATTAGAGCAATAAAACAATCAATAACTCCTCCACAAATCAATCACTGGAGAATCACTAAATTAATTCAATGAATGAGCAAATCAGTGTAACAATGAGTGAATGAATCAATAAACCAATGTATCGGTGAGTTAATGAATGTATAAAATAGCAAATTAATTAGCATTAAAAAGTTATGATTCATTCCTCCTTCAAAGGTTTATTGATTTGTTACCTTAATCATTAGCTCACGCATTGATTCACCAATTAGTTAATTATCTCATTCATTTCTTAGCTGATTCCTTAATTAAGGTACTCATATATTTTGTTTGCATTTTCATTGTTAATTATTATTATTTTGTTCATAAATTTACTTATTCCTTTGGAAACCTATCATGTTATCTTTCTATGCTTTGAAATCTTTTTTTTTTAGTGTTTCTGGATTGTTTACTTTTATATAGCTAGTAAAAACTAACTGAAAGCTGCAGACAGAATTAAAACTTATGTTTATCTTAACCTTCAATGCTATAACTATATTTGTCACTATAAAAAAAATCATGGATGCCCATTGATGTTTTAAGTTTTTAACTAATAATGATTGAGGAATTATGTATTATAATAACGATTAATGAAAAATGAATTTCCATTCCATATATATACGTAATAAATATTTAAAATTTAGTTATTTTATTGCACAGATATTGACTCCATCTTTTTTATTTCTTCGAGTTGCATTTTTCTCAATAATAAGTCTTAAAATTATAAGTTTTATGTGAGCAGTTGGATTTGTATGTCTGGGAACAACATCTATTCTAGTTCTGTTTTAGTTTCTGGTGAATACATAAGCTGAAAATGTATAAAGTATGCGGAATTACAGTTTTCGAAAAAGAACTATAACAAATGTTGAGAATGGTTATCAGTGAAAAATAATTCTTATTCTTGAATTTTGGTAATTTTATTTTGAATTAAAAAGTTCAATGATACCTACTTGTGCTATTTTTTATAAATGCATATCCTTTTCATAATTTATTCAATATATTATTATTGAAAAAAAATATTTTTAAAAAAAATTCTTTTTATCAACACTTAACATCGCAACAAAGATATTCATTTTGGTGCCCGGGAGGGATTTTTCTTAAATTTAGTGTTTATTTATAGTGTAAAGGCATTCACGCAATGCCTACATCGAAGAAGAAAAAAAATGCAATATGTCCAAAGCTCGTTAAAATGTAGTGGTTGGACTTATTTTTAATGGTGCAAAACAAGGTGCGCAGTAAAACTAATAATTATATTACTTTTATAAGATAAGTATGAAAATTAAAGAAAAATGTTAAGTTTTTTAATCATTATTAAAATGTTTTTTTTTTTTTAAAAATTATAAAACTTCAGTGATTTTTAGTTAATTTTTTTATTTTTTTTTTAAATTGAAAATGGTTGACTTATGTTTCTTTTTTTCTTCTTTAGAAATGAATAAAAAAAATCAAAAGTGAATTGTGTATTAAAAAACTAATCAAATTTATATATACTTATATCTTGTTCACTCTTTGAATATTAAATGTATTGTGAAGGAAATATAATTCTCCTTTCATTTAGCAAATAAACTTTCTGAAATAGTAATTCCCATTGTAATTCATTTCAAATTTAAATAATTATTTTTATAATAAAAGCTATAAATTAATAATGTTTTTAGTGCAAAATAAAAGTGAAAAAAAAAAGCATATTTATGATGCAAATGAATTTATTTATTCGGGATGTAGTTATTCTGAAACCAATAGATAAAAAGGATTTTCTAATTTTTGCCTCTTTAACTTTTAACTGAATTTTATAGCCAAAATATATTTAGGACCTTTCTTCCTTGCACACACTCAGAATATGTTTCATACTAGAACCAGTTAAACTTCTTTTCCACCAAGTTGGATGCTAATGCAGTATCCGCAGTGTAAAAACGAACTCAGTATTTTTTTAAATTTTTTTTTTTTGATATTTGAAAAAAAGGATAATTATTGAAATATTTTTTCGTGGGGGATAGTTTTCCAGTCAAATTTATTATATTATCAACGCACAACTTTACGAAACCCTTAAAATAACAGAAAAGTAAAACGCATTTGCAAGTAGTGGCTTATAGTTTGAGAGGAACGAGAATTCTTTTTTGGTTGGGGATTATTCTTTCCTGGCAAGTTCATTATAATTTCAAATAAAAAATAACATTAGCGATGAACATTAGTAATCAGTGGATTGTTTTAACTAAAACATTAGTTTTAATTTAGTGTTTAAGGTGGTTTAAAACTTTTTTCGGGGAGTTATTGTTTAATAATTTTTATATCAGAAAAAAAATATTGAAAACTTTCTCACCAGATGGCACATTCAAGCGTTGTGATCTTGAATAATTGTCCTATTTGATCTGAGTTGTGTCGTATGATGAAAAAGCACTCTAACGGTATATTGAGATGTAGATAATATTTTGTTTTCATAATGTCATAATAACGGCCAAAAGTAAATATTTTAAGAGAACGCTGCTGGCGCAAAATTTGTGTTTTTGTCCTTTAAATTTCATGGTTTTGTTATGAAATTTAATGCTTTAGTAAATTGTATTGCCTGTGTTTTATTAATTATAAATTTAGTGTATTAAAAACATATAATTTATGTTCTCTGAAGTTAAAGGCTTTTATTATTTGTGGCTAGTCCCAATGCATCTGACTGTAATACATTATTTTTCAAAATCTTCCCCTTAGAAATGCTAATATTTTTCACACATTTGCTTAGGAAAACCTGTACTTTATTTTCCATACATTATCTCTTATCAGCTAGATACGTCCTATAAAATTAGTTGAAAACATTATTTTAAACAAAATTAAATAATTAGACATACCAGCACCCCATTGCAATAATAACTAATAGAAGTAAAATTTTGTTCATTAACTATTACCAAAGGCTATTTTCAGCATCTTCTTAAAATCTATGTGAAAAACTTATGTTTTTGCATTACATTTATAAACATTTGCCTATCTATGCAATTTTTGCTACTAGACTTATAGAAAACCTTTTCTTTGAAAAAGAAAAAAATATGTTTTAATTGAAAATTGTAGTCACTATTTATGGAAATTTTCTATTGTTATTTTTTAAAGGGAAATTAAGTACTGAGTTATTTATTACCCATGTTTTGTCAAAATAAATAGAACACGAATATTAAAGCCTTCATAAAATATTTTTAGTGTTTTTCTTTCCACTCAGTATACATGTACCCACACAGTACTTTTCTCTATATATAGTACTTCTCTCTCAATCTATAATAGTATTTATTTTTATGAGAAATTTTAGGTACTCTAAAAATAACGTTATACAAAAATTTCATCTCACTAGGAAACAAAACAAAAAAGATAAGTGAAAATAAAGCTTATCATAGTAATTTGGTTTGATTTTAGTTATTTGCTTTATTATTACAACCGTTATGAAAAGAAATGACAAATTAATATTATAACCGGGCTAAACGAATGTTTAAAGAGATAAGTACGGGCCTGGGGAAGTGCTTCTTTCTCTTTTCGCCAGTTTTAAAATAAATTTTTAAAAAATTTCTTAAATTTTGCAGAAGATCACACATAATAATTAATGTCTTGAAAGATGAATAATTTTTAATACACGCATAAAGAAAAAATATCCTAAGAATCTTCGTTAAGAACTCATTACTAAAGAACAATTTATAACTCGAAAAGTGTCGTTCGGTTATATTTATTAAGAAAAAAACACAGAAATACATTTACTCAATTAATGTTTACAACAGGCTAATTGTTATTGTAATTATTTAGTTTATGTAATTTGTTGTTTGATGTCTTTTTAAAATGAAATTTCTATACCGTGATGAAGATCTAATTGAATAAAAATAAATCCTCAGAAACTATATCTAAATATATTAAGAGTTCTTATCTACAGTCTATCAAATTTACGGACATCTTTTTTTGAAAACAATGGTGTGGTTTCCTGATCAGTCTTGCAATGCCTAAATAATGCCATTTATCAGAGAACTTGTAAAAATAATTATGAATTAATAGTTCAAGATCGCAGTGAAAATTCAATCATTCTTTTCAACATAAAGAACATCCATTCTACAGAAGCAAGTTCGGATCAGATATTTTAACCCTTTGAGGTCGCGTATTAAGTTTATACATGCTGGTCGGAATTAATTTTCGTATTATGAAGGAAAAAGAAAATTTATTAATTCTTTTTTAAACTCAAGATATACATGTAGCACAATAATATGTTTCAATTTTATGTAAAAATTACATTTTATAGTTCTCCATCGTGTGGTATCTTTCAAAGCAGTCTCCAATATTAAGCCCTGCTTTTCGTGAACATGTGGCGCCAAAATAATCAGTTTGACATCTTCTGCCTTTAATTAGTCTGTTTGAACATACAGAACAATCGATGCATCTTCACAGAGCCGCAATATATGTAATTTGCCATTAAACTGTGGTTAACATCTTTGCTGTGGTGGCTGAGAGCAGACATACGATTAGAACGATAAAAAAGCGTTGGTCGCTGAGAGTAGACATATGACCGCAAAGGGTTAAAATATCGTGTGAGTACCTTTAGTAGAAGCAGAGATAATTAGATTGAAAGAAATAGGAGAAACTCTTTTTTTCAAAACGAAATAATCAGTTTATAATTGCAATCTAGTTCAAATAACAGTATTAATTTCCAGCTTATTTAATATAGCATTTTTAAATAAGTTGAGTCCCATAGTGGACTGATCGTTAAGACATGGTTCCCAGCAGATCACCGGCTGCGGTCAGTGTGCGGGTGGGTGACCACTTGGATCAGTCTCCGTAGGGACCGAGGGCGTGCGGTATTGGTCCTCGTTAAACTGTGCTACCGTAAAGTGCTCGACTTCGCGTGCAGGTTGTTGGGCTTCCGAAGCTGGGGTGCCATTCCCTCTGCAGAGGATAAAAATTGTGATGGCATGTCTTCGGATCATCCCTAGGCATGTTTCCCAGACCGTCGCCAATAGCCCTTTGTGCAGCTCTAGTGCGACGTAAATGAACTACAACAACAACAATTAAATAAGTTGAAACCAAAAGCAACAATTGGAAACAAAAATTTAATACATTTCCTAAGAAATTAAAACAAATGCACAGTTTCTTTCAATATTTTACAAGCAGGAATACAGCAAAACCTAAAATATAATTATCTATAGAGCTGTTAAATTATCATAATTAAATTTTATTAATACATTTTGCTAAATTAAGAAAGTCACACTAAACATATCACAACTACAAACCACATATTGAATTCTCAATTGAGAACTGCTCACTAATTTTTATAATGGACAACTGTTAAAAATGAATACTCAAACCACTTCTCAAAAAATATAAAATGTGAATTTTAAAATTCTGTTTAAAACTAATATAAGTAACATAAAAGTTTTTTTTTTATTAAAAATAGAAGTAAGAAACTTATTGAGGTACTATATTAAATTTTAATAATTTCAACTTAAGCAAATTTATAGTGGTCATTTTTAGCTTCTTCCATTTCGTCCAGTTTCTTCCATTTTGTCCTTATTTCTTCCACCTTAATGCCAATCCTTAGTGGAAGAATAGTCAGGAAGGAAACATTCCCACTGAAAACTGCGACTCTTCCAGCACAGTGTGTTTAAAAAGGATTATCATTGACGGATCTCTTTCCCAGCGGATGTCTGTCGCAGTTGCAAAATGACCCTCCTTCTGGTGGACTCTTGGTGCAGAGGAATCCACACATGTTGCTCCTGAAAGAATCGTCATCGATGTTCACACCATGCGGAAGGGGAGTGGCGGACGACAACCTCATGAACAGGCACGTGACCACCAGAAGCTTTAAGCTTAACATCATCTACAAAAAAGAGAAATCTGATCACAAATATGCCTTCGCAAATTTTCGTGCACTGCACCCAACTCCGCATCAACCCCAATTGGAGGTGCGTGCAGTGTTTCCCTATTAGTTATTTCCTATTATTTACATATCATCAATTTCGGATGTCTTTGGGGGAAAAACCACGATGAATGCAAATTATTTATTTGAGTCGCGATGACTCAGGAGACAGAGCGTTTGCCTTCCAATGAGGCGAACCGGGTTCGAATCCCAATCGATACGAATTCCGCACCCGTCTCGCATCGACCACAGTGCTGGCATAAAATATCCTCAGTGATATACGGATCATGGGTTAGAGTCCCCTTGCCGTCAGAGGTTCTCGTGGTCTTCGTTTCCATGTAACGCAAATGCGGGTTAGCTCCATCGAAAAGTTCTCCACGAAGGCAAATTTCTCAAAATACTGGATTCAGGAGTTCCCTTGTCCATTTGTTGTAAACCCATAACATTGGGTCGGCTGTTCCACGACGGCTATAAAAATCATTTACTAATAAAATCATTTAGCCGCGATGGCTCAAGGGATAGAGCGTTCGCCTTCCAATGGGTTGAATCGGGTTCTAATCCCGGCGATGGCTGGTCGATTCAAATTCCGCAACCGTCTCGCATCGACCACAGTGCTGGCATAAAATATCCTCAGTGGTAGACGGATCATGGGGATCAAGAGTTCCCTTGCCGCCAGGCTAACCGTGGAAGGTTTTCCTCTCCATCTACCGCAAATTAGGGTTAACTCCATCAAAAAGTCCTCCACAAAGCAAATTTCTCCCAATACTCGATCCAGGATCAATGATTTATTTTTTAGAGTTGAAAGTTAAATTAGAAAGAAAGAAAAAGTTTAGAAAAGAAAAAAAAACTAGGCATCTTAAACCAACAAACCTCTTCTAATTTTTTAAAGCTAACTTTATGATGTCAAATTAAACGCAAACTTCAACAAAAAACATTACTTTTCATCTAAATATTTAAGATGGTTCTATCATTTATTACTGGTAAAGTTGTTTTTACTCATAATTATATCAGTATGGGTCATTTTTATTGAAGCTAAATTTTAATCATCAATCAGTTTTTCATTACGCCAACACAAGTGGCATAAAGAAACGATTACGCAGTAAGGAAATGATTTTTGACTAAAATTAAAATCATTTGTGAAAAATCATGTACCTCCAATAACATTCCGATTTTTAAAAAAAATTCTTTGAAATAACTGCTTAGCCTTGAATCCAGAAGACAAGAGAACACCTTCTCAAAGAACAAGGTCACATTCACCAACAAGAAATCTTTCATGCGAAACTAAAGCATTTACACGAAATGGAGGCAAAAACCACGAAACTGTCTCATGGTCAGCCCGATGCCAATGGAGCTCTGATATGTTTCAGCCAACGTTAAAATTTGCATCAGCACTGCAATCTCTGCTGGCAGGGAAGAAAATAAAGTTTATTCATTAATTTCTTCGATTCGTTTATATGTTGACAATGTCAATTTTTTTTTAAAGTTGCCATTAGTTTTATCAAATATATCATTAGTACGCTTATCATTTCGGAGATAACACTTAACATCTTAAAGATAAGCCTCTTGTTATTTTCAATTCGAAAGTAACTATCCGAAGAAAAAAAAATGGTAATAGGAATTACTAATACTATGTTAATTTGTGTTGTTTTAATATGTACTCTATATATAGTTTGTCTTAAGTAAGAACTACTCCAGCCATTTGTCTGGACTCGTGGCAGTGACTATGGTAACGAGGTATAACTATTTCAAGTAGGGGTGTGGGGTCATTGTTTAGGACAGGTTTTTGCTCAGGTCGGAGAACGAAAGGGAATTTCTTTTCTTTGGTCTACTGGGTTAGCCCTCGCGTAATAATAAGTTACCCTCCCTGGAATGCACTATTCTTGTTTTCATATCAGTAGACGGCGTCAGACTTCGTGGAGGGGAGAGTTCTTACCATAGACAAACTATACTAATATTGGTATCACGATACTTACCATAGGTATTGGGGAAATATTTTTTTCAACCGACCGAATCGGGTAAGTACCGGAGAAAATTGTTGGTTATGGTAATTTTTGACAGTCAGAAATTGGTCTCGTTCTCGAGCGATAGAATTATGCCAAATGATAATGAGCATTGTTAATCTTCATTTTAGATAGCACGAATTTGTAAAAATTTGTTTTGCTTTTTGGGGCGAGGAGTAATCGACCATGTCAACCTTCATCTATGAAAAGGTACCCCAACATCGAGTCGAGTTAACATGTCTTATATACCAGTGAATTGTCAATGTAATTTTGTAGTGGTAGATACGCTACAGTACTCCCTCACCAGAATCATAGCTATGATAGAATTCGATACATGGATACCACTTGTTGCTGTATTTGTGACAGACCGGGAGAACTGGTTTAAGGTCACCGGGTTTTTGAGCATTAGTCATGAGAGCTGTATTAAGATCATCGTCGCAGTCGCTCCTGTGTTGCCTTTAGCAGTCGGGTGTATGCAGGTTGACGTTGTGTGTGATCGAGACGAGACTGCGTAGCAACAGTGAGAGGAGGTGGAAAGTGTCGCAGTCACAAGTAGCAAGTCAACTGTTCCATGTGAACCATTCATCGAAGTAGGCGTTACTATCTAGGTAGGCGTGTTCATATCGAAGTGGGCGTTTCTGCCAATGTAGGTGTGTTCACATCACGTCCGAAGGTAACCAATGTGAGGCGAGGAGTAATCGACCATGTCAACCGTCATCTATGAAAAGGTGCCCCAACATAGAGTCGAGTTAACATGCGTTATATACTAGTGAATTGTAGTTATAATTTTGTAGTGGTAGATAGGCTACAGCTTTGACAAAATAATGTAAGCCTATCAGGAAAAGCAACAAGCAACGAACAAATTTTATTGTTTTAAGTTAATTAATCATGTCTGCATATCTCTTTCAATTTTGTAATGTTGATCACTCGTGATTTATTGTTTATTTAGTTTCATTGCAAACCGTAAGAAGAACGAACATTCGGCTAGTAAGAATAATAATAAACTGAAAAAGTTGCATAAGCACAAAATAATATTTATTTTCAACGCTACTTTGCTTAGCAAAAAAAAAAAAAAAAAATAATTNAAAAAAAAAAAAAAAAAAAAAAAAAAAAAAAATTAATTAATAAATTTATTACTGGAGCGGTGTGTCTGAAACACAAAGTGCTGCTAATCAGAAGAAGAAAAAGCTATTTGAATCAGGATTTAAAAGCTATTTAATAGAAGAAGAAAAGCTTGTTGAAGCTATTTAAGGGTTATTTTTTCTTGTCATTTTTAATTACTGATTCGTAAAGAAACATAATTTCCTCTTTAATGTATGGAAGATGCTGCTTCAGGGTTTCATTTCCACCAATTTTTCTCTCTGTGCCCGAAGTCAAGAGAACTCCTGGATTAAGTATCGGGAGTAATTTGTCTTTGTGGAGAAAGCTTTAACCCTTTCGCGCCGACTGTCACAAATACGTGCCAGCATAAAACCGTATCAATCAGGGTAAAAAGATAAAACTTGTAACCAAAGTATTTTTTTAGCAGTTAATTTGTGAGTGTGGTTATAATTGTTTGATTTATTTAATTCACCATTACTTTGTTCAAAATAAAACTATTTAATTATACTTTGAATTAACATTGATTATATATGGTTAAACTAACAATAATTAAAGTAAAAGCAAAGTAAGTCTGTCAAATTAGCAACGACTGCATTTAAATTACCGTTTTTTATTTAATTACAACTTGATTCTGATTTTGTACGAAAGCTTTTCTTAATCACCCGTCCCCAAGGGGTTAATGAAACTAACCTGCAGCTTTGCATAGAGAGGAAAACCTCCCACGGTTAGCCTGATGGCAAGGGGACTCTAATCCATGATCAGTCTATCACTGAGGATGTCTTACTTCAGTACTGTGGTCGATGCGAGCCGGGTACGGAATTTGTATCGACCAGCCTTCGTTGGGATTCGAACCCCGTTCACCTCATTAGGAGGCGATCGCCTTATCCCTTAAGCCACAATCAATTTAACATTTAAAATATAAGTACCCTTATCTCATTTAGCAAAGGTGAAGGTCTTATTTAGTAAAGGTTTCAATATCGTGACCTGGCACGCCAAGGAGACAAAAGGATTTAAAACTTGCAATTTAAGAAAAAACTCATTCACTCATTTACAGGTTTGCGGGGGTGACTATTAGTTATAATACCCTTACAGTTGTTCGTCTTCTGTGATGTTTTTTTAAATTTTTTTTTATATTCTGTGATATTTTTTAAAAATTTAGATAATTTTTTAATTCTTTCGGACTGGTGCCCGAAAGTTGCAAGGCCTTGGCGATTATTCTGCTGCTGATCACAAATATTTCTGATAAAAGAAATATTTTAATTTTTTCTTTGCAATGGAATTTATAATTCTTATAAATTATATAGAATTCCTTATTTTAATCGGAAAATAAAAGGGTGTGCATACTTTGTGCTAAAAATAATAGGGAGTGTTTTTAAGTAAATCCATGCTCACTATAAATGTAATTATATCTTATGTTTAATTTCACATTTAGTGTTTTCAGCGTAAACTTTTTTTTCTTCTCTCTTTCATAATTTTAGTTATAGTTCTCCATCTTCAAAAAAGTCTAAAAGGAATTCGTTTGCCCTCTTACAAGTTATCAAGTTACAAGTATTACACAAAGGATCAATTATCTGTTTATTTTCAAGAGGAAGATGCTCCGTACCTCTCTGGTTCAGAAAAGATATAATGGTGAAAAATGCATTTTGGTGAATAGTAAGAAGACTGAATTTTTAAACCAAATTGTTTATTCTACGTTGACATCTACATTTTCAAGAGAGCTGGTGGCTCAGGCGATAGAGCACTTGCCTCCCAATAAGGTGAACCGGGTTCCTATCCCGGCAATGGCTGGTTGATTCGAATTCCTCACCTGACTTGCACCGGTCACAGTGCTCACGCAAAATATCCTCTGTCGTAGACGGATCATGTGTTAGAGTCCCCCTGCCGTCGGGCTAACCGTGGGAGGAGTTCGTGGTTTTCCTCTCCATGTACTCAAATGAGGGATAGTTTCATCAAGAAGTCATCCACGAAGACAAATTTCTCACTTTAATTGATCTAGGAATTCCGTTGTCTTCTGGATTAGACGCACCGAAAGGTTTTATGTAAATTCTTAATTATCAGGTACCGTAAACCGGGGCGAGTCTACCCATTTTTTCAGTTTGTCAACTTTCAAGTGGTCAAACTTTTGTAAATATTAAAGAAAAAAGGCTTTTAATAGGTGTTTCGGAATCGCTATTTATCCCTCTTTAAAGTTCTGAAATCGATTTTAGAAAATATTAACAGTTACGCTGTTACTGTATATTTTTATAGAACTGCTGACAAATCTCTCGTATGGGGCGAATCTACCCATTCTACTAAAATGAATGCTAACATTGTAAGTAATCAAATTTTACTATTAAATTGATATTTTAGATACTATATAGGATATTTATGAAGTAATATTCAATTATGAAGTATTTATGAAGCAATCAAATTTTACTATTAAATTGATATTTTAGATACTATATAGGATATTTATGAAGTAATATTCATAACTTTATTATATATTCCATTTTTTTATTCATAAAATAACACAAATTGAGTATTTGATCGATTATCACATTTTGATCACAGTTTTGTTTTTATAATCATTAACATTATAAAATAACATTTTTTTCTGATTATTGTTGATAAAAATAAATTAAAATTAATATAAATTTACAATTAAATAATTAATAAATAATAATAATTAAAGATTATTAACAAAATCGAAATTCAAACATTGGGAATCATGAAAAATCCTTTTCCCATTCTTTTGGGAGGTAATAATAATTTATAAATAATAATTTATTTAACTTGCATTAAATAAAAAAAGTTAATTTTGTAATATAAAAATTGAAAAAATAGGTAAAATAAACATATTTTATATTTACATTTATATTTAACCTATAAATTTTCTTATTAATGATAAATTTATCAATGCAGAATTAAAATAATATACTCAAATTCATTTAAAATGACTTAATTTTAATATAAACAAAGTTCTAAATTATATTATTATGCTTTATTAAAACTAAATACGAATGGGTAGACTCGCCCCGCGAATTCTGGCTTTTTGTTTACAACAGCAAAACTTACATTCTTTTTGTTTTTTTTTTTATAAAATTAATGTAATCTTAGTCTTAGATAAGTTTATCACTTAACCAAAGTGAAAATAGTAATAATAATAATATACTTACGGAGCACCAACTAAAAGTTTGCTGATTTTCAATACAAATCTCTCAAAAGACGTTTGAACAGGTCGGTTAAAAAGACACCAAATAAATAAAAACGGATCAAACTACTACAGCGCCATCTTCCTTAGAGTCTGAACTAAGTCCTCCGTCGGTAAAAAAAATTTTATTTGCAATTTAAAATAGTGAAAATTAAATAAAACTAAAATGGGTAGACTCGCCCCGGTTTACGGTAATACTTTACTGTATTATTGTTTCAACGTGGTTAAAACCAGTTTGCACTTGTTTACGTTCGTGTATCAATTACTTAACATTGTAGTGCAATGCGTTGAAAATAAATACAATATTTTATTAGTATATAAAAGATATCCAGAATAAAAATCCTTTACATGTATGTTTAAATAAAAAAAATTTGTATAGAAACCCGTGCAAAACATGCAATTATTAAAACACTACAGTGAGTCTAATAATTTAATCGAATTATTAAAATATACTAATATAATACCTGCTATAAGAAATATTCTATATTTATATAATAGATCGTCTAATCTATCCAATCATCGAATTTATATCATATATCGTCAAATTCAACCAATTGATACACGAACGTAAACAAGTGCAAACCGGTTTCAGACGCGTAAAAACAATAAAGCTGGATAGTATAGTATCACCTGATAATTAAGATTTTACATAGAATCTTATAGCGCATCTAATAAATTGTCCAGGGACTGTACTTAAAATAAAAATTTAACCTAGATCTTGAAAATATATTTTATTTCATATTTTATAACAGTCGTTGAACAGACAATCCAATTTTTGGGCTTACGACAACTAATGTTCAACTTCGTAGCCTTGTAATTTTGAACCCAATCCAGAAGACAAGGGATCAAGTAATGGAAGAAATTTGCCTTCCTGGAGGACTTCTTGATGAAACTAACCCGCATTTGAGTTACATGGAGAGGAAAACCACGCAAACCTCGCACGGTTAGCTTGATGGAAAGAGGACTCATCCGACCCATGAGTCTACCATAGATGATATTTTGCGTCAGCACTGTGGCCGGTGTAAGCCAGTTGAGGAATTCGAACACGGTTCGAACTCCATATGTGCCTTCATGGCACTACTGAATCTAATTACTATGGCTAGTCCCCTCATCTATGTGATTCCTCCTTGCTCTGTGTATTAACGAGTGAAAAATATAATATTCCCTATTCCTGTTCATTTAAAAAATATTTGAAAAAAAAAAAACATTTAAAGATTCCGAGATTGCTTGCAGTTGTAGTTACACGTAAACAAGGACTTGGAACTTTAAGCTTCATCAAACAGTTGTAAAAACATGGAAAGCTTTTTTTGTTTAAAAACAAGATCAAAAATACTAAATTCAAGTGTTGCCTTTTTGCATTAAAAAAAAAAAAAGATTTTTTATTTATATCAATAAAACAAAAATACAAAAACTAGTAATTTTTTCTTTTTACCTTTTTTTGGTAAACATAAAACGTTCATGTTTAAAAGTTTGTTTTAGAATAAAATAATTTTGTACTGAAATAGTTGTAATGTTTGTTTTGATTTTTCATTACTCAAGAATTTGAAAATTTAGAAAAATAAAAGAAATTCAAGTAATTTATTTTAGAACTTTGTGTTATAAGTCTGCAGAATTTTAGAAAATTATGGTTGGCTGGTAGGATATGTACACTAATAAAACGTATAATGTTAGGAAATTTTTATAGTAGTACTTAAGTGTATAATGAAAACAGTTGAATGTATTTAAAATTTGGTTAATGTTTTGTGCATAAAGAAAACAAGAAGAAAAAGTTATAGAAAGTTAAGCTACTCTAATATTTAAAAATTTCATTCATAAGACAAAAAATATAATTTAGAGGGAGAAAATTGGATAGTAGCAAAATTCTATAATATTCTACTTAGTATTTTTGTATTGCTAAGTAAATAATGGCATTATGAAACTAATGTTCTATGTTTTACTACTAACATTCAAATTTTCCTCCTGTATTTTCCCAAAATAAAAAACAGCGCAATGTTGCTAAGTCAAATGTTGCTATTCTTGTTTCCATAGCAGCAGACGTCCACAGGCTTAGTGACGGGGGGAGTTCTTACCGTAGACAAACTATACATTTCTACTGAAACAATAATTTAATCTAGTTTTTTTTGTTACTGTTTTTGCTTTATATATCTGTAGCTAATATATTTATGTATAATTAATATTCTTTTACTTTTAATATTTTAAATAATTATACGTAGATTAAGCGATAGTTTCATTTATTTTTCTCTTTTTACAATAGCACTTTGTGCGTTGTTTTTAGTTTGATTGCGATGGTTTTAAATTTAATTTTTTTTTCTAATCCTGAGGAAGACCTTTCCAGAATTCACTTCAACTTTTCTACACCTGTTAATAAGGTGGATTTTGTTCCTGACCACCTCAGACAAATGGCCCTAGAAGTTATAAGAATGATTCCTCAGTGTGACATTACGACTTACACTGACGCGGTTAAATCGACGATCGAGCAAGCAGTGGAATCTGCATTGAAACTCCACTAAACAGATTTTTTCTCAGTCCGGAATTCTTTGTTTCAAAGTAAACTGCTAGCGACCGACGCAGGGCTTGATGCTGTTCTGAATAAAAGCAACTATGCCAACCTTTGGATACTTACTGACAGTAGCAGCTCGATTCAACACCTGAGCAACTGGACCCACACAGGAGACAAAGTTAATATTTCTATTATGAACAAACTATTGCTCATCTCCTATCAACGTGACATTCATTTCCATTAGGTCCCTTCACATGTTAACATCTATGAGAATGAATTGCCTGACAGCCTTTGTAAAGAAGTAATTCCTCTCCCTCTTCTACAGAGCTAACAAAGTTAGTGATACTCTCCCGAATAAAAGCACAAAATTGGCCAGTCTGGTTGTCCACACCACTGGTATAAGGGTTGGAAACCGGGTCTATCTCTAACACTTCCTTGCGACCAGAGGTTCGACAAAACCCTCTCACGTCTCGCCAACTAGTACAATAAGTGTCCACTATATTCTAAAGGGCAGGAAGACCGTGTATTAATGCACCATTACAGAGCTTCACCTAAACACATCTTAGACTGCTCCGAACTTTTATGGAAAGACATCTATACTTCCTCCCTGAGCGAATCGTGGGTCAGAGTCCCTTTGCCGTCATTCTAACCATGGAAGATTCTTGTGATCTTCATCTCCATGTAACGCAAATGCGAGTTAGTTTCATTAAGAAAGTCAAATTTCACCCAATACTTGATTCAGAAGTTCCCTTGTTTTCTAGATTGTGTCTACAAGACTACAGAGTTGAACATCAGTAGCCGTGAACCCAAAAAATGGGCCGGCTGTTCAACGACGGTTATAAAATAAGATGAAATATGCTGCCTCAGCGTCGCGATGGCTTAGGGCATTGGTTCTCAACGGGGGCGATACCGCCCCCCTGGGGGCGGTGGGACTATGCTAAGGGGCGGTGAACTTGTTTTGGGCAGTAGGGGGGCGTTGGGTATGTTTTGGGCGGTAGGGGGGCGTTGAGCATGTTTTGTCATTCAAATTTAATTTTAAAACTTACAAATAAAATTATTAAATTAAGATTAATTTAATAAAAAAAAATTATAATAAAGAAAAAAAGATTAAATTAATATAATAAATAAAGATTATCCTATACACTATTTGAAACAGCAATAAAACGAACTTATACGACACCTATTCTTCGATCCGAACCAACACAGCTCAGCGCATGAGCCAGTAGTTTTTGCCTCTGACTCATTCAAGCCATTTGGTTGAAATTGCAGTACATGCGCATTCAGTATGAATGTTTGATTGGACCCCTGTTTCTTATAATGATTTTCGTTAGCTTTCTTGCGGTTTTTTTTCCCCAGTTTCGATTAGATCTCATAGTTTATTTGGCCTGGTACATACGCGAATTAGTTCTTTATAGTATCATAAATTATTTATTAATTTTGAGAAATAGTTGATTTTCTTTCATCGTTTGTATTTTGCTGACACCAACAATGTCGGTTGACAAAAAGAAGTGTCATCAATACAGTGTCACGTACTTGAAGTTGGGATTTGTTCAATTACTGTTGAACTCTCAATTACCTATGTGTTTACTTTGTAATAAAGTTTTATCTAATGAGGTAAGGAAATCTTACCGTTAGCAAGAGCATTTGCAAAAAACTAGATATAGATTTGTCATTTTTGACGAACGTCTTTTTTCACGTTTCTGAAGGCACCTTCGGTCTCAGGGTTACTAGTAACGTCATCACAAAAATGCGACGATGGTTTGATCGCTTCTTATAATATATCAAAATTTATTGCTAAATCTGGGAAAGCTCAAACCATCGGAGTAGAGTTGATACTGCCGGTTGTCAAGGAAGTTTTAGAAACAGTTTTACATCATCCAATGTAATAAAAAACTATCCCATAAGCAACGATTCAGTGCGGCGACGAAATGATGAGATGGGTGAAGACGTTGAAATTTCTTTATGCAAACTTTTGATGTCCAACGAATTTTCCCTTCAAGTTGATGAATCTACCTTGCCAGGTAATGCAGGCTTTACTGTAGGCATAGGTCCGGTTTGTAAAGGAAGGGAAAATTATTCAAGATATGCTTTTTGCAGGAAGCTTGATTGTAGATATCAAAGGTAAATCTATTTTTAGTACTGTCAAAGATTATTTTAAAGAGAAAAACATTCCTCTTGCGAATATTATGTCCATTGCCACTGATAGGCTCCTGCAATGGTGGGTCGACATCGTGAGTTTATCGCCCTTTTGGAAAGGGAGGTACCAGATATTTTAGCTGTTCACTGCGTGATTCACAGACAGTATTTAGTAAGAAAAAATCTCAGTGACCGTTTGCATCAATCATTGCAATATGCCGTATCTGCTGTGAACAAAATTCACAGTAATGCTCTCTAAGATCGATTATTTAGACAACTGTGTAAGAAAAACGTGACGTAAATTCAATCGCTTGCAATATACACCGAGATTCACTGACTTTCCAAAAGCTTCTGTCTCAATAGGTATTGGAATCTTTTCGACTCTGTGCTTGAGTTCCTCGAAAACAGAAATGTAGCTCTAAGAGACAGATTGCTAGAGTTTAAGAAAGACTTTGGCTGATTTATCTGTAAAATTTAAGGGCATTAATTTACAACTTCAAGGCGACGAGCTCAATTCGATCCCTACAAAATAAGTTATTTTCGTTTTTCTAAAAAAACTGATTTTGTTTTAGCAGAATTTTGGTTGGAATGAGTTCAGCCATGCAGGGAAAATTCTCTCTGATGATGCACATACACAAGAATATTGTCAACACCTTGACTCTTTGCACATGGACTTTTCTGACCATTTTAAAGATGTTTTGTTCCCTCGAAGTCCCTCAATGGGTTTATGAACCCTTTTGTAAATATTGAAACAGCAGAGGTTCAGATTTACGAGGAATTGGTCGAACTTTTAACTAATGAAACTTTGAAATGGTGATCGTCTCACAGAATTTTTACTTAACACTAAAAAGACTGAAATACCTATATTGCTCAAAAGCAGTCAAAATGACTGCATAGAATAACTAATGAATAAAGAAAGCATAACTAATGTATAAAGAAATTTGTTTAAAATAAAATTTAATATTTTTGTTATTATTTTCAGTTATATAACAAGTTATTTGTAAATATTAACAATAAAAAAATTATATGTTGTACAAAAAGTCACAAAATTCTAAGAAATTGTGTTATCATTGTTTTTCTAATTGAAATTAAAAAGCAGTCAAAATGACTTCCATGGGCAATCTAGTGTTAAAGGTAACAGTCGTCTCTATCTTGGACTGTAGACTATCGTTAAAATTTTTTTAATTGCCTTCCCTGCCTCCTAACTTGTCGAATGTGGATTCAGTGCTGTTACGGATCTTGTCACAAAAAGAAGAAATCGACTCGAAATTGTGCAAACGTGGGTATTTGCATCTTCATCTCACTAAAAGTATTGAACCGAGCGTTAAGGAATTGGTTCTGAACCATTAAGTACAATCATCCCACTAACATAGTTACTTGAATGTTTCGTTGATACTACTTTTTAGTGTAACAAAATTATTTTGGGTGTTATTTTAATTATCTAATTTAGAATAAATTATTCTTTTTAAGCATAGGTTTCTTTGTTGATTTTTTTTTCATTAAACGTATTTATTTTGATCATAACAAATAGACGGCGATTACCTGCCGTGAGAAAATTATCGAGTTAATTTATTCTTTTTTAAAAAACCAAACAAATTGAAAGCGTAAAAAAATTGCTTAAAAAATTTGCCTCTTATAATTCAGCACAAATTCCTCCGTCCCCATGCTCAAAATAACAGGATTTTTATAAAGGGGGGCGTTGAAATATTCCAATGAGGTCTACCGGTTAGAATCTCAAAGATGGCTGGTGGATGCGAACTCTGCATCCGGCTTGCACCGACAGCAGTGCTGACGTAAAATATCCTCAGTGCCAGACGGATCATGGGTTAGACCTTTGGAGGTTCTCGTGGTCTTACTCTCCATGTAACGCAAATTGCGGTTGCCATCAATAAGTCCTCCACGAAGGCAAATTTCCCCCAATACTTGATACAGGAGTTTCCTTGTCTTCTGGATTGGGTTCAAAATTAAAGGCTACATAGTTGAATATTAGTAGTCATAAAACCAAAAATTGCGTCGGCTGTTCAACGACGATTATGAAATAAAATAAAATATACTTCCTTCCGACTGATTATTGATTCCATTAGTGTTAAAGGATTCACAGACACAGCTTGACTCTGTCAGACCAGACTGGAGATTATTAACATCAACAACATAATAGTTGAGTTAAAATTACAAAGAAAACAAAAAATTATATTTTTAAGACGAGAAAAATTAGTACTAAATAAAATACTTTTTAAAAATAGTTAAAAAGATAAAAAAATTAAAAAAACGAAAAACAAAATAAGGAGAAGATATAAAATCGTCATCAGCTCACACGATTATATCCGCAAAAAAAGAGTGCTCTCTGTGATTATATATCAATATAGCGAAAGCAAAATAAATCAATAAAACAGTGTGAGTATTTACCCCACCACCGATGACCACGATAATCACCAATGTTGAACCTCGGAAATCGGTAGTTCAAAATTTCCGAGATCACTCAAATACGGTTCATATTATGATGAGAGTTAATAATATAAAATTAAGTTTCGAAGAGATTTTAATCCCCCGATCGCAGTACCAAATAAAGTTTAGAATACGACCAAAAGTAAGATTAACTATACAGATACATATAGTATCATTTAAAATGTGATAGAATCAAAATTTACTGTTATTTTCCCAAGGTCTTATAGTCTTCATTAGTCTAGAACAGTGATTCTCAACCACTGTGCCGCGGCACTTTTGTGTGTCGCCAAATTCTTAAAATGTGCAGCCAAATATTAGAAATGATACAATAAAAATTATAATGCTTTTTTTTTATGAGTAAAGTTTAAATTAAAGTATATATATATATATATATACTCTTTATAATTTTTCCACGCCTTAACCGCGTGAACGTCGGCGATTGTCTTGTCTCTGACAATCTTAAAATAAGGTGGAAGTGTTTAAATTGTATATGACACACAATTTTAAAAAATTTTGTAAGAGCTAATCATTAAAGTAAGCTATGCAATTAATAAACAAATTAACAAAGGATAACTAACAAAAATTAAGCTAATAATTAATAATTAGCAAAAAAAACTAGTTAACTAGTAGCAAGAAATCACAAACAAATAACAGTTAATGTTTAAAAAAAAAACAGTTAATAACTATAGAAAACAAGCTAACAATTAATAACTAGCAAAAAATAAATAACTGTTACTAACTAATAAAAAATTGGTCGAAAAAAATAATTAATCCCTTAATAAATGTGCTTTTTTAGTACACATTATTTTATTTCACATTCAAAATTATTGTCACAAACTATTTAACACAATGTAAAATAGGTAATAAAATAACTTTCAATCTAATTTTTTTCATTGTGTGCCGTCAAATTTCGAAATCGTTAAAAGTGTGCCGCAACAAAAAAACGGTCTAATAGATAGATAGCTTTTTTAGTTTTTTTATAGCTTCATTAGTAATTTTGTCTAGTTTTCAGTAATTAATTTTATAGAAACACGCTTTAAGAGAGTAAGTATCAATATAAGAAACACGTGGTAGTAAGTATCAATATATGCCTTTTAAAATCCGAATTTTGGGACGTCGTGAAATTATTTATAATACATCGTGAAATCATTAAAGTTGATTTTACTTGTGACAACCTATCATAAAAAAACCAAACGATAAATAATTCATAAGAACATCTGATGAAATTAATTTTTGATTAGTTTGAGCTGCAAGCTAGCAAATCGCTCTATTGTAAATATATGGCAAAACCCACGGAAAATTTTTTCTTCGTGACATACGGTATGATCGGAAATTTTAAAACTTAGAGTTAGGTCCGTCGTTTCTTCGAACGAATATAAAACAAATCCGGTGCGGATCGATTTAGAATGACGGATTTGTATAAGATACGTACAATGCTTAAAAAAATAAATAAATGGGGAAAAAATGAAATAAATAACTTTTGATCTTATGATCTATTCTTTACGTTCTAGGATTCCATCTCAAATATGCTAATTAATTAGAACAGACGATATTTTAAGGCACGAAATCATATACAAAAGCGTACTTTCTCTGAATAAATATAGCTTATTTTTGATAGATTCTGATCCCCAAAATATAGGGCGTGAATGTAATCTTCGAAATATGGTTCCAAAAATTTGTCAGGAGAGCGGTCCAAATTTTGGACCCCCTTTTGTTAATTTTATTATTATTATTATTATTTTGTATTTCCTCATATCTTGAGATTTTTTGAATCGAACTGAAACATTTTTACACTCAATTATAAAAATCTTTTATCCAAAGATATTCCATGCAAAATATACTTTTTAGTAAATTTGTATTATTCCTTATTATTTCATTTAAAAATACTCAAAAAAATTTATAAAAATATTGTAAGTAATACAATTTTTACGTCATTTTAAAGAATGCAATTTTAGGTGAAAAAGTATAATATCTGAGTTAAATCAGTCGAATAGTTCAAAAGAAATCAAAATTTTAAAAAATAATATTTTTTTAAAAAAATTCGTCATTTACGTGCATAATGTAAGCAACTGCTTTCTTTACAATTCAAAATGTATTCGTCTATTTTTAAATAAAATAATAAAAAATATACTTTATAAAATATTACTAAAATTTATTTGCTTACATGGAATTATCTTTGGATTAACGAATTTCAGATTTGTGTGCGAACTTCTTTCAATTAGCTTAAGAAGTTCTCGAGATATGATTAAATACGCGTAAATTAAAATTAATATTAAGGGGTACAAACTTTGGACCGCTCATCTGATCAAACTATTGGGACCATATTTCTCAGGTAACGGCTACTTGATCGAAAAAGACGGTATGTTTATTCAGAGAAAGTATGCTTTTGTGTCTGATTTTCGTAACTTAAAATATCACATGCTTTAATTAATTAGCATATTTGAGGTAACCCCCTCGAACCATTTCGATTGAATCCTAGAACGTGAAGATCCGAACATTAGATCAAAAGTTATACGGGGTGGTGCGTTTTTTTTTTTTTTTTTTTTTTTNTTTTTTTTTTTTTTTTTTTTTTTTTTTTTTTTTGCGCACTGTACACATACAAGCATTCTGCTTTATTTATATAGATTATGACGCATATGTCAAGATAAAACAAATTTCAACTCATTCAGAATAACCGTTTGTTGCCTAGCTGTTTTATTTCAATCAGATGCAACTAACAGTTGTTCACAATTCGTAAACATAAAATAATACATAATTACCTTTCAACGTCCTTATGAATAAGTCTTGTCTTTTAGAAAAACCGGTAAAAAAGGGAAGGAAAATGAATCTTGAGTTAGAAAAAATGACACAAAAAGAGTGAAATGCTTTAATATGACACCAACTGAAGTGCCTGTTTGACAGGCAATGAAATCTCGTATCAATGGTTACAAAGGTTATGCCGATCCCACCAATGAATGACAGGTTCGATCCTTTTTTGATAAATAAATAAAAGATTGCCGGATTCAAAGAGGTTTGGTAAACATTTGACGCATCGAGTCACTATTTGTGCGCAGTTAAATACACATGGAAATTGTTGTCCTGTCGGATGAATACGATTAGTTCATTTAAAATTATTTTTACCCGCTTGTCACTTCCAAAGAAAAAAATACAGTTCGTTACGAAATATCGTTTTCGATTCTATCGACGCTATGTTATTTTAACGCTATTAGTTTCAGTTTTTTTCTTCCACGAAATTCACTATAACTAATGTTACAAATTTTAAAAAAAGAAAGCTTCCATTGATTTATTTGATAGCAAAAAATTTATAGATATAATACAATTGTTGTCCCGACCGATGAATGCGATTACTTAATTCAAAATAATTTTTTCCCACTTGTCGTTTCCAAAGAAAAAAATACAGTTCGTTACGAAATATCGTTTTCTATTCTATCGACGCTATTAGTTTCATTTTTTTTTCTTCCAAGAAATTCATTATAATAACTGATGTAACAAATTTAAAAAAAAGAAAGCTTCCATTGATTTATTTGATAGCAAAAAATTTATAGACATAATACAATCCATTATTTAAATCACTATTATATTGACTTACAGTGAGCAATAAGTAAAACAAATAAATAAAAATATAGGAACATCCAGAGTAACTCTTTTAAGTGATTAAGTTGCAAAATTAGTCGCAACGTTTTTTTGTTTTTTTTTGGTTAATGGCGGGCACTTGGGTCTATTTCCCATAGGCCTCAGAAATGCGAGAATTGCTACTCTCTTATCGTTACCCAGTGTGTACCTATGGTAAAGCCCGGCTGTGGAGTAGCGTCGCCCACGTCATACGACCACAAACCCGTTTATAGGGCGGGTTACATTCACACAGAAGAAAGGGCATAGAACACAGAGAGAGAGAAAGAAACATCCATGTCCTAAGCGGAATTCGAACCCGCAAACATCGGCTCCGCAGTCAGGCGCGCTAACCACTCGGCCACCTAGTCGCCCCAGTCACAACGTACTTTCTCTGAATAAAAGCCATTCTCTGAATTCCCGCGGGTGTGGATTCCTGATCCTCAAAATAAGGGAGGGGGTCAGGAATCTACAAATAAGACTGGGTACGGCGCAATCAACCCTGGTCCATTCCGCCCTCAACCAGGACCGCCTCGAAAGGAGAAATTGGGCGAGTCGGCCCTGTTTTAACTTTGGAGTCTAATATAGTTCGTCTATGTAAAGAACTTCCCTAGCCATTATTCTGGAGTAGTGGGGTTCATTATGGTTACGAGGTTTAACTATTTCAAGAACTCAAGTACCCCACCAGAGGAAATATTTATACGCGAAATAGGGGGTAAACAATATGGTCCTATAGGTTACTATCAATGCATATATATAAAAACGTTAAAATGAGAAAATTCGCAGTCAATATTAGGTATTACAACATGACCCTATATCTCTCAATATTGATCCATAGTAATCAAATTGGACCACATATTATATTACCGGGTACCAGTGTACCAAAGGAAATAATTATAGGCTAATTAGGGGGAACACAATGTGGTCCTATATGTTACAATGTTAGTATATATATATATGTGTGTGTGTGTGTGTGCTGAATAGCGTTAAAACGAGGAAATCTCTTTGAAATGCGCTTTTTCTTCCTTCCGTAGCAGCAAACAGCTTTAGACATCGTGGAGAGGGGAATTTTTTCTATAGACAAACTATATCTCCTCATAGGTTCTCCCACACCTGCACCCCCTCTTACATTCAATATGGACTGCTTGTGAAGCAGACTAACGAGATGTGAAACCAAATATAGCAAGGTGAAATGGAATGATATTTCATAGGAAATGTTTCTTTTCTTAACATGATGGTCGCCTTCTTATGAATGTCGGGTAAAAAAAATTTTCTTTAATGATTTGTAGTTAATAAAATGTTACAAGTTAGCACGTGTAGAGGGGAAAAAAATAGCTAAAAATGGCTACCTGTCAAAATATTTGTACTGTGCGCAAAATAAAAAAGACAACAACATGAATAAATATATATGATCAGAATAACCATGTATCATGAATAAATATATCGTTATAATGATCAGATTTTCACATCACTCGTAATGGTTCCTGAGGGTGACTTCGAATATAACTAATAATTAAGTTACAAAATCAGATGCGAAAACGTACTTCTTTTGAATAAACAAACATGGTTATTCACAATTCCCTCCGCCTGTAAACTCCATTTTTCTTTACTACAATTGGCTTCAGTGGTACATGTTACTGCCATCTACCGGCAACAATTAAAACTTGAATACTTTCGGAATAATTTCATATGTTCTTTTCTGCCATATTCGTCTTCGTTTTTTTACTATAACGCTTCAAAACCTCAGAGGGAATTATGAATAACCCTGATATATATATCGCCCTCACAAATGAGTAATTTAAAAATATCCATAAGCAAATGCAGGAGAGTAATACCTATTTTTACTCCGTTGCCAAGCAACCAAGTTCAGACAATGAAAAAATGTTCTGTCATCGTTAATCGGAGAGGTTTATTTATTAATAGGTAATAGAAAATGTTTCGAAGTTTTCAGGCAATAGACATTTTCTTAGCTGATTTCTGATCAAAAAGCTAAGATTTTTTTTTTTTTAAAATCTTCTTTGAAATTCTTCTTTTTTAATTTTCTTTGAAGAAAATTTGAATCGATTTATATATTAAGATTTTCTAAGCTTTTAGAATGTAGACATAGAAACTTTTCATCTGACATTTTTTGCGTTTTTTTGTTGTTTTTACATCCTTTATACGAGGATTTCATACTAAAATTAAATTTGCATACATAATTTTATATTCACGTGGTCCTTCAAAAAAACTAAGAGAACTGAAGTATCAATATTGTAACTATAAAATTATCTTTAACTTTAAAATTAAATTTTGAAACCGGATGTTTGGAGTCAATGAAATTGAACATTTTATCTTTTAAGTTTTGTTGCCGCCATTTTAGTATCTTAAGGAACTTACGAACTCTGTTTAAAAGGTGAGTATCTTATCAGGTATATACATAGTGAGTGACAATCGTAAAATAAGTGTGCAAATTAAGGAAGGAAAAAAAAAAAACTAAGAAATCATAATAGTGATATTTGGTGATAAATGTAGCTGATTGTAGTTGAAGAACATGTTGAGCGACATTTTATGGTATGATTTTATGGTGATAAATGTAACTGATTGTAGTTGAAGAACATGTTGAGCGACATTTTATGGTGTCCGACATTCCTTGGAAAATATGGAGATCAACCGAGTTAAATTAATATGTAAGAGGTGAAGCTTCTTAAAATTTACATTGAAAGATAATAAAAGTAATCACACATGGATGCGAATTTATTTTTTAAATTACATACATTCTTCAAAAATAAATGAATAAATAAAATAAAAAAAGAGAATTTTAGTTATTAATCTCAAACAATGATGGGATAGCTGAATTGATTACTCAAAATTAAGATTATGACACTGAATAAAATCAATTTTTATAGTCCAGTGATTTATACATAAGTCGGTAAAAAGTCGCACTTTTTTACATTTTCACTGAAAAAGTACTTACATTCAAAGTAATAACGAATAAAAGATACTTTTTAAAATTACAAAATTAAAGCAAATAAAATGACACTTCTGTTATTACTCTTAAATTATGATGGAAATTTAGTTTCTTCACTAAAATGGAAAACCATTTATCACTTATTACGACAAAGTAATAAATTGTTAATGCCTCCTTTGAAATAAGAATTCGGCAGAAGATAAAATCATCTTTCAGTAGACCTCAAGCAAAGTAAACAAATTGCACTTGCCTTCGAGTGTGTGACTGCTTGTAGTTTGTCGGTAGAATCATCGGAAACGGTTGATGAAATGCTTGGAACAGGCTAAAATTTCAAGATACTTCAACCAAGAAATTAATAAATCGATCCTTGGCAGCTGTTTTCAATCAATCTTGAAGAAATCTGTAATTGTATAGTTGCCCAAGAAGCAATAACTACACTGGTGGACAAAATTAAGAGATGGATGACATTTCCCCAATTATCTAAGAAAATACTGAACATAAATAAATGAAATTTGGTATGGATATAGCTTATTCCATGATAATAAAGTATGCAAAACAAAAATGAAAGTGCTATTCACTGGCAAGACCTATTGCCAATAAACCCAATGTAGTCTGAACTTAAGGATAAAAGAGGACAATAAAAGTGAGGCTTGTACAGTGTGTGTTGCCTCTAGTATGGTGTATGGTCACCCCTGACAGACAGACAGCATGCTGTTAATAAGGGAGTTAAGGAGGACTCGTGGAAGATCCTCCCATTCTTCCACCAGAGCAATTTTTAACTCCAGAATGGTTCTGGGGGGAGGTTGGCGCATCGCAATAGCTCTCCTAAGAGCATCCTAAGCATGTTCAATAGGATTCAGGTCAGGGGATTTGACTGGCCAATCCATTCGTTAAATATCTTCGCTTTCTAGATACTCATCAACCATGAGAGCCCTATGTGGTCGCGCATTGTCATCCATAAAAATGAACTCAGGGCCAGCAGCGCCCCTGAAAAGACGCACATAGGGCTCTAGGACATCCTGCTTGTACCTCTGGGCGTTCACGGAACCATTGTCAAACACATGGAGCGGTGTGCGGGTATCTTGCATGTGCGAAAATGCTTTCCATCTCTTAATTTTGTCCACCAGTGTAGATAGAAATCGATAAGATAGTCAGTGCTCAGAAATATATGCGTACAACGGTTGCAGAGAAAACAGGATTTATAATTCCTTGCATTCCTCAGGCGAAAATAACGTTTCTACTAAAAGAATTAGTACCCCTTTTCCATTAATTTTGCTTTTGAATACATATTTTTTTTTCCTATTCCATTACCGTTGATATGCAATTTGACGGAAACGTGTTTAAAAGAATTAATAGGTCTAGAGAGAAACAAAAGAAACAATGAAAAATAAAAATTATGAAAAAATACGACAACCAAAGCTGACGTCTTCAGGGGGTACCAGCTCCGGAAGCCATAAATGCTAAACCTTTTATATCGAGAGAGCACGTCAAATGTCTAAATTGCTCTCCCTGAACCCCAAAGGTCTTGCCAAAGTCTAGTAAGAGAAAGAGCTATACAAAATATAAAATACATCAAGCAAATACAAAAGTATAAAATCAAGACTAATACATAAGAATAAAACGTTCAAAAACTTACCTGAAAAAAAATCCTTCAACCAAATTACTCTACTGACTACCAAGCAACAATCAAATTGAAATGAACGAAAAAACAACGTCCCCTAATTTGATGCGCAGAAGGAAGAAAAAAGAAAAGAAAAAATAGGAAGAAAGTAGTGACATCATTAATAGAAATTATTAACCGGGGCAACTCGGTCAAGACTTGATCCTGCCCCATTAAAAGAACAAACGAGACTAATAATTCTCAATCATTTTCTTAATTTTAAAATCAATATTACAAAAATTAAAAGGAAAACCATTATTTTCCAAATTATTCAAAAATTTACTTGTTGACTCTCGAAAACTCTCGACATTATAACAAATTTTATTAATGAAGACAATTGAGAAAAAACTAAATTCTTGAAAATTTTATTGCACAAATTAGCATTAAAATTACAGAAGAAAAAAAACTTTAAATTTAAAAACCTTTCTTTTATCATAAACACCAATTTTAATTTGTTTATCAACAATATCAATTTCAAAATCTAAATATTCAACATTTAAGCAATTTTCATTAGTTTTCTTCAAAACCAAATCTTTAGGATATATATTAAAAATAAAACCATAATTATCACAATGAAATAAAATTAAATCATCAATATATCTAAAAGCTTAAGATCACTAAACTTAAGAAATTTAGCTTAAAAAAAAATAAAATAAAAAATTTAAAATAATATTAGCCAAATCACTAGAAAAAGAATTACCTTGTGGAACCCCTATATTTTGTTTACAAAAATCAAGGCCATTAAAAGGTACATTATCAAAAAGATTAAACGTACAAATATCCATCCAATAAGATGTATCAATATTTTCATTAAATAAATATTTATCAAAAATGCCACTGCAAATTTCAATTATTTGTGCATGTGGTATACTGATTTCAAAGTCAAAAGTATTATTATTAGAAACTACATTATTATGAATAAAATTCAAAACATTAACGTTACTTATCAATAACAATATTTTTCTCATCTTTAATCTGAAGCAAAATTACCTTAAGAAAATTAAAAAACTTTTTACTAATACAAGAATTATAACAATTTGTACCACACGCAATAAATCTAAATTTTACTGGATTTTTATGAAATTTAACCATAGGAAATAGTTAAATTTCACCTATTAAAAGAATTAATAGGTGTATAGAGGTGCATGGATTGCCGAAGTGAATTTTTGGATACGGCGCTATCAATAACAACCCTCGTTAGATTAAAGCAAAAAAGTTAGCATTGCATTATGGTCAGAGCTGATGCAAGACTCCTTCTTGTGCACTACAGCCTATGACAGGCCGCCATCCCATAAGTTTTTGCCATCTTGATCTATTCTGCGCCATGGCTTTCCAGTTTGTTATTCCCATTACCTTTAGGCCCCTCTCAACAGCCTCCAGCCACCTAGTCGGTGGACGACCCCTTTTTCTTGTACCTTCTGGTTTAAAAAAAGTTGATGCAAAACTTCTAGCATTTATAAAACAACATGCGTTTAAAATTTACGTTGTTTTAGAATTGATCTAATTTAAGAAAATGATTTATTTAATATGTTTACCTGTTCTGCTGCGAAACTATTAAAAACACACAAAAATAAATATTTAAATTTTTACCAGCCTTTGAAATATAATTATGTCCATAGATGAGAACATATAAACTTTTAATTTACATAGATATAGAAAGTAAATTCACTCTAGAAATAAGATGTTTCAGAAGAAGAAAAAAAAACGTTTTTGTTTTCATTTCTAACGAAAGAACTAACAATAACAGAAATATTAAAACTTTGATTGAAAAAAAGAACAAAATCAAACTATGACATGTAATCTTTTGACTAAATAAAACGATTATTATACAATAGAATTTTGATTGAATACAAAGAATAATCATTAGGCTTAGCGGAAAGAAAACAACTCATAAATAATATTAAATGACAAATATAAAAAATAATAAGGAAAATAAACGTATCTTTTATGATTGGATTTCTTCTCGTGAAAAGAAGATTTTACCACACTTATTTAAAGAATATCAGTACCATATTTTATTTAAAGAATCTTATAAACGAAAATTTTACTTTCTTAATTGCCGAAAAGTTTAAATCGTTCACAAATAATAAGCACATCTAGAACAGGTAGTGTTGCGCAAACGTTGATTTACATATTTCTTGATATCGTTTTGTGATATTGGAATGGACATTCTGCTGATTTATTGAAAATGTGTTCTGACATAAGTTTATGATATTATTTTGTAACATTAGAACGATCTTTCGCTAATATTTATGAAATCTGTCCTATTTTAGTTTTAACTAAGATTATTTTATTTTAAACTGTAATGATGAAAATATTTAAATGAAACTTAATTTCGTCACGAAAGAAATGACTGAATGATATTTTGGCAGCAATATGAAAAAATATATATGGGTGATTCTCACGAAACATGACAATTCGGACCAAAAACTTTCTTCAAATTTAAAGTCTTTAAAATAATTAAAAAAAAATTTTGTATACTTCTTTAGCTACACTTATTAATATCTTATAGACAGCAGTGTAGTTTATTGACATTTGCTCGAGAAAAAAAATAAAATAGAAATTCACCAAATCTTGAATGCCAGGAAAATGACATATTACCTTAAAAGTTTAAAAAACAGTCATTTTAAGTTAATAGTAAGTAACTCAACTTAAGCCTTTATGTTAGATGGACCATAAATTGCTTAAATTAATTCTTTTTATCCACTGTAGAAAGAAACAAAAAAATTTTTGTTGCTGATATGTACAGAATAAAATTGTGTATAATAATCAATCATTAAATAAATAAATAACTTTGATTACATCCAAGCATATTACAATCATACATAAACTTGGTATTAGGTTAATATTTGCTTTCCCTCTTTACAGTATTAGCAGTTAAAAAGAATTTCTGGTAACACTTCAATGTCCTGGCATTCATAAGCCAGGAAAATGACAGCCAGGATAATGACAAATTCGCCATTTTATAGCATATAACTTTACTTTAATTTAATATTTTGGCCGAAGACGTTTATATTCTGCAGAAAACAACAGTATTTCTTAAAATAACTCAGATAAATCTATGTAGTTTTTGTTATTAATGATTTCAAGAAGCCAGGAAAATGACAGCATAAAAACCTACTCACCTTGAAAAATTTTTTGAAATAGATTTTGAGCCAGAAAATTGGTTCTTTATTCATGCAACAAGACATGTTCAGATAGGAGGGTATCTAATCAATCTATTAACATAAGATATTGATTCCTGGCGCTATCTATTTTGGTTATAAATCACTAAATAAAAGTAGCCAGGAAAATGACAGATTTTCATGGGACAAACAAATTATTGACTGAAAAAATTATTTTAAATAAAGTTTTAGCAAACAATACCCTCTGAGTATATTCCAGAAATGCTTACATAGGATAAGATAAAAAAAATTAGATTTTGAAAAATGTATGGGAAGTTTTGAAGCTAGTTATTATTGGAAATATCGTTTGGGACATGCCAGGAAAATGACATTTTGATATTCAATTAAATATTTCAAGTATACAAAAAAGCCATGCTAGTGCAAAGTCATTTTAAAATGCTAACAGCAATGCTATTTATTAATTTTTTTTAAAAAAATGTTCTTTTAGTATTATAGTATTAGATCTTGGAGCAAGGGACAGTGAATGTCATGTTTCGTGAGAATCACCCATTCAGGGATGTGATTGACAAAAACACAAAAAAGAGGAAGTTTATAACTGTAGCATTAAACGTGCAAAAGAAAAAATGATATGAATTCAATAGCCAATCTGATAATGATTACATTATTATCTATTCAAATAAATATAAATAAATGGTAATTATGTTCTTAAATAAAATCTTGATTAAAATAATTTTTTTTAAATAATTTAGATAACTTTGAGTAACTATGCATAAGCACGATTTTATGTATCACATCATTTTAAAAAACATTTCTTTAATGGTCAAAGGACCTTTATGGACTTCCTCATCAGTTCTTTGTTTCTTCGATGGTCTTTTATTAACATGACTGATCTGTAGACTGCGTTTTGCAGACTTTTGATCATCAGTGTTGATAGGACAAGAAAGTTCATTTCTCACACAATTTTTAGAGGCCTAAGAATCGCGATGTTGGATTTCAAAATCGCGTGAATAAGAATTGCGATGCTTGATTTTAAAATCGCGTGAAAAAGCATCGCGATGCCGGATTTTAAAATCGCGTGAATAAGGCGATATCGGATTTTAAAATCGCGATGTTGAATTTTAAGATTGCGCGAATAAGAATGGCGATGTTCGATTTTAAAATAGGGTGAATAAGAATCGCGATGTTCGATTTTAAAATCGCTTGAATAAGAATCGTGATGTTGGATTTTAAAATCGAGTGAATAAGAACCATAATGTTTGATTTTAAAATCGCGTGAATAAGAATCGCGATGTTCAATTTTAAAATAGCGTGAATAAGAATCAAGATATTGAATTTTAAAATCACGTGAATAAGAATCACGATATTGGATTTTAAAAGCTCGAAAATACAAATCGCGGTATTGAATTTTTAAATCGCGTAAATAAGAATCACGATGCATAATTTTTAGAGTACGTGAATACTTATCGCAAAGAGTAATGTTTAAACCACGTATAAATACGAAAATCGATGTTTGATATTACAACCGCGTGATAACGAATCGCAATATTGAAATTTAAAAATAGTATATATGAATACGAATCGCGACATTGGATTTTAAACTAGCTGGAATATGAATCGCGATATTGGGTTTTAAAAACGTTTAAATACAAATAGTGATATTGGGTTTTAAAAACGCTTAAATACAAATCGCGATATTGAATTTTTAAATTGCGTGAATGGGAATTACGAGCAATGATTTTTAGATCGTGTAAAAACGAATCTCAACAAGTAACTTTTAAATCAATTAAATACAAAAATCGATGATTTACATAAAAATCATCTAAATAAGAATCGCAATTTTAGCAGATTCTGGCCCAGTTCCTAATATTTAAAATTCTGTAAATCAGCCAATCAAAAGAAATCAAATATCAGATGCCGAAACGAAACTGCTTGGGACTTTTTTTTTTCAAATCTATAGCAGAAGTCGTGGTTGTCAAGGCAACGGCGTACATGACGAAATTCTACCCATTTTCTTCTGAAGATCATTTTCTCAGGAGGTTACTGCAGGGGGGGGGGGTTTGTCTCGAGTTCGACNTATATCGTTCGTTCGACTCCCCAAAAGTTTTTGGAACATGGTCGGAAATTTTAAAAAGTCTTTCATCCCTAAAAAGATAAGAGAGTAGTGGAGTAGGAGACGGCATTGTTTTACCAAGGTCAACCACTTTTACCCCAGCCAGCAGATTGACATGTGAAGAAAGGTTTATTGGGGGCTTCAATACTTTCGCTCCGCGGAAGAAAAACATTTTCAACAAAATATCATTTGGTGCATAAAAAAATTTTCCGCGCGGAAATTTATGAAAAAGAGCGGAAGATATGAAAAAATCTGAAAAAAGCGGAAATCAGCGGATCCGCGGAAGAATGACATCCCTGCCATATATATGAATGAAAAACCTTGAAACAGTAACTTTTACTAAAAACTCTAACATGAAATTGCATCTTTGTCTTCTGAGTTGGGTTCAATTTAAGAAGGTAATAAAAGACAAAAAATTAATGGCAGAGAATTTTTTTTCCAAATCTAGTTCAATGAGACACAACGATTAAAAATACCTTTCTTCTTAGAAAATGGTATTTTTAATCGTTAAAAGATAAATGATTAAGTTTGAAAAAAAAAAACATTCCATTGTTTGTGTTTGGGAATTATAATTTATCATTAAAAAACAAAATAAAAAATATTACAGGGTGCGCAGCCAGATTAAGCACCTTTGAAGCACTCAAAAAATATTTTTTATTACTCCCCCCCCCCAAAAAAAATCATTACTAGAATCTGTGCAGTAACAAAAATTATTTTTTCCTATCATTTTAAAGTTATTATTTTCTAACCATAAAATCAAAAAAATTCAAAAACATTTTCAAAAACTTAACATAATCATGATAAAACAACTAGTTTCTGATAAATATTGCAGAGAAAATTATAAAAAATCATGAATTTTTTGTAATTTAGATACAGTAAAGAAAAAATCTCTTCCTAAAAGATAAAAAATTAAGCACTTTCTACAAACACCAAATAAAAAAGCACCTTTATGGGCTTTTAAAAAACGTAAATCAAAAATAAGCACCTTTAAGCACTTTTTAAAAACGCTACGCACCCTGTGTTATAAAAGAGAAGAAAACAACATTTTTTTGAAACACTAACAATTAATTTTGTAAAATTTAAAAGTTGTAATTGTGATAAAAAACAAAAGTCATAACAAAAAAGAAAGAGAAAAATAGAAAAAGCAGTTTTTTTTAATTGCAATGCAATTTTTTTTCTTCTAATTATTTAAACTAACAATTATTTAAAAAATACTATTACGTAAATTAACAACTACTTAACAAATACAAATAATTAAAAATAATCAAAGTTAGAAGGTTTAAAGTTTATTTCATGCATTTGACCTTTTTAATTAAGCTTATTTATTGCACATCATTTTGATAGTTATTACCTTTAAAACTAAAAGATTTTAGTGGTATAAAAATACACAGTTTATCAATTGCAAGTATGAAATTAAATAATTATAAAAAATGGAAAATAATCATAAATATAATAAAATGTTTATTAATAATATAGTTATAAATATAAAGTTATAAATTATTGATAAATTAAATAACGATTATTATCTATTAAACTACCTTAGAAGACCTTGATTTTGCTGATGACATCGTACTCTTTTTCATCCAAATGGACAGACCTTCAGCTTAAAACAGACAAATTCAACAAATATTCAAATAGTGTAGGTTTATTCATAAACAAGAAGAAAACTAAAGTAATGAGAATAAATCAAAAGAAAAATGACAAAATTAAAATCGAAAATCACGAAATAGATGACATAGAGTCATTTAGCTATTTAGGTTCTATTGTAGATAAAAAAGGTGGAAGTAGTGAAGATATTAGACAGAGAATAATCAAAGCAAGAACATGTTTTAAGGGATTACATAAATTTTGGAGAGAGTCAAATATTGAAATAAAGACAAAAATAGTTGTTTACAAAGCTATTGTTAGAGCAGTACTATTATATGGCGCAGAAACCTGGAAACAGACTAAGATCGAAATACAAAAATTAGAAACCTTTCAAAACAAATGTTTAAGATTTATTTTTAAAATTTTCTGGCCTTACAAAGTATCAAATCAAAATCTATTAAAGAAAGCTAAAATAAAAACAATCGAAGATGAAATTAAAAAACGAAGATGGAGCTGGCTCGGACATATCCTTAGAATGCCCAAAGAAAAAATTTCATCTGTTGCGCTTACATGGGCCCCTGATGGTAAAAGAACAAGAGGAAGACCCAGACTTACCATCCAGCGCATGTTTTTGGGCGAATTAAAAGAATGTAGAATATCTGGCAGGGAGGAAGCAAGATCTATTGCTAGAGACATAAGGCGTTGGAGGGATATGCTAGAGGCCTTAAGTGCCCAAAGGCACATAGAGGATAAGTAAGTATTAACTAATATATTCGTAAAGCAAAAAACTTTCGATAATATAAATTTCAAAGTTTCGTAATATCATGATGAAATTTCTGAATGAATCATTTACGCTTATTTAAAAGCATTCAAAGAATGATTTTTGGAAAATTTAAGAATTAAAAATATATTTAATTTCCTGTTGTCATTTTTTATTTTAAGAATATTTCGCTTTTTTTCCCTCAAACTTTTAGTAAATATAGTTAGAAGAAGAATCGATTCATTTGTAATACATAAAATAATGCTAACAAATTTAATACAAATTCTTGAATAAAGAGCAAAGATTAAAATAAACAGATATTTAATTTGGACTATGTAATTGTCAAAATTAATGGGAAATTCATCTCCATCCCCTTTTAAAGAAAACGCACCCTTTTGTGTACTATGAGAAAGAGGTCACGACCCCCTCGCAAAGGGAAACTCTTAACTAGTCACTTTCTTAAGTTAATCTGTCCCTTTTTCAGCATACATAAACTTCAAGAGGAGTAATTTTTTGGAAGAAAAAAAAAACTCTAATTAAATCTCTCCTTTAAAGCACTTTATTTTCAAATGAATACTACTATAAAGTGAACAAAAAGACTTGAACTTAACTTAGTAAAAATATACTCCCACATTATAGTTGATTCCTCAAAGCTGCTATTAGTGTTTCTGGCTTTCACAAATTATAAACAGACCTTACACCACTTTATTTTTTAGATAATAAACTGAAAATAACTATGAAAAAAATATGAAAATAAATAGAAAAATAAAATTGAAAAAAAATAATAATGATAAATTTGGGAGAAACAAAATGCAGTTTTGTAGTGTGTACCATAATGTGATGTATAACCATAATGTATGCTTATTTTTAAAAAATGGTATCATGACCTACTTCGAAGACGCCCGCTAGATAGGTTTGTATAAGAATTTCTATTTCTTTAATCCAGGCTAGATGAGTGAACGTTCATTCTTTATTAAGTCGCATACGCATAATTATTACTATCAGGCTCTGTTACAGAAACTATTTAATAACTTGAAAATATGATGTTAATGTTTAAAAACTCTCAATTCGTTCCAAATTAAACACTTTAAAATATAAATCAAAATTTTAATCCTGCATCCCTATAACTTAAAAAACTATTACATTACATACATCAAAAATATGGTGTTAATAGGATAAACAATACTATATTTAGTCAGATGACATTTTTGAGAAAAACTCTTATTCCATTACACAACAACAAAAAAATTTCTCACCAGTAAAAACACAAACAGTAAAGTCAGCTTTTGAAAAATTAGAATGAGGTTTTTCACCAGTATGAATAAAACTACAATAAATTAGATGGACCTAAAGTGAAAAAAAAAAGAAAACTTTTAACAAGAATATGGCTTTTAAATAACATGAACATGACTGTGACTAGTTAGATAATTCTTTCTTGAAAAAGCTTTATTACATATTGTACTACATGAGTAAGGTTTGTTAACATTATGAAGACAACTAAGTTGAGTCAAACTACCTCTTAATGAAAAACTCTTGTTACATGCTCTACAAGAATAAGGTTTCTCTCTAGTATGAGCACTGCCCGTGAACCGTAAGATTACTTTTTGTGAGAAACTCTTATTATATGCAATACATGAATAAGGTTTCTCACCAGTATGAACATGGCAGTGTTTATTCAGAAACACTCTTTTCAAAATTTTCTTATTATAACAAAAATAAGGCTTCTCCCCAGTATGATCAAGACAGTGTTCATTCAGAGTTCCTCTTTCTGAAATACAAAAATAAGGCTTCTCACCAGTATGAACACTACTGCGCGTAATGAGTTTTGTGAAAATTTTTGGTTACATATACTTCATGAATAAGGTTTCTCACCAGTATGAACAAGACTGTGTTTTGTTAAACTACATTTTAGAGAAAAACTTTTATTACATATACTACAAGAGTAAGGCTTCTCAACAGTATGAACACGACTGTGTTTTTTCAGACTACCTTTTAGTGCAAAACTTTTATTGCATATACTACAAGAATAAGGCTTCTCCCCAGTATGAACAAGACTGTGTCCATTCAGGGCCCCTCTCTTTGAAAAACTCTTATTACATACACTACAAGAATAAGGCTTCTCACCAGTATGAACACGACTGTGTTCTGTTAGACTACCTTTTTGTGAAAAACTCTTATTACATATACTACAAGAAAAAGGCTTCTCACCAGTATGAACAAGACTGTGTTTATTCAGAGTTCCTCTTTCTGAAAAACTCGCATTACATATACTACAAGAATAAGGCTTCTCACCAGTATGAACACGGCTGTGTTCCGTCAGACTAAATTTTTGTGAAAAACTCTTATTACATATACTACAAGAATAAGGCTTCTCACCAGTATGAACAAAATTGTGTTTATTCAGACTAGTTTTCCATGAAAAACTCTTATTACATATACTACAAGAATAAGGCTTCTCACCAGTATGAACAATGCTGTGTCTCATCAGTTGACTGTTTTCTGAAAAACTCTTATTACATATACTACAAGAATAAGGTTTCTCACCAGTATGAACACTACTGTGTGTAGTGAGATGCCTTTTTCGTGAAAAATTCTTATTACATACACTACAAGAATAAGGCTTCTCACCAGTATGAACAAGACTGTGTTTATTCATACTACCTTTATAAGAAAAACTCTTCTTACATATACTACAAGAATAAGGTTTCTCACCAGTATGAACACTACTATGTGTAGTGAGATGACTTTTTCGTGAGAAATTCTTATTACATAAACTACAAGAATAAGGTTTCTCACCAGTATGAACATGAATGTGTTTGGTCAGACTGCTTTTTAGTGAAAAAATTTCATTACATATACTACAAGAATAAGGCTTCTCACCAGTATGAACACGATTGTGTTTAGTCATATTACTTTTTTCTGAAAAACTCTTATTACATATACTACAAGAAAATGGCTTCTCACCACAACTGTGTTTATTCAGATGCTCACTTTGAGAAAAACTCTTATTACATACACTACAAGAATAAGGTTTCTCACCAGTATAAACACTTGTGCAAAACCCTTATTGTATGTACTACAAGAATAAGATATTTTCCCAGTATAAATTAAGTATAAAAAGCAGTATAAAAAGCAAAAAAAAAAATTTTTTTCTTCACTTTCACAAACTTAAAAGATTTACCATTATCTATTAAAATATAAAAAAACTATAATTGCCAATTTTTATATCAATGTTCTATCATGCACAAGAAAAGCAAGCTATTATTCATTACCATAAATATGAGAAGGTTAAAAAAGTTAAATTCTATTTTTGAGTATTAAATTGTCTTAACAGAAAATATTTTCTCAGTGTGAACAGGAAAATAACAATTTAAATTTGTTGTGTATAAATATCAAATCATATGTATTTCGTGAAAGTGACAGACAGTTTAATTATCTGCATCTGCAATTTTAACCTATTTATAACTGTTTAGTAATGCACTGCATGAAAAGTTTGTTGAAAGTGTTACTTAAACCAAATTATTCTTTTTTCTTGATTAATTTATCACAATGACTGCTTAAATAAATTATTTCCATATTATGAACTCAAAACAATTTCTTTTTGTACACTTTTTAGAACAGAAGTAAATTGCTTTTCAATAAAAAAGTATATTTATGAACTACACTTGGAAACTTATAAACATACTAACTACAAACATTAAATTTCCATGTGCAAAAATATTTTTCTGTCAGAACATCATTGCAACTGTGACACACATTGCACAGAGAGTATTTGCTGTTAGTATCTCAACATAGAATGAGATTGTCTTTAATAATAATGTTTCCTTTCGCCAGAAAGAAATTACACACACACTTAATGAATAGCCTATAGATTATATAAATCGTACCGAAAACATAATCTTTAAAAAATTAAAAATATATTTGCATGCACAGTATGAATTTTATTTACTGTCAGCAAGAAAGTATTTTATCACTCACATCGATTTTTCCCCGTACATAGCAGATATTTGAATTAGATCTGCATGGAAATAACCTTTGTATAGCGCTATCTATATTGTTCCTGTTACTATGATGGTAATTCTCTTTACATTTGTAAGATTATGGAAATGCAGGCTTATAAATTTAATCCAAGTAGGGGAAAAATAAAACAGAAATAGGGTTAATTAAAGTCTTTTTCGGTATCAGTAAGAAAGCATGTTTTAATATAGTTTCTCAGCAAAGAATTTTTCAGCAAATAAGTACACATTTGCGGTGAACGTTGGTTACGTTATCGGTTGCCTACTTCAACACACCTGATGTCCAGAATCTTGGGACAGTTCTTAAAAAGTAAAGTAAGCTACTACAGAATATCAACTTGTCCTTTTCTTAAGAGAGCATTCATACTGCATTGTAGAAAACCGCATATGCTATTCTAAAGATGCCATTGAGAAAATGATTGGGAGATTTTTTGCGAGTATAGTATTTCACTAACGAAGTCGCGTTTGCATCTCAGAATTCACACACAGGAGTTTTAAGCATGCACTATTTTCGTGTCTTGAAGGAACATTATCACATTTAACACACCTCCGATTGCTTGAGGAAGAATGAGAGCCTAAATTGATGATCCTCTTATGTCGACGATGATTGAAAGTGCGTTGATCACATTCTGCGTCAATTAATTAGAAAATATTTGTAAACAAAATAGAAATTTCTATATATTTATAAATAATATTTCAAGATATCCATCTTCCATTTGAAGAGCCTTTAAATTTACGTTACGCGCTTCTTGTTGAAGAGAATGTTTATTATTTGATTTGTACATAGCTTGTATAATTTAGCTTGTAACTTTCAAATACTGGTAACACATTTTCAAATTGCAATTGATGTCTGTTAATTTTTCATTCATTGGTGGCAACAACACATGACGTAAATAAAGATGTTGGGATTTCCCAGTATTAAAACGTCTGCTTAAGATTTTAAGCAAGTTAAAGGTCAGTTGCACTTTCACAATTGACTTTTAACATTTAAGTTATTGAATTTTGACTTATTAGTTATTCTTGCAGTTATTTTTTTATTTCATTTTATTAGATAGCTATGTCTCAGCATCTTCTAGACTCTAGAGTGGTATATATACACGATTTACCTTATCAACCTAGAAAAGCTCTATGTGACATACTTGATGCCGATAAGAGCTGGGAAAAATTAGGTATTGTTGTTGTTTTGAAAATATTTTTGGCTAAAACTGGTTATTACTTCAGTCATAAATATCAGACATTAAATATCAGTTGCTGTTGATAATAATATTAGATGAGGCAAAGTAGGGATTTTTACACAAATTCTACAATGAGATGCCTTAACTCTGATTTATCCTTTTTCTACTTAATATAAAAAAAAATAATAATAATTCGCTGTATCTGCTTTAACCGTGCCCCAAACTATCTTAAATGAAGTTTTGATTATTTGAAGTATATTCCTCAAATAAGCCAGCAATAAGCGGAGTTCATTAAATTCAAAATTTTTACAGCGATTCGAATAGCCTAATATAATCACACGTTCTTTATACCAGTGAAAAAATAAATAATCAATAAATTGGCGGTGGTCAACATAACATTACCAAGGCAATTAATGTAGCTGAAAAATCTTCGCTGTTTTAAAAAAATTATTTGTTGTCTTGTCACTCCAGTTAGTGAATTAGCTAGGATACGTTTTTTGCTTCAGGAAATAAAGTAAATAATAAATATTGATCTATATTACAAAATCATACACAAATTTGAAAGACATATATGCAAGCACAATTAATCAGGCTTAAATAATTTCAATTTTATAATAATGTATTTGTGGCCTTTTTCTTTGACTTTACATTATTGGATTAAATAAAAAAAATACAGTATTAGAAGTTCTAGTGCTATTTTTAGTAGATGCCTGCTAAAACAGCGCCTATTACCATCAGCATGCTTAGACATTTTTATAAGGGTGGGCCTTTGAAGTTATAAATGCTTTGACATTTAAATGCAATTTCGATGTCTAAACACTTTTTGATGAAAATGTTAGTTCATAATAAAACTTTATCCATCATCATTCACTTTATGTATAAAATAGAATGTATGAGCTAAAAAAAAAAAGAATCAAAACAGTTTCAGGAAATACAGAAATATAGATATTTTTTATATCTAGACTGTTTTGAAAACGTAAAATATTTAATTTATTACAGTAATGTTTAGAATTATAATTTTTAACATTATAATCATTTTTACCAATTAATTCTTACAATATTTTTTATTGGTATTATATTATTTTATTTAACGAGTGACATTATGATGTCATTTGTTTATGTTACTTTCAAACAATACGCATGTATAATTTCTGGTTTTCCAAAAAAAAATAAATAAATAAATAATATTTTATTTAAGAATAATTTTTTTTTAAAGAATAAGTAGGGTTTACACAAGCAATGAAAATTTAGTGACCTAATAGGGCCATCTAGGTGTTCATTTGTGATCCAAAAACTTGTTAGGTACACAAACTTAAAAAAAACATCAAACTTTACAATTGCATAATTTAATTTATGGTACACATCAAAAATTATTAATTATCATTGATAACACTCTAAAACTAAGTTCATTATCTCATAATGATTAAAGATTAGTATTTATTAAAATTAATTTTAAAAAAAACCTGAAATAATATTATTAAATTTAATATATAGAATAAAATTCTGAGACAAAGCAAATGAAGAAAACAACAAAAAGTAAGAGGTAACAAAATGTTATATTAACAGTTAATTATCTTAAAAATATTAAATTTTAAATAAATACAATATTAAAAGAGAAAATGTTTTATTGATGACCAATAACAGGGGTCTGTCCAGACAAAATTTATTACCGTTTGACGGTACCTTCACAAATTCAACTTTAGGAAAAACGCTAATTTCACAAAATACTTTCTTAAAATTTTATTTTTAAATCCCTTAAGAAACGATAAATCCATATTTTTGTGTTGAATTTTTAATATAATTTTTAATTTTCACAAAATAGGTACCTCTAAGGAAAACCTCGACAGGCCCCTGAATAATATTGTCAATAGATGAATGCAAAGCACATCAGAGCATGTAAAGTTGAAATTTTAACAGTTAAAAAATGTTTGTGCTAGACACTTAGTTCTTCCATTTGAATTCTCTAACAACGTAAATTTTTTTTGTATGCATGGCATTCAATGCAAAGAAAAATTCTTTTTCATTACTATTTTGTAAATTCCAAATATTTAAAAGTGACTAATTTTTTGCTCATGTGATTGACTGAATGTTTAGCCGAACATTCGGCAACATACTTTTGAAAAAGTATTTTTCAACAAAGTATTTTTTTAAAAATTTGAGTAGATTTAATTAAAAATAAATTAAAATAGTATTTTTATCTCATCCTTAAGGATGTGTTTTCAATATATTTACTAAGCTCTAAAATTCATGTATTCTCAAATTTATGTTCTGGAAGACAGTTATATAGTAATTTTTAACTTTATTTTATTTTTTATAAACTTTTAAGTGTAATTTTTCTTTATAAAATTTTACTATTTATGAACCAATAAATTTTAAGCTGCTTTTATTTTTTAAAAAAATGAGACGAAACTTTATTTTATTTTTAGAATTTGTTTATTAGTCAATTTTTTATTATTTTTATAAAAAATAGCTAAAATGTTGAATTTCTTAAAGTTTTTTTTTTTGTTTTATTAAAGATCTATTCAAGATTTCTGATAGTTTGGTTTTGATTCAAATATGACTTTCTGTGTTTTTACGTATTATATCATGCACATTATATATCATGATAAAAACTTCATACCTCTCCCTGTCCTTGGCACTTTTCGGAAAATTTCTGAAATTCCACTTAATTTACCTTTCCTACTCCTATTAAGATTTCCACCAAATACCACTCAATAATTACCTCTCCTCTTTTGGAAGCGAACTTCAATTGCATTATTATTCTATCATTTGCTGCATTATTACTCTATTCTTTTCTGCATTGTTACTCTATGCTTTTCTGCATTATTTCTCTGCTTTTCTGCATTATTACTCTATTCTTTTCTGCATTATTACTCTATGCTTTTCTGCATTATAACTCTATCTTATCGCACTTTCTTGCAGAAATTTGTCCCCCACATAGTGGAAGTTAACTGTTTTATCCAGTTATGATTAGGAAGTGTTTTGTTCCTTATCATGTTCCTAGGAGGAAGCCGTAGCAGGTTAGTAGCATGCATTGTTATCGGCAGATATTTTGGTAAAGTTATACATATTTCGGCATTCTTTATTCGTAACACATTCTAAGAAAAAGTTAAGATATAACTTTTTTTTTAAATTAATTTTTTTAAGATAGTAATATTTTTGTAGTTTTAAACAAGCATGCATTTCACAAGTTATTTAAAAAATTTACAAATTTTTTTATTTAAAATTTTTCTTTAAGAGATTAAATAAACTGTTACAAATAAATAGTACATAGTTGGAAATTATATTCTTGTTTTGAAATCATTAACTCGTTTATTCTGATAGATATAAAGAACTTTTTAGGACCGTTTGGAACGAGGTGCAATTGAAAAACTGTTTTTTTTTATTTTTTTATAGAAATAAAGAACTTTTTAGGACTGTTTGAAACGAGGTGCTATTGAAAAAAATGAACATCATAACTTTTTAGCATTTTTGAAGCTTGCTTATTAATACATACATATACTGGTGCATATGCTGTACCGGCCTTAAGCAAAAGGTTTATATTTTATTGATAGGTGGCCTTTATTCTTTATATATTTGATGTCTCTTTGATAGGTGTTCTTTATTCTTAATATATTTAATATTTCTTTGATAGGTGGCCATCTGCAGTACGATGTGACAACTTTGATACTAATTGGGCAGTCAGTGTATCGAGATAAAAGTCCCACTTCAGAACTTTTAAACAAGTTTAGTGAGAAAAATGGTACTATAAAGCATCTCTTTGTTCTCCTGGCCAAAATGGATCATCAAAGGGCTATGTCGATTTTGAGACCCTATGGTAAGTATTTTTGTGTGTACTATGTTTAAGGTTTCAAATTTATTTTTTGTGTAAAAATCTAGATATAATCAAGTCTCTAAATACTGTTTTCTCAAGAACATTTGAAAGGATCTGTAATACGGGAAATTAATTGTATGTGGCTATATTTTGAAAAGTTTAACTGGTTAAAGTGCTTGTCATAATTTTCAATTTTGTATATTAAATATTAGTACTAACTCTTTAGCTGAGACAGAAGCTCTTCATTAAAATGATTGCTAAGTTTTTGAAGTATTACAAATAATTATAATTACTGTATGCTTCTGACTATCTGGCTTAGTACAAAGAAAAAGAATAATCGATGCATGCAAATATGAGAAATATTAAAGCACTCATCTGTACAGTACGCAAAAAAATATACATATATATATATGTGTGTGTCACTCTGAATAACTTTAGTTTTAATGATCGGATTTTAACGTACTAAGTACCAATCTTAATGGTTTCCAAAGGTGACTTCAAATATGTTAATTAATTAGTGCTAACTATTAAATTATGAAATCAGACTCAAAAATGCTCTTCTTCTGAGTAAACATGATTTTTCTTTTATATTTCAATTCCTAACCCTCCAAATAGGGGTTTAGACAAAATTTCGAAAAAATTGAATTAAAAATCGGCATGCTAAAAAGTTATATATACAGTAGAGAACCAATTATCCGGGATGCTCGGGACCATCGCTATCCCGGATATCTGAATTTCCCGGTTTTCTGGATCGACCAAAAAGTGTCGTTAATCGATGTTTTATCGAACCCGAAGTACAAGGAAAAAGTGTAATGCATAAAGTAAGAGAAAAAAGAAAGGTACTCCTAACTTTAAAAAGAAAAAAAAAANATAATGATTAAAGATTAGTATTTATTAAAATTAATTTTAAAAAAAACCTGAAATAATATTATTAAATTTAATATATAGAATAAAATTCTGAGACAAAGCAAATGAAGAAAACAACAAAAAGTAAGAGGTAACAAAATGTTATATTAACAGTTAATTATCTTAAAAATATTAAATTTTAAATAAATACAATATTAAAAGAGAAAATGTTTTATTGATGACCAATAACAGGGGTCTGTCCAGACAAAATTTATTACCGTTTGACGGTACCTTCACAAATTCAACTTTAGGAAAAACGCTAATTTCACAAAATACTTTCTTAAAATTTTATTTTTAAATCCCTTAAGAAACGATAAATCCATATTTTTGTGTTGAATTTTTAATATAATTTTTAATTTTCACAAAATAGGTACCTCTAAGGAAAACCTCGACAGGCCCCTGAATAATATTGTCAATAGATGAATGCAAAGCACATCAGAGCATGTAAAGTTGAAATTTTAACAGTTAAAAAATGTTTGTGCTAGACACTTAGTTCTTCCATTTGAATTCTCTAACAACGTAAATTTTTTTTGTATGCATGGCATTCAATGCAAAGAAAAATTCTTTTTCATTACTATTTTGTAAATTCCAAATATTTAAAAGTGACTAATTTTTTGCTCATGTGATTGACTGAATGTTTAGCCGAACATTCGGCAACATACTTTTGAAAAAGTATTTTTCAACAAAGTATTTTTTTAAAAATTTGAGTAGATTTAATTAAAAATAAATTAAAATAGTATTTTTATCTCATCCTTAAGGATGTGTTTTCAATATATTTACTAAGCTCTAAAATTCATGTATTCTCAAATTTATGTTCTGGAAGACAGTTATATAGTAATTTTTAACTTTATTTTATTTTTTATAAACTTTTAAGTGTAATTTTTCTTTATAAAATTTTACTATTTATGAACCAATAAATTTTAAGCTGCTTTTATTTTTTAAAAAAATGAGACGAAACTTTATTTTATTTTTAGAATTTGTTTATTAGTCAATTTTTTATTATTTTTATAAAAAATAGCTAAAATGTTGAATTTCTTAAAGTTTTTTTTTTTGTTTTATTAAAGATCTATTCAAGATTTCTGATAGTTTGGTTTTGATTCAAATATGACTTTCTGTGTTTTTACGTATTATATCATGCACATTATATATCATGATAAAAACTTCATACCTCTCCCTGTCCTTGGCACTTTTCGGAAAATTTCTGAAATTCCACTTAATTTACCTTTCCTACTCCTATTAAGATTTCCACCAAATACCACTCAATAATTACCTCTCCTCTTTTGGAAGCGAACTTCAATTGCATTATTATTCTATCATTTGCTGCATTATTACTCTATTCTTTTCTGCATTGTTACTCTATGCTTTTCTGCATTATTTCTCTGCTTTTCTGCATTATTACTCTATTCTTTTCTGCATTATTACTCTATGCTTTTCTGCATTATAACTCTATCTTATCGCACTTTCTTGCAGAAATTTGTCCCCCACATAGTGGAAGTTAACTGTTTTATCCAGTTATGATTAGGAAGTGTTTTGTTCCTTATCATGTTCCTAGGAGGAAGCCGTAGCAGGTTAGTAGCATGCATTGTTATCGGCAGATATTTTGGTAAAGCTATACATATTTTGGCATTCTTTATTCGTAACACATTCTGAGAAAAAGGATATAACTTTTTTTTAAGATAGTAATATTTTTGTAGTTTTAAGCAAGCATGCATTTCACAAGTTATTTAAAAATTTTACTAATTTTTTTTATTTAAAATTATGTTTTTAAGAGATTAAATAAACTGTTACAAAGAAAACTTTTGATTTCCTCAAATAAATAGTACATAGTTGGAAATTATATTCTTGTTTTAAAATCATTAACTCGTTTATTCTGATAGATATAAGGAACTTTTTAGGACTGTTTGGAACGAGGTGCAATTGAAAAAAAATGAACATCATAACTTTTTAGCATTTTTGAAGCTTGCTTATTAATACATATATATACTGGTACATATGCTGTACCGGCCTTAAGCAAAAGGTTTATATTTTATTGATAGGTGACCTTTATTCTTTTTATATTTGATGTTTCTTTGAAAGGTATTCTTTATTCTTAATATATTTAATATTTCTTTGATAGGTGGCCATCTGCAGTACGATGTGACTACTTTGATATTAATTGGGCAGTCAGTATATCGAGATAAAAGTCCCACTTCGGAACTTTTAAACAAGTTTAGTGAGAAAAATGGTACTATAAAGCATCTCTTTGTTCTTCTGGCCAAAATGGATCATCAAAGGGCTATGTCGGTTTTGAGACCCTATGGTAAGTATTTTTGTGTGTACTATGTTTAAGGTTTAAAATTTATTTTTTATGTAAACATCTAGATACAATCAAGTCTCTAAATACAGTAAGACATCGATTATCTGAGCTAATTGGGACCGCTAGTACCTCGGATATCGGAAATCTCGGTTAATAGAAATCGGGTATAAAAACCTTCCGTGCTTGCGAATTTAACTACTTTTAATGTAAAAAACAATGGAACGTTTTTTAAATGATAAAAATAAACATATATGAACTTACGTTTCACAGCTAAAAAGATTTAAAAAGGAAATCAACTCTAGTAGTAAATTTTAAAAAGTTTAAATATCGAAAGACGCATTTTCAAAAATAACAAAAATTTCAAGAAAATATTGTATTTTTAAAATTTAGATTATTAAACTTACAAGTCACATGACCACTGTTAACAAAACATTCATGGATGTTGACTTCTCAGGGTGTAATATTTCATGGAAGTTGAGTGCTTTTGTGGGAAATAAGTGCCCTCAACACGGACAACAAACTAATATGTATATAATTTCTTCCAAGCTCATTTTGGAGAGGAGAAAAGAAAATTTAGACTTTGTTATTGCCACGGTTAACAGAAACCTCGGTTAATCAAAGCTCGGTTAATTGAGGTTCTACTGTACTGTTTTCTCAAGAACATTTGAAAAGATCTGTAATATAGGAAATTAATTGTATAATGAAAAAGAAAGTTTTTAAAATGTCTGTGGATATATTTTGAAAAGTTTAACTGGTTAAAGTGCTTGTCATAATTTTCAATTTTGTATATTAAATTTTAGTACTAACTCTAGCTGAGACAGAAGCTCTTCATCGAAATGGTTGCTAAGTTTTTAAAGTATTACAAATAATTACAATTACTGTATGCTTCTGACTGTCTGGCTTAGTAAAAAGAAAAAAGAATAATGCATGCATGCAAATATGAGAAATATTAAAGCACTCATCTGTACAGTGCGCAAAAAAAAAAATATATATATATCACTCCGAATAACTTTTGTTTTAATGATCGGATTTTAGCGTACTAAGTACCAATCTTAATGGTTTCCAAGGGTGACTTCAAATATGCTAATTAATTAGCGCTAACTATAAAGTTATGAAATCAGACTCAAAAATGCACTTCTTCTGAATAAACATGATTTTTCTTTTATATTTCGATTCCTAACCCTCCAAATAGGGGTTTAGACAAAATTTCAAAAAAATTTAATTAAAAATCGGCATGCTAAAAAGTTATATTTATTTGGTATCCACTGTTTTCATCACAGAAGAAATAAACCTTACATTTGCACCCCTTACATTTTGAAGGTTAAAATTCCAAATATGTAAAAAAAAAATGTATGTTTATTCAAAGCAACTATGTTTTTGTGTCTGATTTCATAATTTAATTTATAGTTAGAACTAAATAATTAGCATACTTGAGGTCACCCCAGGAACCATTAAGATCCACACTTAGTACGTGAAAATCGGGTCATTGGAATGAAAATTATTCAGGGTGATATCCTTTTTTTTTTTTGCACACTGTACATGTTGTCTTTTCATTGCTATGACTTTTTACATTTTATGATTCTGGTTATTTATTATAGTGTGTCATATACACCAAAAGTCATGGAGGTGAGGTGTAAAAAAAAATCTATTGGGGTTATTCCATGAAAAATGAGAACAAAATATTAAAAAATTAGCTTTGTTTACTTTTACTAAGACTAATATTCAACTGTTACAGATTCAATTTATTTAAACTTTCTATTCGCGCTAAAGAAATTTGTTCCTGTGGCAACAGTGTGTCAAACATTGCTGTTCTGCTAGACTCAGAATGTGTAGGCAAAACTGTTTTTTAAGGATCATCTTTAACCCCTTAACAATCGGTTAATTTTCAAGAAAACGGTCATAAAAGTGCCTATTTTTTTAGCCTTTGTATTTGTATTACGTATTTGATTAGTGCTAGTTTCTAGTTTAAAATAAACTAACATCTAGTTTAAAATAAACTAACTATCTACAATTACTTTAAAAAATATCCTGGTACTGCCACCTGGTGAGTAAAATGAGAAATAAAATGTTTTCCAGGCAAAAGAAATGAATTAGTTTTATTCTTATTGGTGCGTTACTACTCAGCACTCCAGTTCGTTAATATCACGGGAGCGAGAAATAGAGGGCAAAACCTCACCCCGTCATTTTCACGGGAGCGAGAAGGAAAGGGTTAAGCCATGAAACTTCATTTTAGCCAATTAATCAACTAGAATCCCAGTTAATAAATTAGATCAAGTTACAAACTTTTCTTAGTTTCCTTATTCTTTAGTGAAATTGAAATAATTTTTTGTGTAAGAAATAAACAATTACGTAAGTTACGTTTCAAAATAACATCGTGATACTTCTTTTCTGTTTTACACATGACACAAAAGATGAAAATTTTTCAATAACAATTCGATGAATTGTTTAGTTTTCAAATTTTGTTTTTAAGCATCGATTTAAAATTTTAAAAAATATATTTTGAATAATTGAAATCTTTAAAAAGAAAGTGATCATTATAAAAAATTATAATAATGACAGTAAATATTGAGTAAGTTAACTATTTAAGTTATCTTTTTTGTAATTATGCATTTTTTTTCCTTTTTACATACCTGCCAAGTCTCCTGTTTTTTAACGAAAACTCCTGTATTTTATGACTATCTCCTGTTTACCAGTCTATTGTCTAATTTCTCCGTATTTGTTGAAATTTCAAAAAAAAAAATTTGATGATAAAATATCCGCTGATGGCAAAAATACCTATCTTATTCCTCAACAAATGGTGCTATTGAGTACTGCAGCATGTTGAGTGTGGATAGTTTGGGTTATTATAAATGATGGTTTAAAAAAATCTTCTGGATTTATAAACATATTTTTTACTTTGCTATGTGTAAGTGCTTATATTATTTCCAATTTTGAATTTCTCTTTTTGACTTACATGGTTTTGCATGACGTATCAAATCTTAACTCTTAGCCTAAAAATGTCACTAGTAAAATCTCTTATTTTATTTCTCCAATGTTGGCAGGTATGTTTTACATTTTTGTTACTTGACTTCTTATAGTTACGTTATGCACTGGTCACGTAGGAAGAGGGAACGAATGGGTAGCCCTGGTCACGTAGGAAGAGGGAACGAATAGGTATCAGAACAGGAAACAAATGAAGGGATGTCAGAAGAGAAGGAAGAGGAAACGAATGAAGGGAGATCAGAAGATGAAATGCAGGAATCTATTGGTAGGGATAGAGATAGATAATGTGAATGTGACAGAAAGCAAATTTAGGGCAAATAGAAGGGGGGGGGGAATGCAGACAGAATGATGCTTGCCAAAATAGTAAATTCCTATTAAATCATTTGATCCAATTGCATGTGTATTTTGTGTTGGGGACAGTAAATTATAATTTAAAGTCCTATCGCAAGCTGACAAAATTTTAAAAGATTTAGCATTAGTGAAGAAACAGGCAAGCATCAAGAGTTCTACACATTGAATTTGAAAAAAAAAAGTCATAGAAATAAGAACAATGCAAATAAATTTTGCAATGTAGGAAATTTAGAATTACACCTGGAATAGAATTATAGTTCTGTTATTCATAGCAGTAGTGTTTCTTTATCAGAGTTTGTTCAAAAGATATGTAATTTAATGGATATTAAGGCCAAATATTAAGACTTATTTTCATACTATAAATTACTACACGATTGAATTTTTAAAAATGTTTACTTAAGATATATATAATTTAAATTGAATTATATTGTAGGAAGGCAAGCATTGAAAATTCTATATCATTGTACATGCATTGTAAAGAGATACCAACAATGCAAAAAAGAAGAAAAAAAATAGACCAAAAATTCTTTCTGCATGCAATTGTAATCATATCCTATTTTACATAAAGCACATTTTCTTTCCTGTCTCAGTCAGCAAAGTAGAAATTTATTTTTGAGTTATGGTTTTTGATTGAATGAAACTAGTTTAGATAGCAGATTTTAATTTAAGAAGTTAGCCTGTCTCCATTTTAACTATTTTCATTTAATTCTACAGTTGAAGAAAAATACCACATCTTTCTACGCAATGATAGTACTTATACAGTTGCCAATATGACCTGTTCAAAGAAAGGGGATATACCAAGGCCTTCCATTTCACAGGTACTTTAATAGATCGCATTTTGGTTATACTCTTGGAATATCCTTGGAATTAAATGATCATTTTTTCAGCAAATGTTCCTCTCTCATTTGTAATTTCAATTCTTATTTCATAACTGCCAAAAAAACTTAAGGAAATAAATGAACGATATTTTAATTAATAAAAGAAAATTTTCAACTACAAATCATCCAAAGCAAACCAGTTTAAAAAATATGAAAGGATAGAAGGAAAAATTGAAATGTGTGGATGTGTGCGTCTTATCGAAATATGTGGCTATATCAAGTGGCCAAGTCTAACTATTGACATAAAATTGTAGGGATAAAACTCAGTATTTGTTGTAATATTTTCCACTTGTAATCCATGCAAAAAACTGCATCCTGTTCTTGCAATATTTTATTGAAGAACTAGAAAGCAAATTAAATACTTATTATTTACTCTTATTTATATAGTTAGGACTTTAATTACATTTTGCTATTCTAAGTGTAGTGTTTTAATTGCAAATTTTAACTTTTGTGAATTTTTTTTCAGGATTGAGGGTAATATATATTTTTCTTTTCAGTAGAAAAAAGTCATTCACCAATACTTTCCCTAATTTTTTCTCCGAATGTGCGATTCTATCGCATTTGACGACGTGGCGAGTTGCTAGCTCGGGCTGTACTTTCAGGGCCCATGTAGATTACCCACTTCTATAAAATTTGGGGAAACCCCTATGAGGCCCATGTAGATTACTCTCTTCTATACCGGGTTGGCATGTCATTTACCATGGTTTTCACCATCTTGTAAAAAACCTGTTTGTTGCATGTTTTTTACCTTCTATAAATTTTTTTTTCGCTTCTTCAGAAAAATTACTTCAAAAGAATGCACTTTTACTTTTGTTGATCAGATTCTTTCATGCTGCCTATTTTTCACCTTATATCTATCTATTAAGATCAACATTCAGTGTTATCAGTGAAGTCAAAAGCCACTGCACTTCATTTTATTTTTTTCTTGCATCTTGCAAAAACTTATTCTGTTTTTGCAATTTGTCGTTAGTTATTAACTTCTTTGAGTTTTAACCCTTTCAGGACGGGAAGCGAAAATGCCTGCTTATCGCTGAAGCCGGCAGTCTCTCTTGCGAGTGTCTGTCCAGGGCCGGAGGGTTTTTTGCTGTTAAGCCTAAGTCCATAAAATTACAGAAATATCAATGCGTTGTTTAATAATATTCTGAAGAGTATTTAAATGGCATATGCTTTACATATATTTCTATAGATACTTTATTTACTTAAGTTATTTCTTGTTTAAATATATGTTTTACGCATTTTATTTTCATCATGTACTTATCATTTAATAACTTTTAACATTATATATCTGAAAACTAAATGTATGACTTAAAACTCTTTTTTCGTATGAAAAATTTTAAAACACAAACATTGCACTAAAAACTGGACCGGAAATCGAAATACCCAACGCTGTACCCTCCCCTGCTTACTGTAAGCAAATACAACGTGCGAATTTAAAGAGTTAAAGTTAAAAGTATTTCTTTTTGTTAATCTTTATCTGCAAATTTATTCTTAAATATGCAGATATTGATACTATATTAAGTTAAATTATTTAAAGTGTTAATTCTTATCAAGTTAAATAAAAAAAAAAGTTTGGTGTGACCTCAGAATAATGGGAGTTTTTCAGTACTCTAAATGTTAAAATATGATTGGAACTAATACCATTTTTTTACTAATAGCATTTAACTAATAAACATTTTTTGAAAAAATGTTTATTAAATGTTTGTAATAAAATTTTATTTATCAGTTTTGATAAAGTTGAGAGGGAAAATGATTCCTTAAGCAGACTATAAAGTATAACTTTTCAGATAGTTGTTTAATTTTGTAAATTATAGCTAAGTTAATTTTTCTTCTGGCTCTTTTTTTAAAAAATAAAATTCTGTCCTAAAATTGTCCTGATTTTGTTGTCTTTTTTTTTTTTTTTTTTTTTTTTTTTNCAATCAATTTGTTTCTCTTTTTTTTTTTTTTTTTTTTTTTTTAATTTTTAAATATTTTTTTTTTTTTATCATTTCTTCCTGATTTTCTATTTGAACCATTACAGGACCTGTTTTTGTCTTACATTTTTTTTTTAATGTTTATCATATATTGATTTATAAATTAACCTAACTTTCGGCCTAAATAAAACATTTGTGTATTCATATATTTTCAGTAGCCTTCTGACTTGATAATAACAGTTTTATCTTAATATCTAATGAATACACCATTGATATTCCTTTTTGTTCTGATTTTTGAAATTTTTATGCATAAAATTTTTTTTTTTTTATACTTTTAATGCATTTAAACAAATAATTATTTTAAAAAATTTTAATCTTAAAAATGTGCAGGCAAAGTAAAATATTTTTTTTTCTCCCAGTCATATTTTATGAAAATAAATGACAAAAGCTTGGTAAGATATATCCTTATTTTACCATACTCTTATCACTACTCCATATTTATCAATGGCCCAATTATTCTTTGTAAAAAACTAAGACAAAATTTTTTTAAAAATTATTTTATTACAAAATTCCACAATTTTACTTATTTGAGCTTTCTGGTTAATCGGTTATTCAGTTATTTCCTGTACATAAATACAGCTGTATATAAAGTTAAGATATATAATGATTTAGTACAATAATGTGATTTTAATTTTTAATTAATGGTTATTTGCTCATAGTGAATATCTAATACATTAATCAGTTTTCTAAGTTTTTAGTATTAGGAAGTATCATTTCACTTAGTTATGTGAATAGTTTGTTTCACAATTACAATTTATGTGTATAGCTTGCATCATATCACTTGTCCAGTGGTTTGTTACTTGCTGATATACATATACTTTACCCTACAATAAGAAAATGACACTGAGTTTTTGTAATTTTTTTAAAATTTCTCAAGAAATACTTAAGGAATTATTTTATAACTAGATATGATTAGTTCATGCGACTATTAATACTTAGCTATAAGATTTAAGGCTTTCAGAGGTTTGGGGGACAGACAGTAAATTACGAAAGAAAACAAGTATTTTGAACACCCTATGTCAAAAAATCTATCTTAAAAACAAGCTTGTAACTTGTATTTAATTACTTTAGTTGCTATTTTTAATAGCTGCCTGGAGTAAAAATTTACAAAGATATGGGCATTTTTAAAGAAAAAAAATTAATTCCTTTGCCTTGCATTTTTTTTTTCTAAAACTTTATAAATATTCACAAAGAATTATTTAATTTTAAATTTACAGTATTATATGCCCGAGTTTATATTTGCATTATTTTTATGCACTCACAATACAACGACCTTGTGTTTTACTGCCCTTTATCTTCCAGGTAATGAATCTATTGTAATTAGTCTACTGAATCTACTGTCATGAGTCTACTGAAGAAGAGTTATTTTTGTAAAAGTGTAGCTTATAGATAATTTTTTTTGTACATATTCAACTTATTCAGAAGGATCTTTAAAGCTAAAACAACATTAAATTTTGTATTTGTACTTTTTAAAGAAAAAAAACAAGAAACAAATTTGTTATTTTTATTTAGTTGTTATTGTCCTCAACTCAGAGTTATTCATCTGCATCTCATAAGTCTTCTGTAAGATCTTCTTGCCAAGGAAAAGGTTGCAGTAATTTAGACAATTTCAATCAACAATTTAGTGATCTATCATTAGATTCTAAAGTGCTAAATGTCCCGAAGGAAGAATCTCACTGTATGAAAATGTAAGTATTATTATCGTAAATTTTAATTTTTAATATTTTGCATTTAAGGACGAGGGAAGTTTTCTTTCTATTTCTTTTTTTTCATTTAATTTGTTAAGAGTAAGTAGTGTGAAGAATCTCTAAATTAGTAAAAAGATGAGTTTGAAAAAGATGTTGCTTTCTATTGAAATACTTTTCACATTGGAATTCTTTTAAAAAGTTTTTTCTCATTAATTACTTTAAATTTACAATTATTATATCTGTTGTTTAAATAACTCAAAAGGAAAATTTTCCTCACTTGGATGATAAAAATTTAAAAGATCAGAAAAATTCAATTTTTCATAAAAAAGCTTATCGTGATTGACATTTCAGAAATGTAAATTTTTACCTTCATTGCACTAAAATTTTAATTGGGCGGAAATTTTATGAAATAATGAAACAATCAAGGCTGAAACTTTACTTCACTCAACTTTGATATTTTTCTGGAAAATGTGTGTCCTCAGAGTGGTCATCACCCATCTGAAAACCAGAAATTATCAGGGAATTTTTTTCTTAATTTAAATTTTTTTTTACCATCCATTATGCCAACATATTTTAGACGGAAATTTATTGCCAAACAGTTAAAATTTCAAGAAATTAGCAATGCTTTGCATACAGTAAAATTATAATCTTATATGCTCTATTATAACCATACATGGCAATACTTTTTCTTTCGTTACTTGTGACGGAGGTAAAAGTAAAAGATACGTACTTTTACTTTGTTAGTTTTTAAATTTAGTACTTTTTCTTGTTTTTTCGTTACTTTTTGGAGAAAAGTACAAGCTTCTTTGTTGCCCGTGCAGTACAGAAACGCTTTTAAAAGAGGCAAATATTGATTTTTTAAAATTTTCTTATTTAGGTCGCCAAATATTAATGTGGTGAAAAAGCAGTATTCTGATTGTAAAGAGGAATCAATATCAGATAATTGTCTTTATGATAATGCTTGGAAACAAGGAAAAAACTGCAAAATGCCTTCCCAGTATGCATTTGGTAAATTTGATTTTAACTAATTTATGTGAATGTTTTCCTGTGAAACAGATCACTTTATTGTGTAACACATTTTTGGCCAAAGGTGATATCAATAAATACTTTTTATATTTAATACTGTGATGTGAATTTTTTTTTTTTTTTTTTTTTTTTTTTGGTTAGCAGAGATTTTAAAACTATAAACCTGAAGTAAACTTCAAAAATTTATACAATATTTTTTCACCAAAGGGGATAATTTGAGCATAAAACCCCAAAATTTTTCCTGTCACGCTAACCGCTTTATAACAAATTTTAATTCATAATTATGAAAATAATTTTTTTTAAAGATCAGAATATGATTAGCTGTGTTTTAAACTAAACTCTTTAAGAAAATATTAAGTGCACAATGAAATAGAGCCAAATATATTGTTCAATATTGATTTTTTAAAGAAAGATTCAACATTTTTACTTAAAACATGATAAAAATAAAACAAACTTAGACCTTCGCCTTTACTTCAAAACATGGAGTATACAAATTCTTCATACAAAGTTTCAAAGAATTCTATGAAATTTTTTTTAGTAATGCATGTTAGTGTAAACAGATTTTTTCAATCGCAACGTTTTGCAAAAAATCCTTTCAAAGTATAAGTAACTGTCAAAAAATATTAAAACTATTAATTTTATATGAATAAAATATTTAGAAATCATTACATTGGCCGGAACATTGATTCTAAGTAATCAGTTCAATTTTATAATGAAGTAGAAAATTTCAGTATTATATTAACCTTTTTTTTATAATTTTAATATTGTATATACCTTTATGCAAAATGTAATTTTTTTTATATATAGAATTAAGTTGTATAGGCATTTTAAAATTCCATTTATTTAAATTTCGTAAACTCTTAACTGTATGCTTTTCTGGGTGATTATACTCCTGATAGCTATAGTTTGTCTAAAGTAAGAACTCCCCAAGCCATTCGTCTGAACCCGTTACTAATTCAAGTAGGGCAGTGGGTCATTGCTTAGGACAGGTTTTCGCTAGGGTTGGTGAGTGAACAGGAATCTTATAAACAGGAATGATACGAAATGCGTTATTCTTTTTTCCATAGCAGCAGATAGACAAACTATAATGTGGAAAGTTTGCTCCTTTTTTGGGGTAGCTAAAAAAAATTATAAAATTGTTGTTGTGCATTCAATAGCATCTCCTCCTGAAGAGTGTCTGCTGCCCGACGTAATGCGCATACCCTTTAAAGATATCTGCAAGGCTACAAAAGATTTCAGCAAAGATAGAGTCCTTGGAAAGGGAGGATTTGGCACTGTTTATAAGGGAGAATGGAAAGGAACGTCTGTTGCTATCAAGCGCCTCATGCCAGTAAGTGCTTTTTTGCCATTCATTAAACATAATAATGTATGGAAAATGTGTAGATTTTATGTGTGATGTATTTACAGTAAAATCCTATTTAAAACAATAATATTTTTGGGACCTTATAACTATATTGTTGTATTTTTGGTACACAATTTTTTTAAAAAATTTTATATTATTTATGAACAACTTAAAAATGTATTTAATGGATGTTTTTATGTTGTTGAGTTTATCCTAAAAAGAAGGTTGCTTTCCCCCTGTCATCTTAGAATAAAATACACTCCCGTGTTTGCCAAAATGGACAAAGCTCAAAATTCATGTTGATGAAAATAGACAGAGTTCGAAATGCATATTTAGAAAAACAGACCAATTTTGAAATGTGTGTTTATGAAAATAGACAAGGCAAAAAATGTGCGTTTTTAGTTTTCAACATAAATTTAATGATTAAACTGGGAAAAGGCCACAATTTTGAGGTAGGAGCAGAGTTGGGTGTTGGTTACAGTAACTAAGTACAAACAATTACCACCATGTAATCTCTGATTACATATGTGCATGACTAATTGTAATCACATCAAGAAACGATTACAGGTATTCACCATTGCATGCAATCGTGATTACAGGTAATCAAAGTATATGATTACCGTATGAGCTCAGATCATCATATCTATGTTGTCACAGTGCACTAATAAAAAAACAAAACAAAAATGAACCACCCTGAGTAACTTTTGACCTAATGATCGGATCTTCACGTTCTAGCACTCAATTTTAATGGTTTGGGGTGTGACCTCAAATATGCTAAATAATAAGTGCAGGCGATATTTTAATTTTTGGAATCAGACGCAGAAATATACTTTCTCAGAATAAACATACCTTTCTTTGGACAGATTCGGATTTCCTTTGGGTTCAGTTTTTGCCTGCATTTGCTCATAAAATTTAATTTCTTATCATTATTTATTTTATTGCTATATTTTTAACAAAGGTTTCTTACAGATCTATTTATTTAGTTCAGAAATATTCAATCAAACACAACATTTCTTAAGTAATTTATTGCAAGTTATAGATTGATTGTATTATTAAATTATGTTTTATTTTCACATACATTGTTAGTGACGAAAATTTCGTACAGAGTCATGTTTATGATATTATATGTCTGGGGTTTATAAGATTTATTATGAGTTGTAACATATTGTTTACTGCTGTTGTGATTTATTTTCAGCGACAAAGCTCTCAAGGACCCTCTCAACAGCTTGTTAGCTTGAAGCAATCTTTAAATGAATTAAACGTTTTAAAATGGTAAGCTGCTTGTTAATTTAATGTTTTTTAATAATATTTTTATAAGGTTAGCCCTTTTGAAGTAAAATCCTAAATCTTTTATTTAAGTTACCGTTAATAATGTATGGAAGTATCTATGAGATTATTTTCTTATACTTTTTTTTAAAGATTATTTTAATTTGTTTCTTAGCTGTCGTTTTGACCATATACTGCCTTTGTATGCTGTTTCACTGGATGGTGAAAATCCTTGCCTAGTTTACCAGCTCATGGTTAATGGATCCTTAGAAGATAGGTTGTTTAAGGTATTTATCTCCTTCTAATCATCTGTAAATGTGATTCTGAATCAGTTGGGGGACTAATGAAAAAGTTTGCCATTTAAAAATACCTGAAGAAATTTTGAAAATTAATCCACTGAAACCACCATTTACCACAATGTAAAATCCCTTTCTTACATTAAATTCATTGATTTTGTGATTCTCTGCTGCAAGGCTGTATTAAACCTAGGTTTTTTTTCCAGGCAAAACGTAACTCAGTCTGGGTTTCTCAGGGTGTTAGGGTTTTTTCAGAATAGAATATTTTTTTTTTAGTTCTAAATTACGCTTTTGATCATTTTTGAAAATTCTTTATAGCAGAAAGCTATTCAAGTTCGACAATCAAACTTGAATAGCAGCAGGTTCTGCACTGAATTACTTTTATTTTTTGCTGTTACTTTGTGTATGTAGCGTGTAATTATTTGTTATCTGAGTATTAACTATTTTTACTTTTTCATTTGTAAAGAATAAAACTCCTGCCCTGACCTGGTCTCAAAGAAGTCACATAGCAGAATGTGTAACAAAAGGTCTAAATTATTTGCACACCACACCTGGTAAACCACTTTGCCATGGCGATATCAAGAGGTAATTTTTAGTTTTTGTATGCATTCACTTATGGCCATGTTTTACTTTTTTAGAGGATAATACATTTCTTTCAATGTCTTGTTACAATACAATACTTCGTCAAGGAACTTTTAAATCTGAAATATATATTTTCAAAAATGGACATAGCTCAAAATGCGTGGCTATAAAAGTAGACGAAGGTTGAAATTTGTTTATCAAAATAGTCAAAGCGCACAATGCGTGTTTGCGAAAATTGACAATGCTCAAAATTCGTGTTTATGAAAATGAGTGTAACCCAAAATGCCTGTGTACGATAAAGAACAAAGCTCAAAATGGTATTTACTAAACTGAACATAGCTTTAAATGTGTGTACGCAGAAATGGACAGAGCTCAAAATGCATGATTACGAAAATAGACAGAGTTCGAAATGCATGTTTAGAAAAATGGATGAATTTTGGAATATGTGAATATGAAAATAGAGAGAGCCAAAAATCTGTGTTTTCAGTTTTCTACATAAATTTATCGACTAAACTGGGGAAAATCCACAATTTTGTGGTCGAGGCAGAGTTGGATGTTGATTACTGTAGCTAAGGACAAACAATTACCACTATGTAATCTCTGGTTACATATGTGCATGACTGATTGTAATCACGTCACAAAACAATTACAGGTATTCCCAATTGCATGTAATCGTGATTACAAGTAATTAAAATATAGGATTATAGTTTGAGCTTAAATCATATCTATGTTGTACATTGTGCCAAAAAAACCAGACCACCCTGAATTACTTTTGACCTAATGATCGGATCTTCACATTCTAGCTCCCAATCCTAATGGTTTAGGGGGTGCCCTCAAGTATGCTAATTAATAAGTGCAGACAATATTTTAAGTTACGGAATCAGGCACAAAAACGGATCTATTTTTAATAAACAGACCTTTTCCTCAACGGATTCAGATTTCTAACTCACAAAGTCGCAATCTAAGAAATATGGTCACAATAATTTGGTCAGAAGAACAGTCCACAGTTGTGACCCCTTAATGTGAATTTTACTTTTTGTGTATTTCACCATCAAGTTCAAGTATATTAATCGGAATCTATTGAGAAGCACTTAGTTTTTTTTTTTTTTCAATTGCATGTCAGAATTGTAGTTCTTTCTTTATCTTCTAGTTTAAGCTAAAGTGTTTGAAACAGCTAATTGGGAAAATATTTAAGTGTTATCAGACTATAGCAGTGGTGATTTCTGCCACTTTAGAGAAAAAAATTTGCTGTAAAAGTTCTGTTGCGTTTGGAAAGTATGAAAATACCCACAGTTTTTTTTTCTCAAAATTTTGAACTGTTAAGCGGACATCATTTTAAAAATAAACTTTGTTTTTAATTAGTTTGAGAAATAACAGCATATTGTCTTTTGCAGTGCCAATATTTTGTTGGATGGTAATATGGATGCAAAAATTGGAGATTTTGGTCTGACCAGAGAAGGGCCGGGATGTGAGGATACCCACGTGAAGGTTTCCAGCGTTCATGGCACTGAGTGTTATTTGCCATCAGAGTACTTACGCCACCGTCACTTATCACCACAAGTTGATATTTTCAGCTATGGAATTGTATGTAATCTTATTTACATTTTGATATTATCAGCATGACAAAATTATTTGTGAAATATGATATTCTTGGGGTTTAATGATTCAAATCAAATAGTGTAACATTAATATCAAGAAGTTTTCTTCTTATTTCAGGGGTCTGTTTAGAAGAAATTTGGGTCCATTAACGGAACCTTTCACAAAATATTTTAACTTAAAAATGGACCCTTCACAAAATAATTTATCTTTTAATCGGACCCGTCACAAATTTGTTTATCTTCATTATTGTTTTGTTAATCGAATAAACCCTTCCCAGGAAGGGGGGGGGGAGAAAGACAGATGTAAACGAACTAAATTTTGTCTTCGACAGACGCTTCTTCCATTTTTCGTCCGGAATGAATATTCTTCAGCAGTATAGGATAAATACCAAATATTTGTATGTTGCATCGCTAATTTAGTAGCTGCAATTACTGTTTATTTTTTAAAATTTAATTTTTTTAATTATAATTTTATAGTGTTGAGTTGTTACATCTTGTACATCTTTACAATTTAAAAACTCCTTGAAAAAGTTTTTTTGCAGAATTGGACCCTATTTGTACAAATTCACAAAAGCGGACCTTGGTTGAAAGAATCTGACTTAACGTTTATTTTATATTCAGAAATAACGAGTAATTTTTCACAATTTTACAAAAACGGACCTTATACAAAATGTTTGGACAGACCTCTGTATTTTCTATTATGGAACGTGCTTGTAATATCTTGACCTATGCAACTAAAAAAAAAAAAAAACATTTGTGAAAGCACGAATTCTCAAACAACGAATAATTAAACCCTAAGAGTATCATTTTGGCATGCCTCAAATGTTATCTACTGAATGATTAAAAGTGCCAGTCAGATTCCACTTTAAATTTATTAAAATTTATTATTTTAAAATTTATTTCTTATAGACTACCGCTTAAAAGCAGCACATTCGAAGCACATTCAGAAACAGGTCTTATGCAACTATTCGAGCTTTGTTGAAGACCTGTTTCTAAAAATTTCAAAGGAATATTCTTCTTTTTTTATTTGTTACAGGGGTTGGACAAAATAATGGTAACACTTCTATACCACTAACTCATTTTTTTCATATTTTTCAAGAAACAATAGTGGAATTACTTAGTTTTAGTGGTTAGGTTGTGTGATTCCTCGTGTATATCAATAATGTTTAAAGCTCTTAAGAGGTTTGAGGGACCACCAATAAATTACGAACAAAAAATAGCATTTTTGAACACTCTATGCTAAAAAATAAAGTGATAGGCTTGTAAGTCATGCTAATTAGGTTGATTATCTTATGAAATATCTGCACAAAATTTCGTAAACTTAGCTGAAATAATGAAAATATTGGCTTTTTTTTGAAAAATAAACTTTTATTTTTTTTATTTTTTACTTACGTTTCTTACCATAACTGTAGAAATATTCAATAAAATTAAACAACTAAAGCTTAACTCGGATATGGGAGTAAAAATCAATAACCTATTATCGGTTTAATCAATAAGTTTTAAGCCCAGCTTTTCTTTTAAATTTTCAATATTCATCTACTTAGATAAAGTGTAGGGCTTTACTTTATAAAAGGTGAATAATTTCCCTATAAATTTAATTTGTTTTATTTATACATAAGGCTTCTTTTCCAGAAAATTTTGTATTTGTTCACTTTTGGTAAAAGCAGTGAATATAACTTCTGCAAAATTTTGATTTTTTGCAATTAAAAGGTCACATTAATTGCTTTCATATCTTGCTTTTTTTCCTCTAACTCATAATAGGTATTGATTGAATATGTTCTCTTTTAGTTCACCATTGGCACAAGTACATTTTGATTGAACGTTCGCTAAAAGTCAACCATAAGCAATTGCGTTTTATTAGTTAGTGTAGATCTAGTATAACAAAAAAAAAAAAAAAAAACAGTAAATGGCTATGGTTCACTCTTTGCACAAAAATTTTTTGTCTTATGGTAAAAGTCAATCATGAGCAATTGCATTTTATTAGTTAGTGTAGATCTAGAATAACACAAAAATAGTGTAAATGGCTATGGTTCACTCTTGAACTTCAGAAAATAATTCTAGCTAAATCTAAAGTTTCATTTATTGAACTTACTTTTTTTTTTTAGGTTCTATTAGAAATAGCCACAGGATTACGCCCTTTTGACCCAAAACGATTGGAAGGAAAAAGATTGGTATGTGAACTTCATGCTAGACTACATTATCTGCATGTATATGTGTTTTTTCTCCTATTAATATATATGTTATGGTCCATATAATTAATCTGGTATTGTTAATATTTACTGGTCATTATTAAAAATAACTTATTAAGTTGGTTAAACTGAATAATCTATCAGAATTTCTCAGATTTACAGATTATTATTAATAATTACCAAGAAAGTTAAATGCAATAATTTTCTGTGCAATTGTTTTTGTCATTATCAATAATGACCAAATAAAATTAAGAATATGGTTAACTATAGTAAATGCATTGAAATCAATCCATGAGCTGTCTTTAATTTCATACAATTTAATAAATCTGTATTTCTGGAAGAATATATAAATTTAAAAAGTAATCAAAAATTGTCATTTATCAATAGATAAGAAGATTTTTTAAAAATGGTCCTTTTTAAAGCTATTGTTCTAAAATAAGTAAAAATCTGGTGCATCTGTTCACATATTCTTTTATTTATTTTTTTAACTTTACTAATCTCCACCTCTGTGGCAGAATTTTTTCTGACTTTCTGCGACAAACCTAACTAGAACCAATATCTTTCTGCAAGATATTTTTATCATTATAAATGTATGTGTAGTGAATTTATAATGATAGATGAAATTCGTGTTTATAAAATAAGTCTACATGCATAGAATAAAACTATGTAGATTTTTTTTTCTTAATTTCATAATATAAGTTTACATTTCTTAATAAGTTTAAATTGTTTAAGTATAAATTTGCATAATCTTCGATAATAACGAAAAGTTATAAATGTATAGATCTGCAGACAAAAATGCTTACTAGAGCATAAATAAAGATTACCCAGAACCTGTAATAAGATAGAACTTATAGAAATAGCTAAGAATGGACAAAAAGATTAAATTTATAAAACAAGATAACTGAATTTGAAGTATCAGTTTAAAACAGTATGATTTAATGTTTCACTATAGTAGTTATATCAGGTACAGAAACAAATAAGGTGAAAAAATTAATATTGAAGTTGAGTAATTAAAATAATAAAATAGAATTGACTATAACCAAATTCTAAAAGCAAAAAAATTAAAGCAATGTTTGTTTCAATTTTTTCTACATCTAATTAATTTTATCTAATTAATTATAGATTAATTAGATTCGATTGATATTGTACTGACTTATTGAAAGATTTTTTTTTTAAAAAAAGGAGGTAAATAAAACTTTTTTTGTGATCAGATTAAGTTCAGAACGAAAAAAATACACAGCGCTTGTGATTTCGCACTGTATTGTGTAAATATACAGCACTGATTCCACACGAAGTATGCAGAAGCGGTTTCCGACTCAATATGCTTAAGTCTATTCAACATCTCGAAACGAAATAGTCTTTATCAGTACTGAAACATCGGTATTAGAGCCATACTCATTGGATGCAATTTTTTTCGCATGCATATGGAAACCTGTTTGAAAGTGTTTCACCAGTAAATATTTTCCACCAATCTGGTTTTCATTCACATGCCAAAAAATCGTAGATAGTGAGATATCTTTCTGGCTTTATTTCATTTATCGTTAGATTGTGAGTGTTTTTTTTTTCAATTTTTTTATCGACGACTTAATTCAAAGGATATAGGCATTTTATCTTTAAAAAAAATATATATACATATAGTTATTTTTTACCTTTGACTGCTTCTAAAATTTTTTGATTTGTTGGAAATGCTGTCTCATCCTTACTATCGATATCGCTACTAGTAAGAATATTTTATTCGAATCTAGAACGGTTTTTTTTTCAATATTAGTAGCATGGGAAGCTTCTTTTCCTGTCGCTTTCCAGAAAAAAAATCTCTGACATCGCTAGATGTTGTCGACTTCCATCTTATTTCTTCTTCGGAATGCCGCCTTGAAAAATCAGTTTTGAAATTTGTTTTAATTATTGTGGCTTCACAATTGCAACAAATAACCTTTTCGCTAGACATGATTTTTTTTAAAAAAAGAATCTTTTTACGCATGAAATTTTCCACATAAGTGCAAAAAATATAAAATGCTCTATTCTCATAAGAAAACACAAAGCAAATTACTGTGCCAGCGATAGAGGCCGAAGTTGGCAAATTTCCAAAAATAGCTTAATAAAGGGGAAAAAAATTCTCCCCTTTTTATCTAGTAACTGTTTGTGTTGGAGATTAACGAAGAATTACGAGCGCTTTCTCCTTCCGCGGTACGCTAGGGAAAAAAATATGTAAAGCAATTCTGTAAGAAAAAATTCTTGCAGAACCATTATTGCTTCTGCAGAAATTTTTTGTTTCTGTAGAAAATGTTTTTTTTTTTTTTTTTTTTTTTGGTACAACAGCTTCTGTTTCTGCAGAATCTTTTTTGAGAACTTTTGTTTGTGGCAAACCAAAAATTTTTATTACCCAAATAAAAAAAATCTTTCTGCAAGAGCTCAGTCACTTTCTGCGACAATGTCGCTGTGTCGCCGTGTTTCTGCCACGGGGATCTCCACGATTACAGATTTTTCTCATAGCATACATAATTACATTAAAGTTAAAGTAGCAATAAATTGTGTCTAATTCAGTAAGAAAGTGCCAAAAAACCGATTGAAATAAGATGATTTACACCGGAATTGTCGCAAATCTGCAACATGTTCGAAATTTTTGGAGACTAATGTTTCATATTTTGTTTCATATTTTGCGTTTCTTATGTAATGATCTCCCATTGGTGACTGCTAATCTAGATTTCGAATTATAAAGTGAGAAGAAATTTCTATGGATGCTTCTTGTTCTACTTTTGAGGGAAAAACTAAACCTTGTAAAAAAAAAAAAGTTAAAAAAATATAATCCCTCCAGCTGTAATGTTGATTCTTTTGTTATAAATAAAAGCATCATACTTTTAAACATGCCCATACCTGCCAAGTCTTCTGTTTTTTAACAAAGATTTCTGTATTTTTTTATTATCTCCTGTTTACCCATATATTCTCAAATTCCTGAAGAAATTTTAAAAAAAAGAAATTTTTGGTGTAGAATATCCACTGATGACAAAAATACTTCTTTTATTCCTCAACAGATGGTGCTATTGTTAATAATTACTGCAGTATGTTGAGTGTTAATAGTTTAACTCGAACCCAGATGGCTCAGGAGGTAGACCGATCACTTTCTAATGAGGTGAACTGGGTTCGAATCCCAGGGATGAGTGGTCGACACAAATTCCGATTCCAGCTTGCACCGACCACAGTGATGTAAAACATTCTCAGTGCTCGGCGGATCACAGGTTAGAATTCCTTGAGGTCAGGCAAACAATGAAAGGTTTACCTCTTCATGTAACTCAAATGCGAATTACTTCCAGCAAAAAGTTCACAAAGACAAATTTCTCCCAATACTTGATCTAGGAGTTCCCTTGTCTTCTGTATTGGGTTCAAAATTACAAGGCTACAGAGTTGAACCTCGGAAGTCACAAACCCAAGATTGGGTTGACTGTTCAACGATGGTTATAAAATAAAATACTTTAAATAATTATAAATAATGGTTTTTAAAAAATCTTCTTTAGATTAAGATTTATCTACATTACTTCGCTAAATGTAAGTGCTTATATTATTTCCAATTTTGACTTACTTGATTATGCATGATGTATCAAAACTTTACTCATTTACTATTATGTCGCTAATAAAATCTCCGTTATTTTATGTCTCCAATGTTGGCAGGTATTACATGTCACAAAGTTGTTTTGAGAACTTATTTGACTTCCCATATATATGTAATCTTATTATTTGTTAAAAGGCTGATCATGTGAGAATAAGTGATAAGTCTGGCCATTTGGACGCTCTGAGGGACACGAAGGCTGGCGAGGAAAACATGATATGGTTTCGAGAGCTCATCCAAATAGGTATGAAATGCAGCAGTGAAGAAAAGAGAAAACGCCCTCCTATGCAAGAAGTATGGTTAAAATTCAAATGTTTTTTTTTTTTTAAATTTTATCAATTATTTGTAACAGATAGTAATTTTGTTATGTTTACCAGGTATTGGAGCAATTTGAAAAAATCAGGGAAGAAATGTTTAAACAAGAAAAAATAAGACGTTAGTATTTTTGAAATTTTTCTGTTTTATTTATGATTTTTAAGTTAAAAAAATTTTTTCTTTCTTTTGCTTCCTTCTCAAATTTTCTTTATATAGATTTGCTAGTTTCCTTCTTACTTTAAGGGTCTTTAAAATATTCTGCACTTCTGATATCTGATCTTCTGAAATGTTCTAATAATCTGATGAAAAAAAATTTCTGAAAATAAGTGCTAAGAAAAGTCAAATCTGTAAAAAAATATTGAATTTTTTTTTGTTCATTCAAATGTTACCAATTTAAAAATTAACACTTTTTGTGTAAGTCAGATTAATTTCAATTATCAAATTTCACTTTAATCAGGGTTGTCACTCTGCAGGGAAAACTTGGAAATTACAGTGAATTTAAAAATCACCTAAAATAGAAAAAAATGAAATGAAAATGAAGAGAATTTTGATTTTCTCTTTACAGACTGAAAAAATACAGAGAATTTTGTTTCTTATTTTCGTCTTTTAAAAAATGATTACCTCTAAATGCTAAATCTATGGAATATTTAAGAATGATAATCCAGCTATACTAAACTGGTACTATGTAGTTCTGGGTACTATGGACCTGTAGTTTCCAAATTCTAGTTCACTTAGGCTTAGTAAGTTTTTGTCTATCCTTGCTAGATGGATAGGCCTAAGTATCTTAAATCAGGAGTGGCCAAGCTCTTTAATAGTCGAGCTATTTTCCAAAATTAGAAATTTTTCGTTAAATATTAAACACATTTATTTTACTTCTCTTGACAATTCTTTAACATTTGGTGAATAATTGGTGACAGCACTTCTCAGTAATTCTTTAAGATGCTGGTTAGTTATTACTGATTGGTGTTTGGATATCATGAACTTTAAAGTGGAATAAAATGATTCTCATAAGTACGTTGTTCAGAATATTGAAATAATTAGACAAGCAGCCTTTTTCAATTCAGGATACTTCGATTCTGGTACAAATTTCCAAAATTCAGTAATCGATCTCGACTTATATTTTAATTACAAAGCTTGATCGTCTTGCATCTCTATTAATTCTAATTCTTCAGATGCTTTTTTGGTCATAATTACATTGGAAAAGGAACACTCACCTTGAATTATGTTAATTTCAAATGGGTTCAGAAAAATATTAAAATATAATAGCACGAAAAAGAAAAGGGAACTCGGGTGCATTTATTGAGAGCCACAAATAATCCTTCAAACAGCCGCGTGTGGCTCGTGAGCCGCAGGTTGACCACCCCTGTCTTAAAGTATTCTCCCATTCTGCTTTCAGACAAACATTATGGGGTAAAGACAACTCAGGCCAGAAATCAGGCGTGGTAAGCTTTCATCTATCCTTGCAAGATGAATAGTCCTAAATATATTCTGATGTTTTTGTAGAGCACATGCTAACAGAACTTCCTGCGAGGGGTGATTAGATAAACTTATTTTAAGTAACACTACTGCTCTTCTTATAGGCTTATCAAATGAGAAAGGTGCTTCAATCAAATCTTTCATGGAAGCAGATTTATCTCCTCTTGATATTCAGCGTTTCTATGACCTACAGAATGATGTCAACCACACAGTGCCTAAAGGAGACCAGAGCATCTCAGAAAGAGGTGGTGATCTTGCAAAGGAAAACACACAGTGGTAATAACTGTTTCATTATTATTCATTTTCTTCATTTTATTTTATTTTATAACCATCGTTGAACAGTCGACCCAATGTTTGGGTTTACGATTACTAATGTCCAACTACGCAGCCTTGTAATTTTGAACCTAATTCAGAAGACAAGGGAACTCCTGAATCCAGTATTTTCAGAAATTTGCCTTCGTGGAGGACTTTTCGATGGAACTAATCCGCATTTGCGTTACATGGAGAAAAAGACCACGAGAACCTCCCACAGTTAGTCTGACTGCAAGGGGAGTCTAACCCATGATCCTTCTACCACTGAGGATATTTTATGTCAGCACTGTAGTAGGTGCAAGCCGGGTGCGGAATTGAAATCGACCAGCTGTCACTGGGATCGAACCCAGTTCACCTCATTGGGAGGCGAGCACTCTATCCCCTGAGCCACATTTGTTTGTAAAATCCTTAATATTTCTTAATCACTTGAGTATAATAAATAAATAATTGTATTTTGTTTTTTTCCCGTAATAAATTTGGACTTGGCCAGAATTATTTGAAAATATTTTTTATTATATTATTTAAAAATAACTTTCTAGTTAAATTGTATAAATCTGAAAATTTCGGCACGGTGAAACGACAATAGTTGAAGAATTTAATAAAAGTAAATTTAATGAAAAAATAACTCTTAAGGTGTAATGTGTTAATCTTTTTAATTAATTGTGTTATCCTCAGTGTTAGAGTCCCCTTGTTGTCTGGCTAACCATGGGAGGTTTTCGTGGTTTTCCTCCCCATGTAATGCAAATGTGGGTTAGTTTCGTCAAAAAGTCTTCTACGAAGGCAAATTTTTCACAATACTTGATCTAGGAGTTCCCTTGTTTTCTGGATTGGGTTCAAAATTATAAGGCTACGGAGTTGAACATTAGTTGTCGTAAACCCATAAAACTGGGTCGGCTGTTCAACGACTGTTATAAAATAAAATAAAAAATAAATTAATTGTGTTAATTCATTTCTGATTACATATTAAAAGCTTTTGTGTCTATAATTAACTAACGATATGCATTCAACCTATTTTTTTCTTTTTAGTTCTACCAATAATAATGAGGCTTCATCATCAGCAATTAATAACCAGCAGAAGCCTCCTACTGAGAGTAATCCAGTGGCACCCCTGCCTTTGTTGACAGTTTTGCAATTGCAAGTATCTGAAATGAGTGATGACTCATCTCCTCAAGACTCTTATATTTCAAACTCCTCAAGTTACTCCTTTTCTTAATTGCTAAAACACTGCTTTTTGTTTTCTTTTTTTTTTTCTATAAAAACCATTGTCCAGCAAATCTGAAGCTTTTATTTTTTAAAAGTTTCAGATACTCTAGACAAGACCGTTACTATAATTACTACTTCTTGAATATGATGTACTTAGTTGCTTTTAATTAATGTATCAAATTATTTTACTTGCAGTAATTAATTTTTCCGTTCATATTGGACATACCTAGAATTATTTGATTATTAAATTCAAACCAAAATTTGTTAAGGTTAGCTTTTTATATTTTGATTGCAAAAGCAAAATGAAGTTACTTTAAACAAAACTTACCTATTGTTTAATTATGAAGTGTTTTTAAACTATTTATGACATATAATAAATTACGATATATTAGTAAATTTGAGCTTATATTTATATCAATCTTTGTCAACTCATAATTCTAATTGATAATTCTTAAGGAAAAACAGAATAAGAAATTATTTGTAACAGCCTGGGCCTCTCTAGCCTTATGATAAATCAGGCTATGCAATGGCGCCATTCTAAGATATACTCTTCAGGAGCTAATATCATTTTTTTCAGCTGGACAAAGTTTTTAGCGTGACTATTGCTAAAGAGAACAAATGTAATAATATGATTTTTTTTAAATATATCTAATGCTTGGACTGAGAGATAACATTAACAAATTACAAGTTAATGTGTAACCAAAATTTAGGGAAGAGTTTCAAAAATAAAGTCGTTGGAAATTAAATCTAATTACATTGTTTGTGCCGGTCACTGGTCTATTGGTTACTGTACTGGACTATTGGCTGTGGGGTCAAATCCCACTGTAGGCATGGATATAACTCTCTCTCTCTCTCTCTCTGTCCTATGCCCTTTCTTCTGAGTGAATGTAACCCGCCCTATAAACGGGTTTGTGGTTGAATGACCTGGATGATGCTACTCGACTGCCGTGGCTTACACACATGTGCCCACTGAGTAACGATAATTGAGTAGCATTTCTGAGGCTAACGGGAAATAGACACAAGTGGCCGCCATTAGTTATATTTGTTAAAGGAAGAATAGATTTTGATACTCACTTATGATATTAAATTATAATTAGTTATACTTAATATTATATAATTAATATTTGTCCTTTATAAAAATAAATTAACTGATTTATTTAAAAAGTGGTTAAGAAAAAATTTAAATTTATGAAATAAAGGACGTTTAAAAGCTGCGAAATATGCAATACCTACAATGGCATCACATCAAAATAACCCACCAATGATCCACTCTAAATTATTCATTTCCATCGCAGTTGATGACGCCATAAATTCAAAAGAACCTTTTAGGCGGCAAAAACCTTAAAGTGGTTATGCTTATAATCTAGAGTGTATGAAAAGAAATTTATTTTATAAATAAATGTTATTTTTTATGTGTGTTGTTAAATAAATGTTTGTATGTTAAAAAAATTATTTTCAAAATAAATAAAATATGACATATAAAATATTAGAGTTTCACTGTATTTATTTATATTTTTAATTTCATTGAATTATATTAAAAAACCTATAATGTGCTTATACCTATAATGTGTTTAATATTTTTCCTTTTCTTAATATTTTTCATATTTAATTGTCATAGTAAATAGATTAAAATCTTTTTAAGTTGGGAAACTATATGGAACTGAAAACTACATTGAAAAGTCACGGATTTAGGTGGCCGAAAAATCTAATTTTTAAAATGGAATTTACCCTCCCACCCCTCCAATTTCTTGGTGTTCCGAATATCTGAATTTGTTACAAAATCCCCACTCAGTCATATTTGATTAAAATACATTATGTTTTTATTGTGTTCTTTTAAAAAATGAAAGAAAAAACATAATTTCTAGAGCGAATTATCTTTTAAACTTCGGAGATTTCAGAATTTTTTAAAAATTTATTTTATCAATTTAAAATTCTAGCTGAAGCAAGCAAGCCAGTCATTGGCGAATTATTTTATTCTGAAATGAAAGCAGAAAAATCCGAAGTATGTCCTTCTTTTCCAATGAACAAGAAAAGTATCTTTAGAATGTAATTCTGGAGAAAAAAATTATTTGCTTTTGTATTTTTTCAAGCTATTTTATTGCTTTAAGACTTTCTTTACTCTGTTTTTTGAATTTAAAATCTATATGCTGAGTTTAACAGTTTTGGTTATACCTATCATTTCGTTTAATGTTATTATAATGCTTTTTTTAAATTTATTGTTGTGTTAATGTCAGGGAAAATAGTAACTTTGTTAAGTCTTGAAAAATTCTTGGAATTAGTCAGCAATTTGAAAATACCCTGTACAGTCCGCAAAAAAAAAAAGGATATCACCCTGAATAACTTTCGTTCTAATGATCCGATTTTCACGAACTAAGTGTCAATCTTAATGGTTCCTGGGGGTGACCTCAAATATGCTAATTAATTAGTGCTAACTATTAATTAAGTTACGAAATCAGACACAAAAACGTACTTTCTCTGAATAAACAT
>NC_092209.1:82220810-82248429 GCF_043381705.1 Parasteatoda tepidariorum | reverse complement strand
AAGTTACATCTTTTATTAGAATTCTTAATTATTCCCAAAACTATATTATTTTGAGTTTTAAGAAGAAGAAAATGTTTTTTCAAGGAGTTTAAATTTTTTTTCAATGAGTTTTCAAAGAATTACTAAAGAATATTCAAAATTATATAAAATGAATTTAAATGTAAACTTCCTTTTAATGCAACGTTACATCTTTTTATTACAATTCTTAATTATTCCCAAAACTAAGATTATTTTGAGTTTAAAGAAAAAGAAAAATTTTCAATAGGTTTAAAAAAAAAAAAAAATTCGATGAGTTTCAAGAATTTTCATTGAGTTACAAAAGATTACTAAAGAATATTCAAAATTTTATGAAATGAATTAAAACTTCCTTTTAATGCAAAGTTACATATCTTTATTAGAATTCTTAATTATTCCCAAAACTAGATTATTTAGTTAATTGAAACAAAATCTAGGGGAGTAGCAACTGTCATACATAAGCTTGAAAGAGGGTTTGTGGTTTGCTTAATTTTACAGACAAGGGTAGGAGTAGGGTTTCAAAACTGGCAAAAATATGCTGACATAATATTTGAATAATTGCAATATATAAGAATGTAAATTTATTTTTATTATCTATTTAGATAAATGCTCTGTGTTCCCCCCCCCTGTATTTGAAGAATGTGTGTAAATTGTTTATTTTTTGATACAGCCTTTTTTAATTCAGGATACTTCGATTCTGGTACAAATTTCCAAAATTCAGTAATCAATCTCAACTTATATTTTAATTACAAAGCTTGATCGTCTTGCATCTCTATTAATTCTAATTCTTCAGATGCTTTTTGGGTCATAATTATATTGGAAATGGAACACTCACCTTGAATTATGTTAATTTCAAATGGGTACAGAAAAATATTAAAATATAATAGCACAAAAAAGAAAAGGGAACTCGGGTGCATTTATTGAGAGCCACAAGTAATCCTTCAAACAGTGTGTGGCTCGCGAGCCGCAGGTTGGCCACCCCTGTCTTAAATGATTCTCAAATCCTACTTTCAGACAAACATTATGGGGTGAAGACTACTCAGGCCATAAATCAGGCGTGGTAAGTTTTCATCTATCATTGCAAGATGAATAGACCCAAATATATTCTGATGTTTTTGTAGAGCACATGCAAACAGAACTTCCTGCAAGGGGTGATTAGATAAACTTATTTTAAGTAACACTACTGCTCTTCTTATAGGCTTATCAAATGAGAAAGGTGCTTCAATCAAATCTTTCATGGAAGCAGATTTATCTCCTCTTGATATTCAGCGTTTCTATGACCTACAGAATGATGTCAACCACACTGTGCCTAAGGGAGACCAGAGCATCTCAGAAAGAGGTGGTGACCTTGCAAAGGAAAACACACAGTGGTAATAACTGTTTCATTATTTATTATTCACGTTCTTCATTTTATTTTATTCTATAACCATCGTTCAACAGTCGACCCAATGTTTGGGTTTACGACTACTAATGTCCAACTACGTAGCCTTGTAATTTTGAACCCAGTCCAGAAGACAAGGGAACTCCTGGATACAGTATTTTGAGAAAGTTGCCTTTGTGGAGGACTTTTTGATGGAACTAACTCGCATTTGCATTACATGGAGAGGAAGACCACGAGAAACTCCCACAGTTAGTCTGGCGGCAAGGGGAGTCTAACCCGTGATCCTTCTACCACTGAGGATATTTTCTGTCAGCACTGTGGTCGGTGCGAGCCGGGTGCTGAATTCAAATCGACCAGCTGTCACTGGGAACGAATTCGGTTCACCTCGGATAGAGGCGAGCGCTCTATCCCCCGAGCCACATTTGTTTGTAAAATCCTTAATATTTGGTAATCACTTGAATATAATAAATAAATAATTGTATTTTGTTTTTTTTCCCCCTAATAAATTTGGACTTGGCAAAAAAATTTTGAAAATATTTTTTATTATATTATTTAAGAATAACTTTCTAGTTAAGTTGTATAAATCTGAAAATTTCGGCACAGTGAAACGCCAATAGTTGAAGAATTTAATAAAAGTAAATTTAATGAAAAAAAACTCTTAAGGTGTAATGTGTTGATCTTTTTAATTAATTGTGTTATCCTCAGTGTTAGAGTCCCCTTGTTGTCTGGCTAACCATGGGAGCTTCTTGTGGTCTTCCTTCCCATGTAATGCAAATGTGGGTTAGTTTCCTCAAAAATCTTCCATGAAGGCAAATTTTTCACAATACTTGATCCAGGAGTTCCCTTATTTTCTGGATTGGGTTCAAAATTACAAGGCTACGGAGTTGAACATTGGTAGTCGTAAGCCCATAGAACTGGGTTGGCTGTTCAACGACTATTATAAAATAAAATAAAAAATAAATTAATTGTGTTAATTCATTTCTGATTACATATTAAAAACTTTTGTGTCTCTAATTAAGTAATGATATGCATTCAACCTATTTTTTTTCTTTTTAGTTCTACGAATAATAATGAGGCTTCATCATCAGCAATTAATAACCAGCAGAAGCCTCCTACTGAAAGTAATCCAGTGGCACCCTTGCCTTTGTTGACAGTTTTGCAGTTGCAAGTATCTGAAATGAGTGATGACTCATCTCCTCAAGACTCTTATATTTCAAACTCCTCAAGTTACTCCTTTTCTTAATTGCTAAAACGCTGCATTTTTTTTTCTATAAAAACCACTCCAACAAATCTGAAACTTTTATTTTTTAAAAGTTTCAGATACTCTAGACAAGACTGTTACTATAATTACTACTTTATGAATATGATGTACAGTTACTTTTTGTCAATGTATCAAATTATTTTTTACCTGCAGTAATTATATTTTCTATTCATATTGGACATATCTAGAATTATTTGATTACTAAATTCAAACCAAAATTCATTTCGAGGTTTGCTTTTTATATTTTGATTGCAAAAGGAAGATGAAGTTACTTTAAACAAAACTTACCTATTGTTTAATTATGAAGTGTTTTTAAATTATTTATGACATATAATAAATTATGATATGTTAGTAAATTTGAGCTTATATTTATATCAATCTTTGTTAACTCATAATTATAATTCTTAAGCAAAGGCAGAAAAAGAAATTATTTGTAACATTTAGGAAGCCTGGGCCTCTCAAGCCTTATGATAAATCAGGCTATGCAATGGCACCATTCTAAGATATACTCTTCAGGAGCTAATATCATTTTTTTCAGCTGGACAAAGTTTTTAGCATGACTATTGCTAAAGAGAACAAATGTAATAATATGATTTTTTAAAAAATATAACTAATGCTTGAACTGAGAGATAACGTCAACAAATTACAAGCTAATGTGTAACTAAAAATTACGGAAGAGTTGCGAAAATAAAGTCATTGGAAATTAAACTAAACCTAATAACATTGTTTATGCCGGTCACTGGTCTAGTGGTTACTGTACTGGACTAGTGGCTGTGAGTTCGAAGCCCACTGTAGGCATGGATGTAATTTTCTCTCTCTGTCCTATGTCCTTTCTTCTGTGTGAATGTAACCTGCCCTATAAACGGGTTTGTGGTTGTATGACGTGGGCGACGCTATTCAACCGCCATGGCTTAGCCAGAGGTGCCCACTGGGAAACGATAAGAGAGTAGAAATTCTGGCATTTCTGAGGCTAACGGGAAATAGACACAAGTGCCCGTCATTAGTTATATTTGTTAAAGAAAGAATAGATTTTAATACTCACTTATGATATTAAATTATAATTAATTATACTTAATATAATATCATTAATATTTGTCCTTTATAAAAATAAATTAACTGATTTATTTAAAAAGTGGTTAGGAAAAAATTTAAAATGATTTAAATTTATGAAATAAAGGACATTTAAAAGCTGCGAAATATGCAATGCCTACAATGGCATCAAAGTAACCCACCAATGATCCACTCAAAATTATTCATTTCCAACTCAGTTGACGACAGCATAAATTCAAAAGAACCTTTTGGGCGGCAAAAACCTTAAAGTGGTTATGCTTATAATCTAGAGTGTATTAAAAGAAATTTATTTTCTAAGTAAATGTTATTTTTTATGTGTGTTGTTAAATAAATATTTGTATGTTGTTAAATAAATGTATTTTGTTAAAAAAAAAAATTATTTTCAAAATAAAATATGACACATAAAATATTAGAGTTTAACTGCATTTATTTATATTTTTAATTTCATTGAATTATACTAAAAAACCTATTATGTGTTTATACCTATAATGTTTGTATAAAACCTATAATGTGTTTAATATTTTTCCCTTTCTTAATATTTTTCATATTTAATTGTCACGTGTATTTTTTAAAATTCCCTCGACGTTTTCTTTTAGAGTATATAGATTAGAAATTTTAAGTTGGGAAACTGTACGGAACTGAAAACTACATTAAACATAGTTCTAAAAGAAAGCATCATGGACGTTTTAAAAAAATATTTTTATTAATTAAAAACAAGAATATTAGGAAAAGGAAAAATATTGTAGTACATTCCTTTACGACTGAAAAGGGGAGGAGAGGGAAGGGAGAGGGGCCAAGGCCATGAAACCGGTCTTCTCCCCAGATGGCGTATTCGAGCGGTGCTATCTCCTATAGTACATAATAAATTGTTTGTGTAAGATGAAATCTGATTAACATAAATAATTATGATAGTCCCGCTGATTTCGTGTTAACGAGGTTCGACTGTTATGCACATACAAAGACCAATGTAATGTTTAGAAGGAAAGCTTTGTTGAACAACTATCTTCTTTAATACTATTCTGAGCCCACAAGGCTTGTCCAACTGAAAAAAACTTGCTAAAATATTGTTAGACAAATAAATTTTGAAAATAAGAAGCTTGGCAGAAATTGTTATTTGCAGAGGAAAGGCCGTTAATTTATACATATAGTACATATTACAACAGCACCAATTACCTAATATCAATAACACCTATTACCAAAAAGTTTTCGATTATTATCCTTAAATTGTTAAAAAGAAGGGGCAACAATTTTTAGGATGTGGGCACTCGCTTAAAATATTAAGTGTTAAATCTGAAATGATGAGCATAATTACATGTTTGACAAAACTAACTGCAGAGCCGCGAAGGCTCAGGGGTTAGAGCGTTCGCTTTCCAATAAAGCGAACCGGGTTCGAATCCAAGTCTATACGAATTCCGCACACACCATGCTTGCACCGACCACAGTGCTGACATGAAATATCCTCAGTGGTAGACGGATCATGGGTTAGACTACTCTCGCCGTGTAACGCAATTAGCTCCATCGAAAAGTCCACCACGAAGGCAAAATTTCTCCCAATACTCGATCTAGGAGTTCCCTTGTCTTCTGAATTGGGTTCAAAATTGCAAGGCTACGGAGTTGAACATTAGTAATCGTAAACACATTAAAAATTGGGTCGACTGTTTAACGACGGTTATAAAATAAAATAAAACTAATGGCAACTTTTTCTTAAAACTCCGCATGACTCAGAGGGAACAAATGAAGTGTACATATGAACGATACACAGAGATAGTCAAACTTTATTTTGTTCCCTGTTAGTAGAGATTGTTGAGCTGATGCAAATTATACTTAGTCTGCATGTCTAAGATACAAATTATATCTTTGAGACTGCAACATATCACTAAGCGGAAATCTCCCTTTTTTATTTCTCAATTTAAACCAAAAGAAGCTGTTATTAATTTTAACCGGTTAGTATTAATAATAACTAGATATATCACTTTAACCGTACGACATATGCAAAGAGGCACACCCTTGACCTAGTGCTATATAAATCATTTAATGGCATTGACCAAACTTCATTGGTTATTATTAATAATGACCCGGATTTATTACTTTAACAGTAATATATATATAGTAACACACACAAACATATATACAGTATATGAGCAACATTTTCTCCATTTTATTGTTCCAGAAAAAAATACATATGTGCTCCCTAATTTGTGTTTATTTCCTTTGGTATGGTAGTATAGTAAGTTTTATTATAATACCTGATTGAGTTTGAATCTTATAAGTTATATTAAGGAGAGATACGAGACTGTACAATATATGAGCAACAATTTCTCAATTTTAAAGCTTTAAAACGAAATTAGAAATATATACATACATACCTAAATATTGTGCCACATTGTGGTCCCTCTAATTAGTCTATAATAAATTCCTTTGGTATGGTAGAAAAGTATGGTATAATTTTAATACCTGACAGAGTTTAAATATTAAAGAAGGCTATATGTACAGCTATATGTATAGTTTAAAAGGGAGTACCACGCCCCCTTTTTAAATAATTATTTCGCAGGCTCTCTAATTTGTTTATAATTATTTCCTTAGGCATAGTATAGTATGTTATAAAATACCTGACTGAGATGGCATATTATAGGTTTATATTACGGGGATATATAATCCATATATATGCAGTATATAAGCAAAAATTTCTTCATTTTAATGCTATTTTACGTACTTTGAAATATATTTCTACTTCCTTAAATCTTGTGGGCCATATTACCATATTATAGTATGATACCTGACAGACTTTGAATTTTATATGAGGAGAGACATAAGGTCATATATGTATGCAGTATAAAAGTAAAAATTTTTTTCATTTTAATGCTATTTTGCACTTCAAAATATAAATACTTAAATATTGTGGCTCATTGTAGGCCGTTTAATTTGTCTATTATAAATTCCTTTGGTACGGTAGTATAGTAAAGTATGTTATATATTTCCTGACAGAGTTTGAATATTATGGGTTAATATTAAGGGGCGATAGGGGGTCATTTATATGTACAACTTTTAAAGTGTCACGCTCCCTTTTTTCTATAATTATTTCCCATGCTCCCTAATTTGTGTCTAATTACTTACTTAGGTATGATTGTATAGTATGTTACAACATAATACCTGACCGAGTTTGAATATTATAGGTTTGTATTATATGGGGCCAGATATATATATGCAGGAGATGTTTTCAGATCATCTTCAGGGATGTTTCTTGAACCGTTGTCAATGGCCATTGTGCAGTTCTAGTATGATGTAAATAAAGTACTACTACTACTACAAATAAGACAATAAATAATTTTATTTATAAAAAAACTATACCCCTTATTTACAAAAGAACAATTTCATATATTTTTATTTATTTTTTACAATAAAAACATTAATATATGTAAGAAAAAAAAATTTCAAGTCAAGAAATTTATGCTTATTCACATAATCAAAAGTGATAGATCATTTAGATTTTCAATGCGTTAATTTTATTACGATTCTAATGGAGTTTTTATAAAAATATGCTTGATGAATAAAAATTGGAAAACATTGCAAAATAAAAGTTTTGTTATAAGGAAAGATTGATTTTATGATGATTTATATATTTTCTCTGAAATCTAAATTCTTTCAGTCAACAATGGTCAAGTAACAAACAGATCATATATTCAATTTTCAAGAACTATAGTAAAAAAAAATTTTGGTAAATCTTAAGATTCACTTTTACAACTGTCGACTCAAATGTAATTGTTTTTGTTTAATATAATTACATTTGTTCCTTAACGTCATTTTTTACAAATTAGCACCCATTTATTTAATATTTTTGCTAAGAAATCTATAACAAATTTTTGTGCTGAGATATTTTAATTTTTAGAAAAAAAATAATATTTGATACATTTAATTACTGATTTTTTTAAAAAAAAAACACATTTTGATAAATTTTTCATAACATTAAATTAAAGAAGTTGTTAACGAATTATTTATAACACTTTTAGTGTTTAGAATAGAAAACTTTTAAACACAGTCTTTAAAAGTATTTCAGGAATTATCATCAATAAAAATATAGTTATTATTTGCATATATAGTGTGAAAGGATGGTCATTTGCTCCTCTCGAGCACTTTCTCGATGACAGAAATCAGTGCCCTCTTCTCAGTAGAGTCTGCCAATATGGAGATGTGACTGAGTGCTTCATTGCAGTGCTTCCTTGCCAGCAGTCTCGTGTGATTCAGTCCATCACTCTGAAAAGTAAATTTATTTACAATTTATGAGGGCAAAACATTAAATCAGGCTTTAACCCCTTAATGATCGGTTAATTTTCATGAAAACGGTCATTAAAGTGCATATTTTGCCAAATACACGTATTTGATTAGTGCTGACATCTAGTTTAAAATAAACTAACTATCTACAATAACTTAAAAAATATCCTGGTACTGCCATCTGGTGGGTAAAATGAGAAATAAAATGTTTTCCGGGCAAAAGAAATGAATTAGTTTTATTCTCATTGACGCGTTACTACTGAACATTCCAGCCTGGAAATTTCACGGGAGCGAGAAATAGAGGGTGAAACCTCACCCGTCATTTTCGCAGAATGAGAAGGAAAGGGTTAATTCACAAACAACATGCTGATACTGATGGATCACATGTCAAAAACAATTTTTTTTTTTACGGCTGATACTGAACTTTCGTTCTTCACCTCCGAAGGTGCCGGAAGTGAAGTGTTGCTCATTTAACGATACCCCAGTGGGCACCCACTGTAAATTAAGTTTTCCTGCCGAATTAAGTCTTCTAAAATTAGTAACTAAAAAAAATTTGATTTCTGTTTAAAAGGTAGGTCATACTTACGTTAATAACAGCTTCATAGGCTTTTTCAACATCACCCAGCTTTGAAAACCTTCTTTGAATCAATGGCTTTAATTCAGGATACTTAAATAAAAGAAATTTACATAGAACAAGCAGTAAAAGGTAGGATAAAAACATATCGTACACAAAATAATTGTTTTTAAACTGATTCCTGAAATAAGTAACTACTGAACATTTGAATGAAATTACATAGTTTGTCTAAAGTAAGAACTCCCCTAGCCATTCGTCTGGACCTGTGCCAATGACTATGATAATGAGGTATAACTATTTCAAGTAGGGATGTGGGGTCATTGTTTAGGACAGGTTTTGGCTCAGGTCGGCGCGAAAGAAAGGTAATCTTTTTCTTTGGTCTGTTGTGTTAGCTCTAGAGTGAAGAGAAGCCACCCTCCCTGTAATGCGCTATTCTTGTTTCCATAGCAGCAGACGGCCTCAGACTTTGGGGGCTGAGGGAGTTCTTACTGTAGACAAACTATAATAATTGCGAGTATTAAAATTGATTTAAAAGGCTTGATCAAAAAATGTGAACTACCTAAAACTTTGATTTCAGCAAGTTTGAATTATTCATGTCCGACAGTATTTTTGAGGAAAAAAGGAATGATTTCAATAACCTCAAAGTTTTAGCAAACAGAATTTGTTTTCTAAATTTGTTGGATAAATAATAAAAAAAACACTCCGCAAAGAATAAAAATCTTGATTTATTTATTCCATCATAAATAAAATAAAAAATTGCAGACATTATTTTATTTAGATATGCTTTGTATTCCATCAACAATATGAAGTATCAAAATTTGCACAACCAGTATCAAAATTTGCACAAACAACAATTTCAGAGGGAATGCATTTTATTTAACTATGCAACTTGCCTTTTTCCCGTTAGTGGTTTCATTTCAGCTTTTCAATGAAATTTAATTGTTTATTCTGATCAGGGTTACTTATGGAAATATTTATCCAAATTTCTGCACATGTTTTGCAGCATTTTGCATGCTCTTTTCATAGATCAAATATGTCTGGTAGAAAGCCTTTTGAGAGTGAAGCCAGAATTCTTTTTCAGGAATATAGGTTATAACCTATATTCCTTAAAAAAATTATTACACTGATAGAGGTACTGACTGATTTCAAATATATTGAAGATAGATGCGGCAGAACAGATGCGAATTTCTCAGATTCCGATTAATCTGATGATTCATTTTCTATCCAAATGTTTGTAGTATAAAATGTTTTACCTTAGTATTTTATAAGTTAAATAATAATTTAACTATGATTAATTTTCAAAATTTAGCTTTTATATGAATATTCTTCAATTTAAATTTTTTGACAGCCTTTTTTTATCAATTCTGTTATGGAGAAAAAAAATCTTTTACCAAAATGTTTGGTAAAAAAAGGTTTTCACTAAAAACGAGGATTACTCTAAAATCTTTGTAAATGTGAACTACGTAATAAACAAACACGTAATTTTTTATATTCCAGCTGCGTAATATTGTTATTAATAAATAAAAAAAGATATAAAAGCCTGGAACAAAATTACCTTTTGGCTTGCAAATAACACAGGAGCAGTAGCTAAACCTAGCCTCAAGTCGGCTGTTGTAGGTTTACCCATTTCTGATTGGCTGGAGATAAAGTCGAGTAAGTCATCAATTAGCTGAAGAAAAAAATTAAGAAAACTCAGAAAGTACAAAGAATATGTTTTATTACAAATAAAAGAACATTTATAATGCACATGAGCAATTGAAAAAGTGTCACTGAATTCAAGGAATAAAACAGAGACTACATATTCCTACGAAGAAAAATGTCTAATCAGCATACTATAAAGAGTATGCTGTTTTCATGCTGGAAATAATGCAATTTAGAAGTTTTTGGCCCCTATAACATATCATACTGTTTAAAATCGAACTAAAAACTTCACATACATAAAAATAATGCATTTTTAAGATATGCAATATTTTTAACAAAATTAAACACATTTTTATCAATCCAAACACTCAATGAACATAAAATAAAGCATTTTTAAGCTATGCATATATATATATATTTTTTTTTTCAAATGAGATGCTAACCAATTGCAATCCTCAAATAATAAAGCAATTTTCAAAACCAAGAAGCAAATTAAAATAATTAAATTAAAAGAACATAAGAGTTTAACAAATAAAAAAGTTCAGAAAGTATAAATTATTTCATCACATTATTAAAGTCAGTTATTAAAAAATCGCATATTAGACATAACCAGTTTAAAAACTGTTGTCCCATTGTGCTCTGTAATTTTAAACTCTTTCAATTATTACTTTATTTAACTAATTATAAATATTAAATGGAGTTGGTGGTGATCAAGCATATCTAGAGAAATTAGCTGAGCGCCTAAAAACTTCATTTTAACGTAAAGAAAAATATTTCGGTTGACTTTTTAAGTCTTCCTAGTGATAAACCATTCAAATTATTGTTGTTTACCTGATAATCAATCAGAATTTATGGGAAAAAAATTTCCCACTTTTTACCTGAGAATATATTTATTTTAAAAAATATATAACGCAATGTTTTTGCTCTGACCGTATTTTTCGGCGAAAGTGCCGCGACGATATCTAAATTTTTTTTCCCTACATGCAATACTACCAATGAAATAATTTTTCAGCGCAAAAAAATTTCTCAAGGAAAATTATTTACGATGAAATAATTTTCTGGGAGAAAAACTGGGATTAGAAAGAAAGACATTTAATATATATTAATTGATATATCATACCTGAAATGCAATCCCAACATTTCTTCCATACTGGAAAGCTGTCTCTTGAAGTGTCTGATCAGCTCCACCAAGTACAGCAGCCTGCAAATATAAACACAACTTGATTCTCCTCTCTTTTCAGGATCTTGTTTTTATCAAAAATTGATCAATGCTTATTAAAATGTAAAAAAAAAATTGTTTATTGAAATCAAGTGTTGCTGGTAAAGGTCACTGAGCAGATAAATAACCTTTGATGAGTTTTTAAAGGCACCGTTTATATGCGGTCGCTAAACTGTTCTATCGTAAAGTGCTCTCAAGTTCATGAACAAGTCGTTGGGCTACCCAAGCGGGGGTGCCATCTCCTCTGCAGAGGATCAAAATTGTGATGGCATGCCTTCTGAACTTTCCAACGGATGTTTTCCACATCCTCCGCCAATAGCGTATTGTGTAGGCATGAATAAAGTACTAGTATTACTATGTATAATAAAAAATATCTAATTTATAGAAACAACAAATATGTTAAATAAGCAACACAAATATTTGTTTCTTCTAAGTTTTATTTAGCAGCTCATGGTAAATTCCCCAGTCATGGTCTTTAGTTTGGGTATCAGGTCTGCAAGCAATTACATCAGATAAAGCTGCACAAATTAAGCTGTTCAGAGAATGGGTTGCAAGATTTTCTCTAATGTAATCAAACGCCATGTAAAAAATATAACCATCTCGATCCTTTGAGACCTTTCTACTCATAACAAGGTATACATACACTGGGTGCCTGGACATATGGGTATTCTTGGTAATGAGCTGGCTGAGGAATTAGCACCGGTTGGCCCCAGTGTGATTTTATGTGGCCCAGAACCAGCTTTGGGAATTTTTCCTACGTCTTTCAGGGCATCTATTTTCAAGCTCTATGGCGAAATTGCCTATGAGTAATGACGCAACTCAGACGGTCAGAGACAAGCTAAGGAGTTAAATCGTGACTGCCCCAATGTGCCTCAAATACAGCTTTTTAAGCTTAACAGGAATATCTTGAGAAAGATCATTGCTCTTCTTACTGGTCACTGCACCCTCACGAGAGACCTTTACATTATGGGTACACTGCACCTGACATTGGTACACATGGGTACATTGCTCTGTCGAGGTTGTCATCTTAAAGAGGAGATTTCACGATATATACTTTGTGAGTGTGAGGTAACTAGGAAAACATTTTGATAAAGCCTGGGAACTACATGATATTCCTGTAAGATGTTTGCTCAACTTTGTCTCAGATATAAAGCTCTTCCGCTAGTCATGATCTAGGGTTTGGGTACAATAGATCTCTAAGTTTAAATAAAGCTAAAATAAGAACTTTCCCCTAGAAATCTGAATTATTTTTAAAATGTCACTTAGTTCATTCTTCCATCAAGCTCTTCATATATTAACATTAAAAAAATGTTTCAATGTTATAAATTTTTCTGCTATCTTTCTGCTTTTTTTTTTTTTTTTTGCTATCCTTCTGTTTTTTTCTGCTATCCATTCTGCTTTTTATGCAATCCTAAATCTTTTTAAAGTTAAGCATTGAAAAATGAGTCAAGTATTTTTTATTTACAAGTAAATTTTTACAGTATTTTAGTGGTTAAGTAGAATTACTCCATGACAACCATTTTTTTTTTTTTTAAATGAGCACCATATATAATGACAAACGTGGTTCTATTGAGTACTAAAGGTAACTCGCAAACTCTCTTTTCTCACTCCTCTAGACATTAGAAAAAAATTTGAAGTAGTAAAAACCAATTTTCAATTTAAGTCTTGCAATATTTTATTTTATTCATTTGTTTGTGTGCATGCGTCTAAGAAAGTTTTTTCTAACTTCACAGAAAACTTGAACTAAAAATTATTCTGAAAACTTAGTTCAAAAGTAAAAAGATGGGAACATTCAAAAATATTTGCTTAGTAAATGAATTATACCTACTGCTTTACAGGTGTATGCAGTCAGACTGGCTGTCTTTTTGAAAGTTTTTTGGAGATAGTGAGTAAACCTTTCAGATTCTTCTTCTGAACAGTTCATTTGCATAAACTCTCCCTGAACGAGATCTAGAAGTACCTTTTTAAAGAGAAGAACTTTTTAGTTAGAGCAGAGAATTATAATAGTATTTTTTCAAAGATCAGTTCATATCCCATTTCGGTGAATTAGAATTACAATTTACGACTAAAATATTAATATTTATGAATATTGTACAAATATTATATTGTATTGCATAAACTCTCCCTGAACAATATCTAGACTCCTTTATTTATCTTACTATCTTTTTAAAGAGAAGAACTTTTTAATCAGAGCAGAGAATTATTATTGTATTTTTCAAAGCGCTGTTCAAATACCATTTTGGTGAATTAGAATTACAATTTGCGAATTTAAGTATTAATATTTATGAATATTATATAAATATTATATTGTATTGTATAAACTCTCCCTGGACGAGATTAATAGAGCAGTGAACTATTGCATTTTTCAAAGCTTTTGTTCAAACCCTATTTCAATTAATTAGAATTTGCGAATAAAGTACTAATATTTATGAATATTATATAAATATTATATTGTATTGTATAAACTCTCCCTGGACGAGATTAAGAAGTACCTTTTTAAAGAGAAGTACTTTTTAATTAGAGCAGTGAACTATTGCATTTTTCAAAGCTATTGCTCAAATCCTATTTCAATTAATTAGAATTTATGAATAAAGTATTAATATTTATGAATATTGTGTAAGCAATATTTGACACAAATTTTATTTTACTTGGAGCAACTTAAATTTTTGTCACAGTCTATTATTTAAAATTGTTAATGAATAAAGTCACCTTTTTTAAGTACTCTAAAAAATGAACACATTACTTTTGTTACAGGCAGTTTAAATAATAATTTAAAATCTTCACCTGAGCTAAAAGATGGACAACATCTTCATTTCCTAACTGAGCGAGTATTCTGGCAGCTTGAGCTAATATGAAGTCCCCAGCTAGTATTGCCTAAAAGAAGAAAAAAAAGGAATATTTTCTTCATAATTAAACAAAAAGAAATCTCGATAAAGCACACCATACACATTATGTTCTTTATACAAAACCAGAAAACTGACTTTCGTAAAATATTTACGAAAAAAACGGGTTTTTTATAGGATAAAAACAGAAATCTTCGTAAAAATCCAAATATTTCTGTTTTTTATTTTATTTAAAAAAATATATTTAGAGTAATGTAAAATTGTAAAGTTTAATGGAAGAGTACCAACTTACTCATGGTTATTAAATATGATTAAGAAAAAAATTTGGGTGACATCTTTAAAAATTAATATTGTGATTGTTGTAAATGACTGTCATAAATTAGTCATAACTAATTTATGGCAGTCATGAACTTAATAACTGACATAAAATAACTATGAGTTGTTTTTTTGATGATTATTCCTTTCTATAATTGTGTATTCAAATTTTCAGAAAAGAGCATTTGAAACTTTAAATACAATTCATATACTAGTTAAGTTCAATTTTCTAGTTAATAGTGCAGCAGCATAGGTAGCTTAAGAAATTTATTGGAAAATCAACCACCAATCCAAATGTAAATAAGTATAAATCATTTAATTTTATTTATTAAAATATAATAATTTGATTTACATTTATTTTTTTTAACTTAAATAATTTTTCTAACGATATATACACTGCTTAATATTTCAATTACATCAAAAATTCAATCTTTCAAACATAAAATAATAATATATAGTTATGAATTTATAAATAAAATACAGAGCTGCAGTAAAATTTTACTAAAACGGTACTTAGGTACCTGAAAAAACACACTAATATTTATGCATTTCAAGAGGTTGAAAAAATTAAATAATGAAAGAAAACATCAAATCTATTTTTTATTTTGTTTAATTTGAAAAATATTTACAGGTTTCTTTCAAACTAATCCATTTTAGTTTTATTTCAGTTTTTATTTATAAAATGTGTAAATTTCAGAAAAAGAACTTCCTTCAAAAGTTTTTTTGCACGTCATTTGCTATAGTTAAACATTGAAGTTTTTCAATGGTAATCTAACTATTGTTCCAGGAAAACTTAAAATCTCTTTCTAAAAGGATAGTTAAAAACTCACTGCTTGCCAATTTAATATTCTGACAACAGAAATACTTTGTCTTTCAATAACTGGAAAGATAGAGGGGTAAGTTTTTGAATGTTTTTTTTTAAAAAAAAAAACTTTGCTATGAGTCTTTTGGTTTTCCCGTGATGCTGGTCAACCTAATTTAACCCACAAAGTACATCATTGGTTAACATAGATTGATAAAGATAAAAAACACAGTTGCAACATTTATTAATGAATATAATGTTTACCTAAAATAAAGCATGCATAAAATAAAAATATAGAATATATAGAATAAATATGTTTTTATAAAAAAAAAGAAGAAAAAAAAGAAAGGAAACCTTTTTTTGGCCCCATAATACATTAACGCTTGATTTGCCTCTTCGAGTATCAGATGTGTCAATGACATCGTCGTGTACCAGACTGGCAGTGTGAATCATTTCTGCTATAATGGCCATCCTATGTTGAGTATTCAAAAGTCTGAAAACAACAGTAAAAAATTTATATTAAAAAATACAATCATTCATTGCAAAAATAAAATCAATACACAAAATAACTTGAACAAATTGCTTCACCAACTAAGAATGGCCATGCATGCACCTTCTACAAAATAAAAATAAAAGCTCTTAAATGGAGGCTATGCTCTGATTGAAACACTTCATGATGAATTCTCTTTCTTCTGTTTAAGTAATTTAAAAACTTTAAAGAATAAAGAAAGTGAGTTCAGGTAAACCTAGAATAAAGAGCCGTGATGGATCAGGGGATAGAGCGTTCGCCTTCTAATGAGGTGAACCCGGTTCGAATCCCAGCGAAGGCTGGTCGATTCGAATTTCGCACCCGGCTTGCACCGATCACAATACTGACGTAAAATATCCTCATAGGTGGACGGATCATGAGTTAGAATCCCCTTGACGTCAGACTAACCGTGGAAGGTTTTTGTGGTCTACCTCTCCATGTAACGCAAATGCGGGTTAGTTCCATCAATCATCGATCGGTTAGTTACATCGGTCCAAGTTAAACTGTTATACCGTAAAGTAATTTGAGAGTAGTTACCAACAATGGAGAGCTATCCCCTCCGCAGAGGATCAAAATTGTGGCGGCATGTTTTCGTATAATACTCGGAGATGTTTCCCAGATCGTCACCAAAAGCCCATTTTGCGAGCCGTGTTAGCTTAGGGAATAGAGTCCCGCTGCTCTCAGGCTAACCGTGGGAGGTTTTCCTTATCATGTATCGCAAATGCGGGTTAGTTCCATCAAAAAGTCCTACACAAAGGAAAATTTCACCCAATATTTGATCCAGGAGTTCTCTTGTCTTTTGGATTGGGTTCAAAATTACAAGGCTACGAGTTGAACATTATTACTCGTAAACCCAAAAAATTCGGCCGGCTGCTTAACGACAGTTATAAAATATAAAAACCTAGAATAAAGCATGAAATTTCAAATGCTGAAAAAAAGTTTTCACAATTTCTTTCAAAATGCAAACAAATTATGTAAGGACTACTTAGGACAACACAGTGGGGANATTATAATAAATAATTTCATGTTTTACATTAGGTGTTTAGCACTAGAAAGACGGAAAATTAGTATATACCTATATTGCCTAAAAGCAGTCAAAATGACTGGATCGTGAATGCATAAATAAATTTTAATAAAATTAATTTTTAACATTTTTTATATTATTTACAGTTATATAACAAGTTATTAGTAAATATTCACAATAAAAAAAAATTATATGTTGCACAAAAAGTCACAAAATTCTAAGAAATTGTGTCATTATATACATCATTGTTTTTCTAATTGAAATTAAAAGCAGTCAAAATGACTTCCTTAGGCAATCTAGTGTTAAGGACGCACGTAGTGACGTATGTTTAAAATTACTTTTATAATAAATGCAGCTATAATTTTATACATAAATTTAGCGGTTTTTAGTAGAAAATATATATAGCATAGAGTAACACTGGATAATGTTTTCTCTATTCTTGTTTTCCATTCAGATTTCATTTATGGTTAAGATTTATAAAATAAATAGTAGATACTAGTTTGCAAGATAAAAAAGCATAACTTTTTTTAAAACTATGTGTAGTGTTTATGAATTTAAAAGCTGTTTTGTGTTGTTTAAGTATTTCAAATGGGGGGTTATCGCTCTATGAGCTTCCAACTGCGAGTATTACTAGCCAACTATACATTTATTATATTCTGCTGCCTCATGGCTTCATGGTGCTGATAAATTACTACTCAAAGATGACAAGGCAACATGTCTGCATTCAGGAGTGTGCAACTCCCTGCATAGCCAGCATGTTCCCCCATTCTCAATCCCAGTAAAAAAAAATTGAGATACTTAGGGAAAGAGTTCATTATGATCTCAAAGACACCCACTTCCGCACAGAAGAGTGTTATAAACTACTTATTAGCAAATCTTACTTCTTACATATAGTGTTTTCCTGATTGGTAAATTCTTATTTGCCAAGAGAATGCTGCTTACACATAACATTTACAATAATGAGACATTAAAAACAAGTGAAAAGATGGTAAAAACCTTTCTAATATCTGAGTAGAGGTTTAAGAGATCAGGTTCAGCTAGTTTGAAAGGATCTATGATGTCCGATAGTGGAGCTGTTGCTGTTACATAGACAGGAGGAGGTGTCTGGTGCTGATGTGTGGATAATGTTGAGAAGTGTCTCAGTTTGGAAATGGTCTGTCTGCTGGCTTTGCCTATGTGCTTCCCACACATAGAATGAAATAAACCCCTAAACTGGAAAAAACCAAAACACAATTTAAATAAATTATACGGAAATTTATCGAGGATATAATTTTTAAAGGTAGCATATGGCATATCCCTGATAGTAAATACCGTTTTGTTCGATAGTGGGGCTTTCAGGAGAACTCCTCCAGACATCAGTCTCACGTCGTGGCGGGTACCATGGTTACGAGGAAAAGTCACTTCGAATAGGGGTGTGGGGTGAGTAGTTTTGTCTTGATCTTGACATGGGTCAGCGTGAGTAAACCAATCAACACCTTCATTCTTCCGATGCACCTTCATTAGAAATGTGCTCTCGCTTGTTACCATAGCAGCAAACAGCCCTAAACTTTTAGTCTGCAGAAGTTCTCCTCAAAGCGGCACAATAACCAGGGTTTTTATAAAAACTAACTGACCCAGGTAAATTTTATTAAGCATTTTTTTGGGTTTTATTGTGTTCTTTAAAAATTTATTCAAAAATGACAGTTTTTGGATTTAAATTCCAATTTTTATTTCAAAAGTGATCAATTTTAATTAGAAAGAAAATTATAGTAACATAATAATTCAATAATTAAAATAAAAAGTCACTTTATTGTAGTAGTACCATTTTTTCTGGTGGATATTAATATAAGGTTCCTAATTTTTTCCTTTTATGACCAGCAATATAAACGCATTATTGGGGTCAAAGAATTATGCTGTCTTCGTTGCAATAATTTTATTGTTTCTAAAATTCAAAAAAAAAATTTTTCTTTTTTAAACCTTTTAAGTTAGAGTTTTGATTTTTAATTAACATGAAGTAAGTTGCAGCCGATTGTGTTACTTTTGGGTGATTTTTTTAAAACTTTAACTTTAGCGTAAGACAATTAAAAAAAAATCCATCTCATCATCAATTTAATGTTGATCATTTTTACATTTAGTACACAAATCAATAACTAGCAGTGAAAAAACATTAAAAATAAAAATTAGTGACAATTTTGAATTGTAATTGCATGGAAAAATGCAATTACTTTGCCACACTTAAAAGGACGCCATAGTGCGGGAGAAAATTTTCTTCCCAATTTCTCTTTATCCTTCATTACTAATTTAAAATTTAAAGGAAAGAAAAAGTAAGTCCAGGCAAACCTAGAGTAAGACGTGAAGAACTTTTTTAAAACGGAACTAAAACGACCAATAAATCTTCAATCACACATATAAGTTATCACCTATTGATTTTTAACCAATACCTTCGTTCTTTTAACCTTCTTTCGACTTTCCTATGGTTTTTCAGCAATTACTGTTACAGCTTTCGAAAAGCCTTTTTGAAATCCCGATGCTTTTAATCGGCAAGCGCACGACTTGTGGAGATTCCGTCGTTTTTTGATAGATTTTTCGGCAGTTATACCTATGGATTTCTAAATTATTTTAAAATTCCGATATTTTCATAACGGAACTATTAGGCAAGCTACTGTCAGTACTGTTACTGAATCTCGAATCGCACAAATGAGTAATTACCATACGATTTTCCACCACGTTTGATCGATTTTGCACCGATTTCATCGCAAATCTATGTGGTTTTCGATCGCACTAATGACCCAAAGTCAAAGAAATATATATTTTTTAAAAATGGTAAAAAACAACAACTTAAAATTTCTCTAAAATGCCTTACTTATGACAAATAAATTGCAGAATAGATTTATGACAAAAATAAAATTCCACAATTATTCAGAGAAAGGGAATCAAACGATATTTTGTCATCTGATGCTTCGAGATAAACCAATTTAGAACAAGAAGAAGAAAAAAAAAAGAAAGGTCATCAGCCAGCCGTGACCTTGAAGTAAAGAAACAGGAACTAGGAAATGGTCTTTTTTTTCTTCAGGTAACGGAGGTGCACTTAGCCCGGAGCAAAACGCTTCTTCATGAGCATCGGTTAAACAAAACTCAGCGGAATGGATACGTGTCATCAGTAGTTGAACTCAGACGGTCGACTGACCTAAACCAATTTTCCTTAGGAAGTGGAACATTCGAGTTCTTTCCTTCTCTCGCCCCCCTTTCGCGAAGATTTTAGCAAAAGACAATTGCAAGTTTCATAAGAAAGAATAACTTTAGGAAGAAAAAAAAATACTTATTTTTAATCATTTCTATTTGATTGAAATTTAGGCAGATGCTTCTTTTATTTGAAAAGCGTAAAACATTCCTGTAAACTAATTTCATCAGATAGAACAAACACTACTAATGTCAGGGTTCCCACTCAGAAAAAAAAATTCCCAGACTTTTCCAGGTACAGTCCATGCCCACGTTATTCTCCGCACTCTAAGATTCTACGTAAAATCTTAATTATCAGGTGATACTATGCAGTATTATTTTTTTTTACGCGACTGAAACCGGTTTGTACTTGTTTATGTTCGTGTATCAATTAGTTAACATTGTAATGCAATACGTTAAAAAAATAATATATTAATGCAAATAGGAAGAACATAAAAAATCTCCTAAATAAAAACCCATTACATGTTTTTCATAGAATCGTAGATATGGCCAGTGACTGTATACCAGGTAAATTTCAGTGAAAATCGAGATCATATTTTCATCAGAAAACTTTTGATTCTTTTATTTGCAATGTGAAATATTAGATTTCCTGTGTAAAAAAAAATGTCATTAAATGAGGATGGGGTTATTTCAGTTTGACTAAAATGTAAAATTTTTACAACAAATAATTGTAATAGATGTTAGAATTACTTGAATCGAATCTCATTGACTGATTACTGTTACGGACAATATTTAAGACTGGTTATTTTCCAGGTATGGATATAGGAAAAATTCCAGGATTTTGCAAAAAAAAAAAAAAAAATTGCAGCTTTCCCTGATTTTTAGTTAAAATAAAATTCCCTGACAATTCCAGGTTTTCCCTGTTCTCACTGACCTGTGTGAGCCCTGTAGTAATAAAATGAGTCTTCGTCAATTAAAGAATTATCGCTTTCAAATATAAAATTTTATTTTATTTTTACTAAATACATATTTCCTCATCATAATTTTTAATCCAGACTATAGAATGGAAAAGACACTACACCTGTTAGTAATTAACCAGCATTCTCTATAATTCAAAACAAAGGGCTACTCACATGATACGAGGTGGGGGGGGGCAGAAAATTCTCAGAGCTAATCTTTTCCCAGAACATAGTTCTTTAGGTTCGAAATCCCTCCCCAAAAAATAGCGTTTTCTTCCTTGCTATCTTTTTTTTTTCTTAGCTACAATAAATTTATCAAAACTAGTGGGTTGCACCCCCTGCTCGCTAACGCTCGCCAACCTCCGAAAATTGCTACGCAAACCAAGCTCGCTTCGCTCGCTACTAACTTAGGTACATTGCAAATGCACAAAATTCAAAGAATTCAAAAAAATCATTCAAATCCATTTAAAAACTTTTTTTTTTAAAAAAAATTACATCTTTTTAGTAAATACTAAGTCATTAAAATAAATTTATCAAAAATCGTCAAATAAATTCTCGTTAAATAAATTCGTAATATATAAATTCGTGAAAGGAAGCGCTTTCGACAAAATACTAAAATAGAGATCTATCGACAAAGACTACTCACTCCTGCCTAGCTTAATAGTATGAGATTGCCGTAGCTGATGCTCTCTGGTTATTTCCGTTTCCGTTTTTAAAAGCGCTATATGTTGAGCCACCTCAGCTAGATTTAGCATGTGACATTTTTAGCGGCAATCATTGGTCCATTTTCTAGCGTTGCCATTCGGGGAGTTGTAATGAAGCTTTTTTTTGTCGCCGTGTAAGAGAAATATATATATATAGATATTTAATTAGCTAAATTAGTATATTTTTAAAATTTGATATTTTTTCTAAGAAAGAGAAAAACTTTATTTAATTTTACACAATTCTTTAAAAAATAATAATAAAAATAAATAAACTAAAAAATGCATAAAAAAATAATTTTAATTAAAAAAAATATTGAAATAGTAATAATTCATAAAACTAAATTTATGGTTCATATACTAAAGAGGAATTCAAAGTAATAAAATAAATAAATTCACATATAAGGTTAGGTTATTTGAGTTATATTTGCTGTAACAGAAAATGTTCTTTTTCTTTTTAAACAGCAAGCTGATATAGCAGATGGAATTAAAAAAATATATTAAAATAAGCTTTAAATTGTAAAAAAAAAAATTTTTACTGGGAAAAATTTTTATCGTATTTTTATTCATTTTTTTTTAAAATAATTAAATTGAAAACATTTTCCAATGCTGCTTGAATTTTCCTGAACATCGGCCGCGCGATCGGACATATTCTGCACCTTTGCATCTGTGATCCCATCAAGTGGAAGGCGCAAAAATACATCACTCTGAATAACTTCCCTTCTAATGATCGGATTTTCACGAAATAAGTGTATATCTTAATGGTTCAAAGGGGTGACCTTAAATATTTTAAGATATAAGAGCAGACGATAAAGTTACGAAATCAGGTACAAAACGTGGTTTCCCTGAATATATATACCGTTTTTTTTTAAAGTTTTGGATGTTTGATTATCAAAGTATGAAAAGAGGCAAAATGCATAGTCGCCACCTCTCACAAAGCGACTTATGTAAAATATGTTAAATAAATTTAATTAAATAATAGCTAATAGTTAAATAATAATAGTTACAATATAATTAAATAAATTTAATTTTTCGACGAAAATGCGACCCCAGTGCTTCAAAACACGTACTTTCAATTCTTTGTATTACCTATTACACTTGAAAGCTGTAATTATCCCCGGAAAGTACAGCTTTCGAATTATAAAATTTTAAAGAAGGCGTACATTAAAAATTTGATTTCTCGAAAACTTTTCTACCGATTTAGTTCAAATTCTGTATTTCGCCATTTAAAATCACGCTCTTTAAATAACGTAAAAAATATATACATACCTTACAATTGAAAAATTTTTTTAGTCATTGTTAAAAAATATTAAATATCAAAAAAATAATAGATATTAAAAAAAAATTCATGGATGAATGAACAATACATTTTTGAATAAATTAATTTAATTGTGTGCATAAATTTTTCGATTCGTTTAAAAAGCTCTTGAGATCAGGCCTGGACTACCCACTAGGCCATGGCCTAGTCTGGCCTAAAAATGGATTTTTTGAAAATAAATTTAAAAAAATTTAAAAAAAAAAAACAATGATTTTTCAAAATGTCATGATTATTTTTCAGTTCTAATTTAATAAAATGAAGTACAATTTAATTTATTATTCATTTTCATTTTAAATATGGTTTCTTAAATGAAAAGATACATAAATACTTTCATATTTGAATAAATAAAAAATATACGAGAAAAAAATTTAATCTAAGGGCCCCAAAAATTTGAATGGCCTAGGGCCCCGTGTAAGCTTATTCCGGCCCTGCTTGAGATAATGGCGAAATACGCAAAAAGTAAAATAAAGATTGAAGAATGCAAACTATAGCACTCCAATTTCCAATTCCAATTTCACTTGCGTGAAAACGATAACATTAAATTATTTTCATTAAATTGTTATTCTGTAAAAAATAAAAATTGTTAACTGATATATAAAATGATTCGAACTTTTTAACTATGAGTTTTAGAGCTAAGAAAAATATAAAAATCTCTTCCTATGCTACGCCTATGTGGATACATCAAAGGCCTTATATATATAAAAAAAAAACACAATAAAGAATAACATTAAAATGTTTTGCTACTTTTTAAGAACAGAAGAATAGACGGCCTCGCCCCAATATCTGTGGAGGAGTGTAAAGCACGATTTTTCAAACAATCGTTCAAAAATTCTAGGAACACATTCTCAAGACTTCAAGCGTCAACTTTGTCAAATGCATGGATACTTCAATGCATTCAGTAATGCAAAGAACTAGAACGCAACAGATTTTTTTCAAAGCATTTCCTTATTCACTTTCAAAAATGCATGAACTTGAAGAAGAAAAAATTTTATTTTTATTCTATGAAAACGATAATGGCTTGCAAGCCACAGACTAGACTTTACAATTGTTATAACATTGTTAGATAGATTACATTACATTGGATAGATAACGTAATTTTGACACTTGAATAGGATAGATTAGGCACTAGTTTTTTAGAGGAAGATTCATTAAAAATGCAAAGGTGTGCATCACAAAAAGAATGCAACCTATGTCAACATATGCGTATTTTGGCGCCTTGCGTTGGCCTTCCAAAGAAATAAAATTCTTGAATTTCAGATTTAAAGGAATTCTCCATGTATTTAAATCCTAATTTTTTTAATGAACAAGTAGGAGCCGTCATGACTCAGGGGATAGAGGGTTCGAATCCCAACGATGGCTTGTCGATACTAATTCCGCATCCGGCTTACACCAACCACAATGCTTATGTGAAATATCCTCAGTGAGCGACGGATTATGGGTTTGAGTCCCCTTGCCGTCAGGCTAACCGTGGGAGGTTCTCGTGGTCTTCCTCTCCATGTAACGCAAATGCAGGTTAGATCTATCAAAAAGTCCTCCACGAAGGCACATTTCTCTTAATACTCGATCCAAGAGTTCCCTTGTCTTCTGGATTGGGTTCAAAATTACAAGGCGACGGAGTTGTCTAAACCAAAAAACTTGGGTCGGCCGTTCAACGACGGTTTAAACATAAAATAAAAATCAAGATAGCTCACATGTTTTAACTTGGGTCGGCCGTTCAACAACGACGGTTTAAACATAAAATAAAAATCAAGATAGCTCACATGTTTCAACTTGGGTCGGCCGTTCAACAACGACGGTTTAAACATAAAATAAAAATCAAGATAGCTCACATGTTTTAACTTGGGTCGGCCGTTCAACAACGACGGCTTAAACATAAAATAAAAATCAAGATAGCTGACTTGTTTTAACTCAAAAATAGACCACACAAGGGGGCTAAAAGAATGGATACTAACAAGAAAATTGTGATTTTTAAATTTATCACATCATTTGAAAAAAAGTTAACACAGATTATAACTGGCAACAAATGACATTAAAATAGGATGAAAATTTAGGGGGTCGATCACCTCCCTCTTCCCTCATTCTTAGGTGTTTTACATTTATTGTGACGTAACATTAAAAGAAATAATGAATTAAATAACTTCTTCGAAAGTTTTATTAGTATCTAATGATTAAATTGCGTTGGCTACATTGGAATAACATTGCGACTTCGGAATGTTTATCGGTCGCTGTAATGGAAAGGACTGTTTGAGTGTAGTTCTCTCGTATCACAACGTATCATCAACTCGTATCACGTATCATAAATTGGGTCCACTCAACAAAATTTACACTTACTGTCCAATAACAATATAGTTATACTGGCTCTAAGCAGTAAGATTCTGTGTCTAATAGAATGTATCCTTTAACAATCCTTGACATTTAAAATCCTTTCCTTTCAATAATCATTATTTAGACGGAAAAATATTTACCTCCCATAAAAAATTATTTATTTTAGTACATAAAATACTAATTTATTATGTAATTAAATAAAAACGAATTGCTAAAAAAAGTCTTATTGTTTCTGAATTTGAAATTACGAAGGTATGTAGAAAAACGGACAAGAGGTTATCGAATGTCATATGTAAAAAACAATATAATATTCGAATTTGTAACATTCGATAATTTGTACGAGAATAATCAAGTTTTAAACTCGTAGTAAAAATTGCCATGCAGACCGCCTTGCAGCTCACAGATATGAAATTACAGAGTTGAAAGTTGGCTTGTTAAAAGGACCTATTTTAGTTATGTACCTAACAAATTTTTCCCCTTCAAATTTCTAACTTGTTCGAAAATTACAGCAAATTTAAGATCGTTTTTTAAGAATTTTTCTCATTTATTTTGTTATAAATTATGACAATTTATCTATGGTCATAGGAAAATTTATTAATCTCCAGATATCGCCCTTTCATAAGCTTCAGTAGAAGTTGAAAGTAATAGGAAGAAAAAAAAAGAAACAGAATAGATGTTGCCAGAAACGAATCTTTATATTTATAAAAACTAAAGAAAAAAGAAGTAAAAACAGTTTCCAATTTCCACTATTATTAGGATGTAAGCAAGAATACACAACAAATGATCCGTAAGCTAAAAGTGGCTCCTGAAACATTTTAATTTGGCCTGAAATATTAATAATAAAAGTTGCAGAGAAATGTTTTAATCTGTAACTGTAAGTTATTGATCTAATTCAGCCTTTCTCAGAGAATTGGATTAAGTTTCCATTTATCAAGTCTTGCTTATGATAAAGGGTTTAGAGATGATGTTAAAATGCAATTTCTAATAAATTTTTTAAAAAAAATTCAAAATAGAAAAAATAAATAGTAAATAATTTCGTGTTTTGTATGCCTATAAATTTGTTCTAATAACTTGATTTGTAATCTTGTACATTTATTTGCATTAAATATTTTCATTTTTTTTAATTTTTATTCTATGCACTCAAGTGAAAAAATTAAATAGGCAATTATTGGGCAATTAAATTAACTAGTGAGAAAATTAACTGTAAGTCATTCAGATTAGTTTCACAGGGACGCACACGAGAAGTACTAAAGGAAGGCAAGTCTTCATTGTTATTTTTGGGGAGGGGGATTATTTTTTTAAAATAATTAATGCAAATTTGTAGTTTTATAACTGCAAATTTAAGGAATATCTTTGATTTATAAGTGGTCATTTTTTTAATGTTTGAAGGGGTATTTTTTAGAAGAGCAAATTTTGCCAGCCAAATTTATTGTGTCATCAATGTTCTAATTTACAGTAACAAAAAATAGCAAATAAGAAAACCACATTAAAATTTTTAGTTTAGTTTGAAGGGAACGGGAGTTTTTAGTGTGGAGAATTAGATATATAAAAAAAAAGTTTTTCTTTTATATCTAATCCTCCACCCAAATATTTTATGGGGGGTATTTTTTGGATTTCTGTTTACAGTGGGGGTTATTTTTTCCAGCCATGCTCATTATATCTTCAAATTAAAATTTACATAACAAGAGGTGCACATTTATAACCAGTGCATTTGTTAAATTAAATCATTGGTTTCAATTCTTTTTCTTTTGGAAAAGGGGTAATATTTTTTAAAACCTTTTTGGTAGGATTATTATTTTGATAACTTTTATAGCATTTTTATTACACTTGAAAATTATATTGATATTTTAAGAAAAATCTAAGTATTTAAGCAACATATGCTAGTTTTTGGTGAGTATTGTTAACACGTCTCCTTTCAAATATTAAATAAAGGGTAAAACTTCTCAATTTTGCTAGAATAAATTCCTTGATACCAGTTTTTATATGGTATCACTATGTAAAGTATGGAGCTGAATGGGTAACCAAGTAAATGAGTATTCACGTTAAAAAGTTGAAATCTGTGCTGTACTCATAAGACACTTTTTCATTGGTTTTAGAAATTAAACTGAACTTTAAGTGCTAATCGATTTCATTTAACTATTTTAAGCCTAAACTAAATAATTTTTGCAGTTAAAAAATTTTCTTTTATAATATTTAGACACAGGATTTGAGAC
>NC_092209.1:82165134-82220613 GCF_043381705.1 Parasteatoda tepidariorum | reverse complement strand
TATTTCAGAAATATATATAGGAATTTCACCTTTCTGTTACATTTTTATCAGAGTAATTAGTCTGAAATTATAGTACAATTTTTCAATTTGTTGGATTAGTTAATACTCTTGACAAACTTATAGTTTATATCTTATCATTTGACATTTTGCAATGTTTGAATGACTTTCGAAACTTAGTTCCAAAAAATTCCACGAGGTAATTAGCTAAACTTTTTTTTGTTGTCTTCTTTGATGTTTCTTCTTTCGAAAAAACCTGCCCCATTTTGCCCGTATTGCAAAGGTGGACTAAATATACCGAAAAACAAAAATTATGTTTGTTTTTTTCGTCATGTTTTCGCATTATTTTGTAATTAATTCGCGTTATTTCGTAATATTACTTCGGAAATATAATTTGTTTTTCATTTTAAATACAAAATTACGAAAATTATTACATTTTCATTGCTATATTTAATTATTTAACCGTACCATATTATTTTTTTTATTTTTACTCGCCATATTTCAGCCACCATTTTGTTTTCTTGGGTATTTTTAGTGTATTTCAACTATGAATTCAATTTACCTGCACATAAAAACCCCTAAATAAATACCCCCAAATTTTGAAACAAATTTTATCGAAATACTAATTTTGACCACGAAATCTTGGATGCTGGCCCATTGTACAAGGGGCGGAACTTCCTAATATTACAAAAATCTTGAAAAAATGCATGTTGAGAAAAATTAAATGAAAATGTAACTTAGAAAACATATTGGGAAATATTATTTATAAAAAATTCTGTTATAACCCTCTTCCTCATGTCTTTGACAGCTATGCTGCAGAGGAGTTTCTAACACTTCCGTACGAACTTTTGAGAAATTTAAAGGAAATATTATTTGATACAAAAAACTTGTTCTCGCATTTCCTGTTTATTTTGCTTCTTATTTAATTAATTATTTATAATGATTTAATGTTTAATAGTTTTATTTTATCCAATTTGTTCCCCAAACATTTATAAGTTCGTTTACCTCATAAAATAAACATAGTAAAAAAAAAACTCAAAATGACTTCACATCATTGGTATGCGATGCAATAGAAATGATCCTATAAAAAAATGAATGACTCCATGAGTTCCAAATCAGAGGAGGGGAGAAAAACTGTCTAATTGGTTTTTATAATTTAAACGTTTAGAAAAAAAAAGCAAATGGTTACAATAAAACAAATAAATAGACTTTTGAGTCTATCATTGAGGAGAGTTGTCCACATGCATCTGATTTTCTTCTCATTAATGTTTAATAAAAATAAGTTAAGTAAACTTATTTTTTTACCCAAATATTAAAATGTTTTTCTTTTTGATTTGCTAAAGAATGCATATTTATTTAAATTAATAAAGCCTGCAATGAGAGTATAGATTTTAAAAGAGAATACTGATTGGTCCTTTTCAAAAATATAATCGGAAATTGAAATGTTTTTAAACATCATGTTTGATAAGTGTTCTAAAAAAGAAAAATAAATGTTAATTTTCTTCACCAAAACGAAAAAAGTGGTATTTTAAATGTCGATAGAAGTTTATTATGAAGTTTTGCACTTGCTGTTTTTTTTTTTTTTATGAGTGAAAATTTTTATAAATTTATTTCCTCATTCTTAGTCTACTGAACAAACTTGATTTTATTACATATTTGCATTTTTATTTTCACTTCTTTTCCTACATTTTAGTTTTGAATCTCCTGGCTTATTCAAGCTGAAAATAATTAAAATTTTAATTGGCAAAAAATTCTGCTTCTAGGTGTCGGAAAGCGTTAAAAAATTGTGTTTTTATCCGGTACAGAAAACCAAATAAAAATTTGCTCACTTATAGTCAAAAAGTGGTCAAAATTTTAATTGCAAGATTTTCTTTTCTTCTTTGTAGAGAAATAGTTATTAATTCTTACGTTTAAATTCCAGGTTTGATTTTTTTGTTAATTTTCATTTAAATAAAATTTGTCTAGTTTAAGTCCTGAAAATAATAAGGAATTAATTCATAATTTATTTACTACTATTATTATTTCGCAAATTCACTATCCATAAAAAAAAATATTTTGTGAAGAGCAAGCACGCTTGCAACGCTATAATGATTTTAAGCCCGTATTTCTAAACATTTTTGGTCCGATGAGTAACAACGAAATGAAGACTAAGTTCGATTATTAAGTTGGAATGTTCGAATAAGCATATTCATTTGTCCTGTCCTGTTGTTTAAGAAATTACTCCTCCACCATAAAAATATATATTTTTTTTTTTTTTGCAATTTAACAATTTTGTATTTTGTCTTGTAACTACTTATAAAAATGTGACACATTTTTATAATAACGCATGACACTGACAACGAAATGTTCACATCGACAAAATGACCTTGTCGACGATATGATTCTGTTGACATAATTGACCTTGTCGACGATATGATCCTGGGGATGAAATGGCCTGTCGACGAAATGACCTAGTCGATGAAATGGCCTGTCGATGAAGTGATTATCCATTAAATGAACCGCAGACCAAATTTTAAAAATCCCTATATACTTAATAAGAGCCGTGATGGCCCAGTAGGATAGAGCGTTTGACTTTCAATGAGGTGAACCAGGTTCGAATCCCAGCGATGGCTGGTCGGTAAGAATTCTGTATCTGGCTTGCACTGAGCACAGTGCTGACGAGAAATATTCTCAGTGTTAGACGGTTCATGGGTTAGAGTCCCCTTGCCGTCAGAATGAATGCATATTGTGTACCCCCTAATATGTTAAGAATTCGCCAAGAACGGTCAGGCTAACCGTGGTAGGTTCTCGTGGTCCTTCTCTACATGTAACGCAAATGCGAGTTAGCTCCATCAAAAAGTTCTCCACGAAGGCAAATTCCTCTCAATAATTGATTCATCCAGGAGTTCCCTTTTCTTCTAGATTAGTTTCAAAATTACAAAGCTACGGAGTTGAACATTGGTAATCGTAAACTCAAAATTGGGTGGGATGTTCAACGACGGTTATGAAATAAAATATATTTAATATAACATTATTACATTATGTGAAGTTCGAATTTTAGTTATCATTTTTGACGTTCTTTTTGTGTGCCGATTTTAATGCAAATCAAATAACATTTTTTGGTAGTGGTAATCCGATCGTGTTTTCGGTAGTTAGTGCTACGTATTTCCATGTAGTTTCTAAAAATCGTATTTTTTTTTAAATGCTTTTTACGTCTTTTAAGCTTTGAACGGTGTATTTAAATAAACTGGTTTTGACGTGCTTTGTTTGCGCAAATTTCATCGCAAATCAAATTACTTTGGACCCTTCTTTGCTAACTATTGGCATCCGCGAGATTTTTAAAATTTCGATATTTTTAGCACTATATTATTACGAATTTCTGAATTCCTCATTTAGATAACCACTTTATGATGCGGTCTATTTGTGCTGATTTTATCACAAATTCAAATTATTTTTGAATCGTCATTTTGGCAATTATTGCTACACATTTCTAACGTGGTTTTGAAAATCCCGATATTTTTAATACGCTATTACGCTTGAATTTTATATCTCGCATTAAAAAACCTCAATTTCTGACGAGCTTATTTTGTGCTGATTTCATCGTAAACACAAAGTGATTTTGATCGTTTTTCGGCATTTATTACTACGCTTTTTCACGTGATTTTAAAAAAAAAGGTCTTGATATTTCTAATAATTTATTGTTACGACACGCGAGTTTTGCATTAAAATAATCACTTTTTGCTGTGCTCTAATTGTGCCAATTTTAACGTAAATATACGAAGTTTTTCAAACGTTTATTTATTTATTCTTATTTATTTATTTTTTGCAGTTATTGTTACATTTTTTCTTGTAATCCAGATTATCCTGGTATTTTAATAAAAATTCTGAATTTAGAAAAAAAATATTTAAATTTATGATGAAATCGGTCAAATAAAGAAAGTTAAAGCGTTACGAATTAGATGCGCGATTTATAACTCACAAATCGTAATATCGTAATAAATATATCGGAATCTTAAAAACCACATGGAATTTGATAATTATTAATTTTAAAAAAAACAATCGAAACGTCACTTGGATTTATGATGAAATCAGCAAAGATTACTCAAATTCGCATATTGTAATATCGTATTAAAAATATTGGGTCTTTTAAAACCATGTGGAATTTTATAGCAATAACCAATGAAAAAGCGATCGTGAAAAAAATACAGATTTACAATAGAATCAGCACAAATTTAACGCAATAAAAAATTAAGACTCAAATGCTAAAATATTCGAATTTTTTTTTTATTTTTCCAAAAAAAATAATAATTCATTGCGTTTAGAAGCTCCCGGGCTGTACATCAACAGTCAGCAAATCGCAGGTTGAGCACCCCTATGTAAGATAAGTATTTTCTCAAATGTTCAAGATTAATTTCTTTTCAATTATTAATTCCTTACTAATCAATATTAAAATAATTTTAATTAAAATAAAATGAATGATTATAAACGTTCGAATGTCTCTTCATTTAAATTCGTCTCATATTATAATTTTAAAAAAATTTGTGTAAATCTATGATAGGATGTATTTTTAAATCTTGCAGGAGGGCACACCTAAGTCTATGTTATACCATTGTAATCATATGGAGGGGAAAAAAATATTTTTAAATAATTTTTCTTTTTTTAAAAAAAAGCAGTATTTTGTGAATTGAGATGAAATATTTCGTCATTTTTCTAAACGTTATCAAGTCATCATAAGAATAACATTCAGAGAAAGTATTGCTAATTGATGCATAATATTTGAAAATATACTATTGTATATAGTTAAAAAAATATATAAAATTTAAAAAATTTAGTTTGAGCCTATTTTAAATTAATGCTTGCAAATAAATTTTTTAAGAACATTTGAACAAATGTTTAACTACGTTAAACTTGGGCTCAACAGCAAGAATCGACCTAATTGTTAAATTTATATAAATTTATATAAAAACACATCACCAATTTGTATATCAGTTTTGCATAGCAACCTATCTTTTTTTATACTAATTAATTTTTAATGTTAATTATTTTTTTAATTGTAAACAAAATAAAATATGTACTTATTCAGAAATTTTTGCTAGCTTCCACTTCTAGAAATTTAATTATTCTTAAGAGTATAGCAGTATGTGAGAGCATTAACTATATAACTCTATATAAGAACTAGAATAATGCTTATGATAAAGTTTGTCTGAATTATTTCGATGGTCCAACCAACTTTTTTAGCGGAACAACATACCATACGCAAACGTTTTCAATATTTTCTCTCCTTCTACTACAAACTTAAATAGTTGCAAGTATTTACTGAACCAGATAGAAGAATACTAGCTCAATAAATCAAATTTTAAAAGGTAAAGTATAGTTAGTCTATGGCAGGGATGGCGAACCAATGGCACGCTTGCCATTTATGGCACCCGACACAGTATTTTGGGCACGCCACTGATCACATTTGTTATTACACTATGAATTGTTATTTCTCAAATGCTATTACACTATGAAGCATATGTAACTATTAAATTAAAATTCACAAAAAACACGCAAAATAATTAACAATTATTAATGAAAAAAATTAACAATTAATGCTAAAAAAGCAATTAATAACCATAAAAAACAAGCTAACAATAAATAACTAGCAAAAAAAATAAACAGTCCTGCTGAAACTAACATCTTACAACCTAATATAAGTTATTTGTAATCTCATCTGCAACAACGGAAGTCATACTGATGTTACTTAAAGTTGAATTACGCGTATAACTGAGACATTGCAAAATAATTTTTTTTCAATGTAATTAAAGAGTTTTGAGTTGATAGTATTCAGTATTATTATTTTCCCAATAATCACGAAAGCGAAATTATTTGACGGCACGTCTATGACCTCATTAAACAATTTTTTTGGAAAAAATGGCACGTTGGTGTATAAAGGTTCGCCACCCCTGGTCTATGGTAACAGCCAGGGCTGGCAAGTTTTTGACACATGACGGTTTTTACCGGTTTATACCATGGTTTTTACCGTCATGTCAAAAACCCCTCTGTCAAAATCGTCAAAAACTGTCAAAAAACTCATAGTTTTGGTAAAACTGTATTTTTATTTGAGTTTAACTGCTTATAATTTAAAATTAATTCATTTTTGGGCAATAAAATTAGAAAAAAAGTTGTGACAAGGATATTTAAGAACAGATTCTTGCATTTTCCCAACATGATTACATCAAAACATACTATTTGAAGTAAAATATTAGGATACTAAACAAAATTTTCAACATTTCCAAGCATCATTTTGTTTGGCATATTACATTACTGAAGAATGTCAAGTCATTCTTGACTTAGAGTTTGTTAGTAGTTACAAGTTTTGAAAGTTTTGTTTAGCTTATTTCTAATATTTAAGAAATGCCAAATTTTAAATTCTTCTTTTTAGTTCTTGAATTTATTAATAGTTCCAAGCTTTTTTGTTTGTTTGTTTATTTCTAACAATTAAGAAGTGCAAAATTTTGAATCCTTTGCAAATCAAGCTATAATGATAAAAGTAAGTATCACTATTTTCAATAAGTATATTACAATATTTCTATATGAATGTATATCCTTCTATAAGAATACATGTATATAGTTGCAAAATCAATAGCAATCATTTACAACATTCATTTATAAAGGCAATTAAGTGAAAATAATATATATTCTCCGCTATGTGCCATAAATTACAGAAAACAGTAGGTTTTTGACAGTTTTTACCACTGTCATGTCAAAAACCAGTTTTTGACGGCAAAAACCCAACCCTGGTAACAGCTCTCCCCGCCTCAAAGCCTGAGGCCGTCTGCTGGTATGGAAACAATAATAGCACATTTCAGGGAGAGCGGCTTCTCTTCACTCTAGGTTTAACACAATAGACCGAAGAAAAAGATTCCATTTCTCTCTCCGATCCGAACCAAAACCTGTCCTAAACAGAGACCCCACACCCCTACTTGAAATAGTTATGCCTCGTTTCCATAGTCACCGCCACAGATTCTGACGAATGACTAGGGGAGTTCTTACTTTAGACAAACTATACTTCTATCTACTTTAGTAAATAAAATTTTAGAAGGTAAAGTAGCAGAATTTAAAAATTACTTGCTGTTATTACAACTTACTGAAATAAAAATGGCACACTTTGAAGGTGCCATGTGATTCTTTCTTAGTATATGTATTACTAGTGATTCAACTTGTTAATAGAGAAAATAAACAAAAATATTTAATAGCATTTAAATAATTGAGCTTGACCTTGAGGTTCAACCTACTGCATTTCCCCTTATTTTTTTCTAATTGTGTCAGGCTTTCCGTGTTCTTAAGTTTACTTTTATTTTCCAACATACAATTTACTATTTCTAAATCCGATTAATCATTCCTTTTGCCACAATTAACATATTAGCATATTATTCTTACATATAAAATTATAATAACTATTCTTTTGCGGAAATTATCAATTTTTTGAAAGTGAAAAAATTATGAATGAGAAACCATCATGATAGATTAACAAGCAGGCAATGGAGACTCCTAGTATAATCATAAATAATAACAAAACAATTAGAAATAATAAAATGTCAGCTTACTTTTAAGTCATTTTGATAAAAATATTTTAACTTTTTAATCAGATTGAAATGCATGTAATTATCGATAGTGTCATACAAAATCAAGCTATGAATACAATTAAGTTTAATACATTAATACCAGGGCCGGATTAAGCACACGCAGGACCCTAGGCCATTCAGATTTTTGGGGCCCTTAGATTAAATTTTTTCCTCATATATTTTTTTATTTTTTCAAATATAAAAGTATTTATATATCTTTTCATTTAAGAAAGCACATTTAAAATTAAAATAAATAATAATAAATTAAATTTACTTTATTTTATTGAATTAGAACTAAAAAATAGTCATAACATTTTGAAAAAAATTTGAAAAATCATTGTTTTTCTTAATTTTTTAAAATTTATTTTCAAAAAATCCATTTTAAGGGGGCCCCTAATCATTGGGGGTCCCAGGCCATGGCCTAGTCTGGCCTAATGGGTAATCCAGACCTGATTAATACCTACCTAATATATTTTCGTTCTTACATCTTTTTTTTTTTTTTTTTTANTTTTTTTTTTTTTTAATATGTCATTGTTTACTCACAAAATTATTGTTAGAATTTATTTTATCTTACCTTTGTTCTTACAATTTTATCTTTGTTGGATTTAAGTATTTAATTAATATTTTAGTTAAAATTAGCCAATTAAGTTTCTGCAATAATTGATATTTTAACTATAATATATTAAAGTACTTAAAGAATAAATTATTAAAGTATTAAGAAATTTAAAAAAATATTTGTTGAATTATTGCTTAATATCAGTAACTTAAAAGTATGAATAAATTTTAATTCAAATTATAAAAGAATGATATTTTAAAACATTTCTTGTATTATCTAAACAAATATCATTGTGCGCTTTGTTATAAAGTTTAATGCTTCCCCCACCCTATGCTACGCACATGCCTATGTCTACAAGTGTCTGCAGTAGAATAGTTTTTATAATTAGTTTCGAATACAAAATTTTTGGATTAACACAAAATAATAACACACATTAACAACCTAAATTTGTCAAATGAAATATTTTTCAGTTATTTAGTTGTGTAGAAACTACTACCGGCAAATATAAACTAAAAATATTCATAAGAAAAGTTTATCAAACAGGGGTCAGAACTAACAAGCTTCAAGAAATGAAACTACTGTAATCACTACTTCGTTTCGTAGTTCGTAATATAATGTGCAACTGAATGAAAAATGCAGTCTAATGAGTAGTGCAATATTAAAAAAAAAACCCAAATAGATTGTAAAATATTCTTGCAACTACTTTTAACTTTAGCATTGTAAAGAAACTGGTTTAAAATTTAGTTTGTGCAAATCTTATGTGTCCATCCAGAAATGCAATGATGACGACAATGTAATATACAAAGTTGATTTTCTTTAGTTGAACCAACTTTAGTTTTAAAACTTATTGAAAATAACAAATATTTGAAAATTTTCTAGTATTTCATGAAATGAATATCAGCCATCAAGAAAGCTTTAAAAGTTGAAAGAGAATCATATGATAATAATTAGAATTATATCTGTAAAATATAAATTAGGATTTTATTACTTTTAATCATTTTTTCCTTCTTTATAAATTTTTTTTCTTTATTTTTTTTTCTTTTAACTGGAATGAAGAGTGGATCCTTAAACTGAAATCTACTTAACTACTATTAGGAAATAGTAGTTAAGTAGTGACAACATTTTGAAAATAATTTTGAAAAAAAATCATTGTAGTTCCAGTTAACTACATTTCTAAAAGTAGTTAGAGTTAACAACAACAAAAAATCTAAGTTCTACGACCAATGCTACTAAATAATAATTCATACTTATAATATTGTTGAAATCCTGAAGAAAAAAAAAGCGCATGCTGTATTGTTGTTTACCGAAAACGAAAAGTTAAATATCTAAATCGCTTAGGACATTTTTATCCACAATACAATTGTTTTGGCGTGTTGACAGCTGTGTTTTAAGCAGAGGGTACAAACAAAAATATTCGTTTTTTACAACTGACCCTATAAAGGTCATTAAAAAGTATTAATCAAAAAGCATCTTACTTTAGGACACACAGAAGTAGATAAATGAACCATCCTAGTGGAAGGTGAAACGTATAAATGCAAACATTTATTACCTAATAGATTAATGCTTATTGAACTAAATCTAGTTAACGACTTAACCACCATGCTGTCTAACCATACACTAAATGCACCGCGATCCAAAACCGTGAAAAGTTCTCTTAGCTTGTCGTCTGCTCGAATAAACAGTGTTGTTGCCACTTATATTTTTTTGAGGAAAAAAAAACAATTCTGCTAATTGCATCATAAAAAAAAGAGACGTTGCATAACTGTCGCTGCTTATTCGCTCGAATACGCCATCTAGGAAGAAAACCGTTTCCATGGCATGACCCTTCTCTATCTTCTTCTTCTTAGTTGTATAGAAATGTGCTAAGATACTTTTCCTTTTCTTAATATTATTCATGTATAATTCCCCCAAATATTTTTTAACATTTCCATGACGCTTTCCTTTTGAACTATGTTCAATATAGTTTTCAGTTACAAATAGTCTCCTAACTTAAAAAGTTTTTATTTATTTGAAAATCAAGGCAGAAACTAACATACGTCTTTCTATGATTCTCCATACGCTAATGGAGAAAGGATGTGAAGTTCTGCCAGAGGTAAAAAGTTCTGCTCTACGCCCTCTGCAGCCCATTTCGATTGCCTTATTAACTAATTTCTTCATCGTTGGCATTGTTACCGCCTATTCATTGTTCATGTTTCATGTTCATCATTCATTGTTCTAGATTTGGCTACTAGGACTTATTTTTGGCATTTTTTTCATTATTTCTCGAGTTATAAAATGTCTATCGTATTTTCCTACCATTCGACATTTACGCTAAAAAGAGCAAAGTAATTAGTAGTAGCAGGGTAGATAGGGCAGTTTTTTCAATATTAGCGGCAAGGGAGAGGGATACGCTTGAGTTTTCAAATTCCATTGTCTTGATTGTTTATTAAATATCATGACTTCACAGTTAAATAGCTCCAAAACTAACAAATGACAGTGTTATATTTAAACGGCACTTAAATAGTGTTAGACGTATTATTCCTCATAATTCAACTGCCAATAATTCTGTCTACACAAAATTACTCGGTGCAATAAAAAAAATTATTAGCTTTGACATAAAATAACTCAAAAACAAATGCTCTCCAACTCAAATTATATTTAGGCTATGTCTCTTGCTCACTATCAATCTCTGATTATCGGACTGCTGGTTGCTTTCTTTTTTTATCGCTTCATGTGCTCATTTCATCGATCCGAAAATTGTAATAATATACATATTTGTTGCAAAAAATCAAAACAAAATTTTAATTAAATTACACATATTTCGAAATTAAAAATGGAAATTCACATAAAAAAAGAGGTATTTTGATTTCGCCGCCTATTATTTATTGCTTTAATTTTAAGAAATTATTGAATGTGGCATGAAAGAAAATAAAATTGAAAATAAATTAATTCAGAACAAAAAAAAAATTAAATTTGAAAGCCAAATGGGAAAGTGTCATATAGTAAAAATTAAATTTACAATTTTTAACTTTTACTGTAAAGTTAATACATTTGCATTGACAAATTTAATCTAAAGAAGAATTTTAAATAACCTATGTATGTATAAAAAAGAAAAAGGTAGGAGGGAAATGCTCTTAGTCCCTATCGAGTCCCCTAATTAAAATAATTTCATTTTATTTTCATGGAGAGAAAAAAATACGACTTTGTTATCTTTCGGAATTGCATAGATAAACACCAACATTTTAAGATTCAAGGACTCCAAAACTAACTCGAAATTATAAGAAATATCTGTAGTTTCTTTTTCCTTTTTTAAATTTTAGTCATAAGATTACGTACAGGAAAATATTATAGCTTTAACTGCTATTAGTTTTTCCTTCACAACGAAAAATCATTAGTTTCGAAGCTAACTTCAAAATTTAAGCAAAGTGAGATGCTTTGAATCGTTACAAGGTCGGGAAAGTCTGGTTGGTTGAACATTCGACCCATGTCCAAGAAAGAGGTCATAAGTTTGATCCCAGCCAGTCGAAGACTCCCCGTGTAATAAATTGTGACTGATTCACGCTAATTCTGTAGGCACACAAAGTTCTTCATGACCCCATAACAAATCATACCTATGGGGGGTACGGAATTGGAGATTGATCGTTCTCTAGTTCCGATCAAAATTACGATCTGTGGATGAATAAGTGGACGTATGAATTGGCCCAACCCATAAACGGGTTGTGACGCGTGTGTGTCTGAATAAGACGTTTTTTTGACCGTAAGTGGAGCCATTGATAAACAAGAAACGCAACAAATTCACTTGATTTTACCAAACAGGCTTTCTGGTATTGGCAAGCGGCATTTGAAGTAACATCTTTTCAAACATTTGAGTAAAAAAAATCCTTATTTCCCTGCTAATAATGTTAGGCTATACTAAATTCCGCTGCAGCATCAACAACCATTTTGATACCCGAGTGCTCTTTAATGGTCTTCGTCTCATGAAATGTTGTAAATTTCATATCGTTAAAAATTATTCTTTTATGGTTTTAGTATTTTGAACTTTTTTTTTAATTTTAACAAATTGTATTTTTGGGACAAATGAAATTCATTCTCAAAAATTAATTTTCAAATTATAAATTTTTTCGTTGTCAGAATTTCCTGCATTTCTGCTATGCATTTTCAGAAAACCGTTGATTTTGAGAAAATTTCCTTATACTAACAAACTATACAAAAAATTTAGTATATAAAATTCTTTTGAATTTTCCATGTAGTTTTATGTAGGTTTTGAACTAAAAGCTAAGAACTAATTGTGAATTTGTTAATTTTATCAAGCTTTAAGTAGGAATATTTAGAGTTTTACTTTAAAATTTTATATTAAACAATATATTTCGTTTTATTCCAATGCCTCTTTTGTAATTTTCATAAGTTTTAAGTTCAAAACATAGATAATCACATTATTGGTCCCATCAACTAAAATGTGTCTTATTGTGCAGAATGTGCAGCAAATTCCAGATTATGATGTGACAGATTTACCCATAAACAAATTTTCTCTGATGCTACACAGTTAATCATTACAAAAAAAATTATTTCAGTTATAGATAAATTTTTAATGCAATAATTAAATTCATTGGGTGATAAATAACTCTTTAGCCTTATATTGCTTACATTATTTTGACCGATTTTTATGATAAAATATTTCTTTGTAAATAAAAACTAACTTCATGCTTATTCTGCACACAAAATTAACTTAAAATCTCAACAATTTGAAAGAAAAAGCATTGTTAACTGAAGAAAATCTACTTAATAAGAAAAACCTTTTGTTCAATATGAAGAGCTTTTATCATTGTACTTTTCATTTTACAATTCCAAATCTCTACAGAATTTTTTATTTATAAATTATGAATTATTTGTAAAAATTTAAATCTTTATATAAAAATTGCTGTCAAAAAATTCAAATTTCATAAATTTGCTCTGCAAAATTATACGATCTAATATTTTTAGACTATTTATACTTTATATTCTGTAATGATTGAATTAATTTTATTCATAAAATTATGGAATGGAAAGCATAAATTTACTGTTTATATTAGATCATTAATTTAGTAAAATAAAGTTTGTGAAGAATTAAGATATCTCTTGAATATCCAGGTAATGTATGCAAATCATATCTATTAGAAGTTCCTTAGATATCAATGTTACTTGCTTTATATCTCATAGATATCCGTGAAAAGTCATATATATCTGTCAGACGTTTCTTGGATCTACAGCAGACATCAATATTCAAATATCTACTAGACATCATACAGATGCGACCCCTGGATTTCAGTTGGATATTTAGGCATCTTAGAAAAGTCTGCTGGATCTGGAAATATCCAGTTCTTTTTTTTTTTATCTCAGAGATTTCTCAAAGATGTGTTGACCGTGTGGGAGTATTTCAGCATTGAAAGTTGCTGTTACAAGAGAGTTGCAGTTACTATGATGGCGGCACATCACTATTTTATCTAAGTATTCAGAGCTTTATTCAAACTGACACATGTTTTCAAGCCTAAAGTGGTGCCTTTTTCCCTACCGTGTAAACCTGGCTTTTCGTAGAACACGTCATCTGTTAAATCTTGGCGAGAGCCGAGAGGATAGCTTTAGCGCACCCAAGTTCAGAAGTTGCGGCAGATCTGTAGGGTTAACGATATTGGTGACCGAAATGGGTTGCAGGTGGCGTGAAGCAGAACTCTCTACCTATGGCAACATTTCGCATGCTTTCCCCAATAGCGTGCGGAGAGTCATAGAGGAAGAAAATACGTCACTTTCTCTCATGATTTTCATATCTATTAAAATCTTTTAAGTTGGAACACTATGTGGAACTGAAAACTACATTAAACATAGTTCTAAAGAGAAGCATCACGGAAATTTTAAAAGATATCTTTATTCAATAAAAAGGAAAAATATTAAGTAAAGCGAAAATATCGTAGTACATTCCTATACAACTGAAAAGAGGAGGACAGGAAAGGGAGAAGGGCCAAAGGTAAGAAACCGATCTCTCCCCAGATGGCGTATTCGAGCGCTGCGATCGCCAATAGAACACTGGCGTTTGCAAAGATTTTTTCTCTATTTCCTTACAAAGATTCGTTATTTAGTCATTCATTCTTATTTACTTATAGATCCAAAATACTGTTCGTTCGTGAACACAATGAACGAAAGTTTTCATTTACATTACAGTGTCAAGACTGCTTGTCAGGTTGAAATGCAATTGTTCTGTGGTGTTGTTGACTTCTTTTGATATGTAAATTTAATCGAAACTATAAAAATTCTACTGAAAGCAGTTGTGATGGTAAGTTCCGGGATGCTTAATTAATTATGTAATTAAAAGCTGATAATTTAAGATTATGCATTATTTAATGATATTTTAAGATTATATATTATTTAATGATATTTTAAGATTATGCATTTCTGGTACTGTATTAAATTGAAGTTGACAGAACTTGCATTAAGAACTGAGCCGAAAAAAGCTAGGTTTCTATTCATGTACATGAAAAAGTGTTTTAATGATTTTTTACGGGGATATTTCTGTATCGTATACTGTCTGATATCCGTATCGGAAACGGAAATTCCCAACCCGAATTCTTAATAGTTGCCTATATTCTAAAACTCAAAACCGGCGAAAAGCATGGGCAATTGGAATCTAGGGAGCCATAGACTAAGGTTGTCAAAAATTTCCAGTTGCCGAACTTCCTTAAATTCCAAATATCAAAATGTGGTTGGCAATAAAAAAAAAGGATGAAGGCTTATCTGCCCCTACTGTTTATAACAAAGAATACCTTGCTTATTGTATAGCTTCCAACTGTACTGGATTTTCCAATAGACTACTGCATTTTGCCAGTTTCTACTGGTTTAATAAAAATTCTCTTGGTTTTTAGACACTTTTGAAAATTCCCTAAACTTGAGTAAGTTTCCTCAAAAAGTCCCTATTAAAATGGAATTTTTACACAGATTGTTGCTTGCTTGAATATTTTAAATACGTGTTACTAATGCATAAAGAAGCCCTTATAAAATTCAGTTAACTATCTTTGATGAATTAAATACTTATTACTATTCAGAATTAAGAGAAAACATAATGCATAAAATTTCGAGTTCATTTAATGTTAATCATAACTGGAAAATATTGCAGTTTTTTTTTTGATGACTATAAAAATCCCAAAAATTCCCTTTGTGTAAAATATTTAGCACATTTTATAACAACTAGGAGGCTTCGCTACCTGCTCACTGGCGCTCGCCAACCCCTGGAGCTGCTTTCGAAGTTGATTTCGGATTGTTTCGCAATCCAATGCTCGTTTTGCTCGCTCATTGGATACGTTCTTAACGTCTAGCTTTTGTATACTTTTTTTAATACTGAAGTTCCGCAGACTTTTCACTGTAGAAAATTCTAAACCTGTACATTTCAATATTAATTTGAAATTGCAAACAGTTCACATATTTTGCTTAATCACACTATTCTAAATTTTAGTTGTTGAGAAAAGTAATTGTTGTAAGTTTTGTTTTAAAGTCTTTCCCACCAGAGGGCTAAAGCCATGTGTCGTAAAACAATATGAAATAGTAGTCTGCCACTGAACGCCGGATTTAAAGCATCGGCTTCAATGAAGATAATTTTTTATTTTAATTCTCTGAAGGGCACCACCCTAATAATATGGAATTTGTAAAATAAATGTATATATTTTTGATTGTTGATGAAGCCCATCATTTTGTGTTTTCATCAGTGCAGAACAACTATAATAAAGGTTCAGAAGCAGAACAACTATAAGTTTTTTATTTTATCGCAAAAATATAAAATGTATAAAAAACAAAGAAAAGTGTAAGAAAATTAGTATAATCATAGAAAAAGTTAAAATTATAATATAGTATTTGTCAGTTAAAATGAAACTTTTTGTTTAAGTCATTGTTAACAATTCAAATTTCTTTGATTTTTTGAAAAGGAATTTAAAAATTAAGAAAAACAATGATTTTTTAAAAAATAAATCAATTTTAAATATATATTAAAATTTTTTTTAAATGTTATGATTATTTTTTAGTTCTAATTTAACAAAATAAAGTAAAATTTAATTTATTATTATTTATTTTAATTTTAAATATGCTTTCTTAAATGAAAAGATATATAAATACTTTTATATTTGAACAAATAAAAAATATACGAGAAAAACAACTTAATCGAAGGGCCCCAAGAATTTGAATGGTCTATGGCCCCGCGTGCGCTTAATCCGGCCCTGGAGGGAAAAGATATGTAAAATTTATGTATTGAAAATCATATCAGGGCTTAATCCAGGTTTTCAATCCTAGTACCTATTTTTGTGAGAAAAAAGTATTTTTGTGAAAAAAAAATTATTTTTGTGAAAATTTAGTACAGCTAAAAAAGATTAAAAAAAAACTATATATGTATACAAAAAGTACAATACTATAAAAAACATTCACATATTGCGCAAGGAATTGCTTATAAGACAGCTTGCAGATTAATTCCATTTATTAATTCAATATAAAAATTATACAGCCAGCCAGCATAGAAATAATGGAATTTTCCATACAGATTAATATTAAGGTTAAAAATTAGATCTATATAAAGTTTAAAATTTTTTTTAACTTACTTACTAATAAAATTTATTGAACTTATTATGATTAACAAATTATTATTTTGATATTGTGCTAACTTTTACTTTTGAATTAATGGTTAAAAAAATAATAGAAATACAGAATACTAAGATTAAATTATAATAACCGTTAATAATAACCGCTCGGAAAACTATTCAGCACTTTAATTCCTTCGAATTTTTTATCTTTATTTTCCTGAAGATGCGTTTTTTTTNTTTTTTTTTTTTTTTTTTTGAAGGTACCGAATTTTTTTTTTTTAATTTTGTGAAGGTACCGAATTTTTTATTTTTATTTTGTGAAAGTACCGAAAAACGGTACCAAAATCGACCTGGATTAAGCCCTGCATATTGATGTGTTTTTATATTATATAATACTAGTTATATTATATTTAGTTTCAAAATTTTGTTTAATTTGCTCTAATTGAATAAGATGTGTGCATAATTCATTACTTTTTTATGTGTATGCAAAAATCATAACTTCAATAGTTACTACATTTAAAATTTTATTTTTGAAATAAGAAACCATTTTTTAACTTTTATAATAATATAAAGAGCAATATTAAACAGTTAAAAAAAATTCCATTATTTGTCCATTTTTTTAAAAATAAATGTCACTGTAAAGGGGGCAAAGGCCTTAATTCTCCAAAACTTTTTTTTAAATTTGTTTTTTCTACCAATAGAGAGAAGATTTATATCTGTGCTTATGCTTATTGACTGATGAATGAATGAATTTTTTTGCAAACGTTATATGAATAAAAAGGCAATGTTTTTAAGGGACGGGTGGCTTATTTTACCAAAAAGGGTGCATTTATATTGTAGGGATTAAAGGGCAGGCAGGGTGGACTGCCCTTCTGAAAACAATTAAGGAGAACACTGTTATAACATTGTGGGCATTTTATTAAAATATAACACAATATTAAATGCCTCTTTCTTTTTAGGTTGTGATGTGACGAGCATGATAGTGACAAAAATTTCCTTAGTAAGATTGACTATGGAGGACTAAATAGGACAACTTGTGTATTCACATCCATGACAATGTTTATATTTAATTTGAATAGAAGTTTTCTTAGTATCATCATCATCATAAATTTTTCTTAGCTTCCCTACAAAGATGCTCCGTTTTCGATTATACACGTGTAAAATAATTATTCTCACATCATTAATATGGTTTACGCTAGGAGTTATAGTTTTGATGTATTATACAGACTGTGTAGGTAGCAATAGCTGGTGTAGTAAAAAGACTTCTTCTGTGGTGCAAGACACAGTGCAATTGTCTTCTAAATCACCAACTGCTCCTAATGGAAAATTTGTCAAGTGGAAGGCTGTTGGTGAGTGATCTATATTTTTATATTTTCAAAAGATGAGATTGTGTCAAGCTGTGAAATATGAGGAATTTATTTCCACACTTTGAAGAATTTTTTTTAAAATTAGAATTTCAAAACTATTTTTTGGTGCACAATACGAAATAAAAATTATCAGATTTTCAATGTATCTTACATAAGAGTGCAAAATTTCCGCTTACCATTTAACGATTATGGACCAGATATTTAGGGCTGGCAAATAAGTTTTTTTTTCCATAAAAATATTGTTATGAATCTAAATGTTTAACTCATTATCTTAAATACTTTTGTAAATATATTCTAACAAACCTTTATTTTTTTATGTGAAATTTTTTTCTGTATGACCCAGTTAAAAACATTCTCATAAAAGATAACTTCTAGTACTAGTACTGTTAAATGCATGTTTTTATTAAATTCAAATTGAAATTTAACAATTGACAATGATTTTTATGGATTTTGTAATTTAGATACAATTTTTAGCCCAAAATTTACAATGACAAATAAGTTTTTTTTCTTCATAAAAATATTGTTTTGAATCTAAATATTTAACTCATTATCTTGAATACTATTGTAAATTTATTCTAACTAACTTTATTTTTTTTTATGAACCATTTTTTTTCTATGAAACTTATTTCTGTATGACGCAGTTGAAGATGTTCTCATAAAAAATAGCTTCTAGTATTAGTATGTTAAATGCATGTTTTTATTAAATTCAAATTGAAATTTAACTATTGACAATGATTCTTATGGATTTTGTAATTTGGATACAATTTTTAGTCCAAAATTTACAATGGCAAAATTGTTTTTGTAAAATGGGGGCAGTATGGGGAAAAATATATCGACATTTATCAGTCATAAATGATTTTTATTTGTTGTGACAATTTGTGAAAATATTTTCTTACTTTACCATATTTTTGTGTTGAATTTTTAACATAATTTTTAATTTTCACAAATTATGTCTAAATTTCCACAAAATAGGTAGTACCTCTTAAAAAAAATCTAGACTGACCCCTGGCTTATAATATGTAAAGCATTAAGGTAATAGAATTAAATATTAAATTTTAAATAATTGATTTTGTTAATTGCCATTTTGATTCTTTGTAAAATTTATTAATTACAAACAATACAAAGAGTTAAGAAATTCTTTTCCTAAAAAATATCTGCTATTAAATTTTTCTTATTTATATTTGGTTATTTAAATTATAAATATTATTTAAATTTTAAATGCATTGCCATTTAATGTTTTGTAACTATCTTTATTTATACAAAATTGTTCAATTCTAGAGTACAAAAGCAATCCTTCCCATTGGCCAGGAGAGAAAGGAAAAGCAGTTGTTATTCCTAAAGAAGAAGAACCTTTAAAAAATGAGAAATTCAAATTGAATCAATTTAATTTATTAGCCAGTGATCGTATTGCATTGAACAGAAGTATTATTGATGTGCGAATGGAAGGGTATGCTATTATGTTTGTTTAAAATTTATATTAATCACTTTTGTTTTACCTTGCCTAATACCTTACAGGATTTGAAAAGATTTGATAATCATGTGAATTTTATTAATTGTAAGTGTCATAACATTTAACTATGTCTGAAATTGTGAAAATAAAATAGTAATCTCTTAATGCTTAAATCAGACAAAAATTGTCAAACATTAAGTTTTTTTTTCTTTTAAAAAAAGAAAAGAGAGATACGAGACCTGGAAAGTATTTGAAATACAGTGGAACCTGTAAAAGTGAGCACCTGAGTAAGGTGACCATTTTCTACAAGTTTTATTTAAAGAGTCTTCATAAAGTGACCACCCCTATATAGTGACCATTGGACTTGGTCCCGAGGGTGGTCAATTTAGACAGGTTCCACTGTATTTATTATTTTTATATAATACTAAATATATAGCGCCAGCTTTACATCACAATTTTCATTTTTGCAGCTTGCGAAGCCTTTTGTTTCGATTTGTAAAAAACAAAATGTATGACTTACCCACCATAATTCATATTACATTTCTGATATTTTAGAACTACATATTGCAATTTATACAAGCGCAGTCTACAAATCATACATTGAAATTTTTTAGTCAGTGCAGAGCTTAAAAGTAGAAAGTTAGTTTTGCAGAAAGTTTGCTTTGTTCAGCTGGTTGATGAAAGCAGTTATTACATATAAAACTTTAAAAAAAAAAAAATTTGGTGTGTTGTCTGGTAAATTGACTTGTTGCATATATAGAAAATTTCTTGATATGGGAGAAAAAATTATTTCCGGCGTATTGACCCCAGTTCACTATAAGTTTCCTTTTAAAATCCCTATTGAAATCAAATTTTTGCGCAAATGATAGTTTGCTTGAATATTTAAGTGAGTGTTACTAATGCATAATGAAGTGACTCTCATTTATAAAAATCAGTTAAAAACTTTTTTCGTTCTAAAATGTTAAATTTATTTTTATTCAGAACTCAACTTTTGAAGTTAATTAAATAACCTTTTAACTATCGTTGATGAATTAAATGCTTATTACCATTTAAAATTATGAGTAAACATAATACATAACATTTCAAGTTCATTTAATGTTAATCATAATTTGGAAAATATTGCAATTTTTCTATTTTGATGACTATAAAAATCCCTACAATTCTCACAGTGTAAAATATTTAGCACATTTTGTAGAAATTATCACGAAATTAATATTATTTTGTGAAATCTGCTAGATTTTTTTCTATCCAGGTTGGCAGCAATAGAATTATTTTACGATGGAATTTAACAGAATCATGCCAATTTTTCAAAAAAATTCTACTTGTTTTTGTATGTTTTAGAAAACTCCTTAAATTTGAGTAAATTTCCTTAAAAAATCCTTTTTAAAATAGAATTTTTGCGCAGATTATTGCATGCTTGGATATTTAAATAAGTGTTACTTATACATAATGAAACAAGCCTCATTTATAAAAATCAGTTTAAAACTTCTTTTGTTCTTTATTAAAAATTTAAATATAATTCTAAACAACAAAGTACTAAATTTATCTGATAAATTGATTATTTTACTATCTACCACAGTGTTCGTAAGCTCCATTTGAGGACTTGAAATGCATAACATTTTTGAAATTCAGGGTTAATTGATAGAGATTGTGAACTAAGACATTCAGACCAAAGTTAATTAAAAAAACTTTATTATAACTAAGCAAAATTGTATATTGCAAATTTTTATGTATTGTAAATACAAAGAATAAGAATTTCTAATTCATTGCTCAACACATTTTTTACATATACAAAGTGTTTTCATTGTACATTTTCTGTAAACATATTTCTTCTAATTATTATTATTTCTATAATTCTTATCAAATTCTTAAAAATAATTATAAGAATTATAATTCTTATAATTAATATTATTTCTTCTAAGAACTTGTGCTGTCTTGATTGTTTTGAAATTTTTCTGGGTAAAAACTAACAGAAATGAAGTGAAGCTATCAAAATAAAATATAAGCTACTTACCAAAACATTTTCTTTTTGTCACCCTTTCTTGCACAAAAATGCCACTCTAAAATTTTAGGTACTTGTTTGAAATTTGAATTCACAGTTATTCTGATTGAACTAATTACGCAACAGTTTCTGCAGATATGTGCAACTAATCGAATGCAACACATTGAACACACATTACATTGTAATTTCTGATTTGATAACCTTATATAGCAATAAATTGCTCTCCTGGTCATATGACCGGTTGTGATAGAAATAGGTATTTGACAAGTGTTATTCAAAACAAATAAAATACAAAAAAAGAATATTAACTGTATATAATTGTTAGAAAAAAATCATGCTGTCAAATGTGCAAAAATGATAAGATGATAAGTGCATTTTCGATGCAAAAGTTCTTAAACGGTCATTTGACCAGTTATGGTATGTTTAGTGTTGAGTAAGCCACATTTAATTTATGTTTTAGGTGCAGAAACAAAGAATATCCTCAACTTCTACCTACCACCAGTATTGTTATTGTTTTCCACAATGAAGCTTGGTCTACCTTATTACGTACAGTTCACAGTGTTATTCGCACTTCACCCGCTTCTTTAATTGCCGAAATTATTCTTGTGGATGATGCTAGTGAACGAAGTAAATAACAACTCTCATTCTGCATGCAGGAAATGTTTTTTTTTTTTAAATAAAAGGTTATTTTTACTGAGTAAATTTTGTTTTAGATTATCTTCAACAAAAACTAGAAAACTATGTTGCCAAACTCAGCATACCTACCAAAGTAAGTAATGAATAAGTATTACTTTACTCATATCATTTTCACCTCATCACCATTTTAATTTTGACTTTTACATGACATCATTCCTTTCTATCATTTATAGAGTGTTTAGATCTCTGTTATGCAAATCACTGGTCCAGTGGTTACTGTATGGGGCCAGTGGTTGTGGGTTCGAATCCGACCATAGGCATGGATGTAACTTTCTCTGTGTTCTATGTCCTTTCTGTCGTGTGGTTGTAACCCGCCCTATAACCGAGTTTTTGGTTGTATGACGTGGGCAGCACCGCCGTGGTCTAGCCTCAGGTGTCCACTGGGTAGCGATAAGAGAGTAGCAATTCTGTGGCCCATGGGAAATGGACCCAAGTGCCCACCATTAAGAAAAAGAAAAGAAAGGTCTTTGTTGTAGAATTATGAAAACTCCACTTTTCTAAAAACAGTTTTATTTCCACTTTTGGTGTACTTGTTGAGTTTTGTGAATAATTTTTTCTTTTCAAATATTATTTGGCAAATCGTGAGCTTATTTCTCTGTGTACAGACAAACTTATTTATAGGGAATTCAAAGGAATCTTTTATAAACCCTTAATATTATATGATTTTAAAAATCATAAAATAATATTGCCATTCAAAAATAAAAGATTCTACTCTATGACGTTCAGACTATCATTTAATTCAAAGAAAATCAATTTTGTTTTAAGTCTAAAAAGAATCGTATTTTGAAATATGTTTTTAAAAGTTTAAGTTTTTTTAAATTTTTTATATTTAACTATATATTTTTCTATTGTTATACAAGAAAATTGTTTTAAAGAGGCTTAATTGATGTTTTAGGTGATGCGTACTGGCAGGAGGTCAGGTTTGATAAGGGCCCGGCTTATTGGTGCAGCTGCCACTACAGGACAGATCATAACATTTCTGGATGCGCACTGTGAGTGCACCAAAGGGTGGCTGGAACCTCTTCTGTCTCGCATAGCTCAAGATAGGTAATAATGTATTTTGTTCATTTGGAAGAATTTCTTCAATTATTATGTATCTGGACCGGGATGGCCTGGTTGGTAGGGCACTGGGCCCATGTCCAAGAGGTCGTGGGTTAGTTTTCCACTGGATGAAGTCTCTGGAAATTTTTATGGTTTATATATCCCTTAAATCTCAGATAAAAGTTAAAAACAGAATAAATTTTTTATTATTTTTTTTAACACTTTGAGCCCTCTGGACCAAGCTTTCAAATCGTTCATTATAAGCCCAACTTTATTATACATCTATATAAATTCTTTATTTTGTGATAATGAAGATTGTGTTTGATTTTGCAATGTTTTCAATTAAAATATTTTAAAGTTCTAGTTAATTTGAAGTTCTAAAGTAGTTAATAGCAAAATAAATATTTTTTGCTTGACATACGGAAATTCTTGAATGTGTTGAAAACTTGAGTATGAGTTGTAGGCGTATCATGATTTCATGTAGTATAATATAAAAACGGTTGTGATTTTCTTGTTGGTAAGTAAACTTTTTAAATGTAAAAAACTAAGTTTTTTGCGTTTTAAGAAAATTATCAATGTTTTTTTTTTCTACCAATAGTAATCAAATAAATTCTTTTGCACTGTAGTGGGTATTATTGTTCTCCATGAATTTTGTCTTGAATTAATATCTTGATTAGGACATTAAGTTGTTTTGTTTTATTAAAACATTTTTACAAAACGTTTTATTAGGAAGAGAGTTGTGTGCCCCATTATTGATGTCATCAGTGATGAAACTTTTGAGTATGTGCCAGCTTCAGATATGACATGGGGTGGTTTCAATTGGAAACTCAACTTTCGGTGGTATCGCGTTCCCCAGCGTGAAGTTGACAGAAGAGGGGGAGATCGCACTCAACCTCTCAGGTAAGGAAGATATATATATATATGCATTTTACTATTTTATGTATTACTTTCCGGTCGTTTGATTATTTATGTTAAGTTTTAAAATAAAGTTATAAGCTGCATTAATTTTGATGAAATTTTTTTTCTTTATTTCCTTTTGTGACATTTTGAATTTGTACCTCTGCGTAATTTGAAGCTATAATATGTTAAGCTTTTTATCGAATTACTTTTTAGCTACATTCCGAAGTTAACACGTTCGCTGCCACCGATGCACTAGCACGTCAGAGCAGCACCTCCTGGCATGCCGACGATGTGCTAGCGCGTCGATCGACTGTGATAAGTTATATGCTCTGTGTTAAGTGTGGCTTTGGGAGTTGAACGGAGAGGTTGTTTCGGCACGTTAGTGAAACATTATTTTTTAATTTTTTGTGGTTGGTTTTCAAAACTTTTGTTTGAATTTTTTTATGTGCATGACTCCCAATATCTGTATATTGTGCTTATTATTTGTAAATATTTTCAGTATTGTTTCATAAATGGTACTACATATACTTGAATGGTATTCCGTTTTATTCCTTTTAAGCTGCTATTTTATGCAATATGCTAGTAATTTCTGAGAATATTGATCAGACGCGCTGGAGCGTCAGTGGTGTTCACGAAGACAGGTTGAGACTGTGTGCCACTGACGCTCCAGAGCGTCGGAAAAAAACGCTCTTTAAACAAGAAAATAATATGTTTCTTCGTTTTTCTGGTTTTCCTAGTAAAATATAAGGAGCAATTAAACTATTAAAACCCTGTTTTGTAATCTGGCTTCTGAGGATGGAAATATCATTTTTAGTGGCAGCAAATGTGTTAAATAAACAATGTAAAGTAACAGCAATTAAGAAATTTAATGAAGTTTATGGAAAAAAGAATGTTATTCATCATTTTTTTTTCCAGGACCCCAACCATGGCTGGTGGACTTTTCTCGATCGATCGAGATTTCTTCATTGAGATTGGAAAATATGATGAAGGAATGCACATTTGGGGTGGAGAAAACTTGGAACTTTCATTTCGAGTATGTTACTTACAATTTTTAAACACAGCTATACCAAATGACTCATGGAAAGATACAAATACTCAGTACAAATACATAAGTTTCTGATACTGTTTAGATAATAAAATGGAAAATATGAATTCTTTTTTTTATCAATGTGCACATAATATATTGTGTATAATATGTACAGGGTAAAAACAGATATTTTTATTTCTTATTTTTGTTTTTTTAAAAATGCAGAACCTCTCAAAGCACAATCTTTGGGATATTTAAAGATGATAGTGCAGCTATATTATATTATTTAATTTATTATAGCATAATTTGTTTTATATTGAGCTGTTTCTTATTTCTCCAAGTTTTTTCAGCAACTAAAACTAGTATCTTTATTCTAATACAGTTCACAAGATCGCAGTGAATGTGTGTTTCCTTTTAATATATTGTGTATAATATGTGCTGGGAAAACACAGGGAATTTTTTTTACAGTTATCAGTGGCAGCCCTGACTCAGGGTGTGTAACGTTTTTAAAGAGTGCTTAAAGGTGCTTATTTAATTTTTTAAAAGCCCTTAAAGCCTGCTTTTTCCATTGAGTGTTTTTAAAAAGTGCTTAATTTTCCCTTTTTCAAAATAAGATTTTTCCTTTACTATGTTGATTTTCGCTTCGAATTATGCAAAAAGACACAGTTCACTTTGTTCTATTCAACATTTTCATATTTAATTCAACCCCAATCTATTTCGGCGTATAGTTTGCCCATAGCATATGAAAACGCTATTCGTTTTACATGATTCAAAATTTCATGATTTTTGCAATTGTCAAAAACAAGGCAAAAAGGGTTTTTTTTTGTTTATGACATTAGGGTTAAAACGAGATAAAACCGTCGATTATCAAAAGCTTTCCAACTCTGCCTAATTATGATATTTTTTAAAGTGCTTAAAAATATTTTTTGAGTGCTTGAAAAGTGCTTATTTTTTGTTGAATAATTTGGCTACGCTACCTGTGACTGAGCTTAAACCTTAAGATATTCTTTCAAATGATCAAAATTATGAAAATATAAATATATTCTTTAAGGAGGTTGAAATAAACTCACTGAAAGTTTTATACATCGAATAAAATTACATGTAAAATATGTACTTGTCTGATTCGAACATCATTTTTTTACTTAAACGTTTTTTCTTTTATGACCTATGCATCATTTATTGATGATGAGGATTGATGTAATTTTTTTAAAATCTAGATTTGGATGTGTGGAGGTACCCTGGAAATAGTCACATGCTCTCATGTAGGCCATGTGTTCAGGAAATCTACACCCTACACTTTTCCTGGAGGCACGAGCAAGGTGGTTAACCACAATAATGCCCGTCTTGCAGAAGTTTGGTTAGATGAATGGAAAGATTTCTACTATGCTATAAACCCCGGTGAGTTATTGCTCTCTTCCTATTCACTTAAATGTGCTGGCTACAATTTCTTTATCCAAACTTGTTACCCTCGCCTAGCTGACGTCCAAATGCTCGATTATCATTTCTAATTACACAATGTTGGGTACCCTTACCTGAACAATTGCACCAGGTATCCAGTGTTGGGATGCCTGGAGTAACATCCGTATAAAACTGTATAGTGAAATTATTCATAAAAAATAATAACAGTTTTTGAAACCTGTGAAGATCATACATTTTTAAGCTGATTGAGTAGATTTAATTATTGCAGTGAAAGCCCGTTTTTATATATCCAGTGTTGGGATACCTGGTTCAATATCGCGATTCTTGTAAGAAGAAATTTTTTTCTTGAATTAGTTACAGGGTATCCGCGCACCTGGAAAGTCATGAATTTCGGTATGTAACAAAATTTGTCATGAAATGTCATGATTTTAACTATTTTTTTAAAAAAAATCATGGGAAGTCATGGATTTAGGTCTCCGAAAAATTTCATTCTTAAAAAGGAATCCCCCCCCCCAATTTCACGGTGTTCCGAATATCTGAATTTGTAACAAAATCCCCACTCAGAGTCGTAATTTATTAAAATATAAAAGGTTTTTATCATGTTCTTTAAAAATTATGGTGCTCTTTCAAAAAATGAAAGAGAAACATTATTTCTAGAGCAAAGTATCTTTTAAACTTCTTCTGTGATTTCAGAATTAGTATTATTACTTGTTATTTTTTATTCTATCAATTTAAAATTCTAGCTGAAGCAAGCCAGTCTCTGGCAAATTTTTTTTTTATTCGGAAATGAGAACGGAAAAATCGGGAGTATTTCTTTCCTTTTTGATGAACAAGAAAAGTATCTTTAGAATATAATTCTGCAGGAAAAAAAAAATATTTGTTCAGCTATTTTATTGCTTCAACTCTTTCTTTACTCTGTTTTTTAAATTTAAAATCTATAAATATAGAGATGCAGAGTATAACAGTTTTGGTTACACCTATTATTAATGTTATTATAATGCTTTTTAAATGTATTATTCTGTTTTTATCAGAGAAAATAGTAACTTTGTTAAGTCATGAAAAGTTCTTAGAATTAGTCATAGAAAGTCATGAATTTGAAAATCTAAAATGTAGCAGCTACCCTGTAGTTACTATAAAGGTGTGATATTCTTTATTAGTAGGTAATTAAATTAAAAATGTTAGTTCAAAAAATTATATTAAATAAGAAACAAATATGGTATGTAAACTGTTATTTTGATATCGTTTTTTTTTTTTTTTTTTTTTTTTTTTTTTTTTTTTTTTTTTTNTTTTTTTTTTTTTTTTGCACTTAAAATGTTTAGGGTTTTTCACTTTGTGTCACAATCACCCCTGAAAAGTGGTTATCCAAGTAGGATGAATTTTCATGTCATGTGCAGTGAGGATCACATGGTTTTTACATGTAACCAGGGCCGGATTAACCTATAGGCACACTAGGCACGTGCCTAGGGCCTACGAAATTCAGGGGCCTACGAAAAACTTGGGAGAAAAAAATTTGTTGACAAAAATAATTTAGCTTTAAAAACAACAAGTGTATTTTGCACAAAATTATGAAGATACATATAAAAGTATAATATTTTTCGGTAATAAATTATTTTGCAGAATCTTATGATCTATTTTTCGCGATTTTTGGATTCAACGAAATCTTGTATTAGCTGTCGAATTCCAAAACTACGCAAAATGTCGTATTCAATAGGCATAAGTGCGAGCAATGCCAAACGATCATTGTTGAACGCAAATAATTTTTCATCAATTTTAATCTGGAGAAAGATCTTTCTCCTTTTGCATTTGATCCAAGAATCGACAAATATATACTTAATGCAATGTGAACGTAAGGAAAAGTATTCACAAGTTTATCTTTAACATTGTTATCGATTGAACTAATCATAATGGTATTATCGATATCAACTGCAATATAGGTAGTATGTCGGTATTGCAGATAAAATTCGATAAACAAATTTGTAAATTAAAATCCATATTAATAAAAATGTTAAAAAAAATATGCAAGAAAATTTTTGCATATATTTTGAAAAGAGGGGAGGAGTGGGGGAAGGAGGGGAGGGCCCAAAAACGGCTATGCCTAGGGCCCATGAAAGGTATAATCCGGCTCTGTGCCTAGGGCTTACGAAAGGTATAATCCGGGTCTGCATGTAACCTGTCTATAGTAAACAATAGAATGTTGATGCTTACACAGTTTAACTAAAGAAAACCATGGATTCTTACAACATTTAAACTAAATGCAAATTTTAATCTTTTATGATACATTCAATACCTTTGCTTTCTACTTACAAGGTGTTAACAGAAAAAACCCAAATATAATGTAATATTTTGCTAAATTAACTGCAGTGGATCGACACATATGATTTTTTTAGAAACTTTAATAAAGGGAAAAATGTGCCTTGATTTCGAGAATATTTTTATATATTAAATGATGTATTTTTCAGGTGCTCGTCAAGCTGATATAGGTGATTTGACTGAAAGGAAGAGGTTGCGTTCTGATTTAAAATGTAAAAATTTCCGTTGGTATTTAGAAAATATATACCCGGAGTCTCAAATGCCACTTGACTATTTTTATCTTGGTGAAGTAAGTAGATAAATTTTTTGTTGGTTTATAATTGATTTCTTGAATTTCAGTAAGTGTTTACCGTTTTTTTTGTTGTTGTTGCAATAACTTACAGGTATTTTTTTTTTTTTATGAGAACTGCTTTTTCAATAATTGGCAACTTGAAAACNTTTAGAATTAATGTAATATCTTGAGGCTTATTTTTAATTTGTCCTATTGGTTGTCAGAATGTCAGTATTTTTTAATTCTTATTATTTTATCAAGGCATTTATGTAAAACCTTATATAATTTATCAAACAAATAACACACAATACTATTTCATTGACAATCTGTAAATAGAATACTGAAATAACAAAGGAAAACAAAACATACTGAAATAAGTATATTTTGTTAACGAGTAAGATATTTTTTTTCGAGACCATATATTGACTTGAAAAATAAGTTAAGATTAAATAAAAAATATTTCTTGCATTCATTATCCTATAAGTTCTATTTTAAAAAAAGAGCGTGAAAAATTTCAATAAGATAGTGATATTTATGAAGAATCGTGTCCATTATATTTTAAAATTGAGTTTAAGAAAAATACTATTTTCACTTCAGGTGTTTAAGCCAAAAATTTCCAAAATTCTTTCAGTTTTATTCAATTAATTGGTTTAAAACTTTGAGGCAATATTTAAAGGGAAATAATGAAGATTTGGTTCAGAATTTTCTTTATTTATTTTACAATTGCAATGTAATTTAAAAAGAGCTGTTATTTATAATAGATTGGCTTTGGGTTATACTTAAATACTTTTTAAAGGTAAAGCGTAATTTCCACATTAATTACAATAAACTATCTTTCACAGAAATAGTTCCTATTGTCTTTAGTTTTGAAGAGTTGTAAAATGTTGCTTTTTTCATCACTATAAATTCTATATTATTTTGTTTCTGGACATACTAGGTAAAAAGCTTAGTAACATAACTGCAACTATTTTCACTAAAATGCTAATTCTATTTAGAAAAGCCGATTGTCTTCTCCAGAAACACATTTTTAATGTGAACAACACACTACTAAATCATGTTCTTATCCCCAGTAATTGTAAACCCGATTTGACAACTTTTTAGGGACATATTAATATGTTCCCTTCAGAGTTGTATTTCACTCCATGAAAGAGAACTTACATATGTAGGTTTGCTTCGTTTTAAAGATTCAATTTTCTTCCANTATAAATTCTATATTATTTTGTTTCTGGACATACTAGGAAAAAAGCTTAGTAACATAACTGCAACTATTTTCACTAAAATGCTAATTCTATTTAGAAAAGCCGATTGTCTGATCCGAAAAGACATTTTTAATGCGAATAACACACTACGAAATCACATTCTTATCCCCAGTAATTGTAAACCCGATTTGACAACTTTTTGGGGACATATAAATATGTTCCCTTCAAAGTTTTATTTCACTCCATGAAAGAGAACTTACATGCGTAGGTTTGCTTCGTTTTAAAGATTCAATTTTCTTCCAATACTGCAGCATTTCAAAAAGAAATGTTTTTGGTTTGTTTAGTAAATGTACATACCTGAAACTTGTGCTAATTTAACTATTATTTTTATGTTTATTAAATTTTTTTTTTAATTTCGAAGACAATAATGGACAAAAAAGTTTTGCTATATATTTTTTTTTTGTTCTTTACTTGATTGCAGCTATAAGTGGCAAAAATAAATAATTAATTAAATAAGTAAATATATTTTTTGGTTCATCGTTTTAAGCAAACTTGATTATAAAAATTATTAATCATTTTTAGAAATAAAATTTTTTTAAACTGCTATCCAAGTTTATAAATATGTGCTTATATAATTAAACTTATAATGTAATCATATTAAAACTTACCACTTTTCAGTTGAACTGAACTTATTATGTAATCGTTTTAAAACTTACCACTTTTCAGCTGAATTATGCTTTAGAAAAGCATAATTTAAAAAATTTAGAAATTTATTTAATAATTTATAAAAGCATAATTTAAAAAAGCATAATTTAGTTTATTGAAGCCTGATATACATCTTAAAACATAATGAACAATTATAAAATTGAAAAAATGAGATACTTCGAATCAACCACAAATTGTACTGAAAAGACTGAAGTGTCTTATTCTACTCAATTTGAAATTTCAAATTTTTTTGGAAAAGAAACTTGATTAATTAAATTTTTCCTATTCTGATATTTTTAAAACAATGCTGAATTGTGGAACCTTTACTTATTTCCTATTTTTAGAAGATATCAGTTATGGTTATTTTGAAAATTAAAATTTACCTTTCTGTTCAGTTTATTAAAGAAAACAAAAAATTGGGCTTGGCAATTCAATAATTATACAATGTTTTTCACAAATTTTGTTTTTTAAATGTTTAGTTACAGTTGAAATTAGTGAAGCATTTTAAGTAAATTAAGCTATGATTAAAAACAATATTGAGCCAAATGATTATTTTAGACGCAAAATTGGCTCTTGGAAATGATTCAATGAGCAATAACATTTTAACATGACTTAAGGTGAAATTAATGTTTTTAAAAATAAAAATATTAGTAATTCATTAATTTTTGAGTGCCTTTAAAACCTATCAACCAAACTTCTTGTGGTTAAAAAGCCCCTTTTTTTAAAAAATATTTCATATTATCACAAGAAGTTAATCTTTCTTTTCCAAAATTCTCTTGTTATTCAGTATTGTTTTTTTTTTTTAAATTTATTTATTTATTTTTGTAGATTAAAAACATTGAAAGTGCTAATTGCTTAGATACATTTGGTCGTAAAAGTGGAGAAAATGTTGCGATGGGTTCTTGCCATGGCCTTGGAGGAAACCAGGTAATTACTTTTGCCTTATTGTTTGATATTTTGTGTGTTTCGCTTAGAACTTTTTGATTTTTTTTTTTACAGAAATAGTGATTTATTTTATTAAAGAAATGCAGTCGAACCTCATTAACTCAAAACCGCTTTGTGAAATATCACTTAACATGAAACGCATGTTTGGTCCTATGAGTCAGCAATCAATTATCAGTCAGCAAGTTTGATTAGAGAAACTACCCACTCCTTGAACTAAGTATTTAAGACATCTATCTTACTGGGCTTATGATTTTCTGAAATTTCAGTACTCTTTCGTTATTTTATATAAAAAAAATTGAATAATTCTATCCACATTTTCATAAACTGTGTATTTTAATGAGACCCTCATTAATCTATGATAACATTTAAAAAAAATGCAGTATCAAATTTTTTAAGATTTGAATTTGTCATTACAAAAATTCAATCCATTTCTTAATTACATATAAATAATTAACTATAAGAATTCAATGGTCATTAAATTGTAGTGAATTGGATGAGAACCACAAACTAATTTACTTTCAGCAAAAACGTTTAGTTATAAGTTGCTTTTTTTTACCAAAATTATTTTTAAAAAAATTTTGTTTAATCATTTGAAGCAATCATAAATTTTGGTAGAGGTATAACAATATCGGTAAAAATATTAAACACTTAAATAAAAATTCTTAAGAGCGCAGCTGACTGAAGCATCGAAAAGACATAAAATGGAAAACCAAGAGAAAATTTATGAAAAAGCTGAAGATAGAAAGGACATTAAGATTGACACTTTGTTGAGTTTAAGCCATTAAGATCGACACTTTGTACCTCAAAATCAGATCACTACAACAAAAGTTATGCGGGATATTCCTTTTTTTTATTTTGTACACTATATAATTTTGCTTAGGCACATAGATGGATGTTTGCTTAAGAGGGCGACATACCGCAGAGGAAAATTTTCGTCAAAAAATTCTTTTTCTCCTTCATAACTAATTTAAAAGAGAAAAAAAAGTAAGCTCAGGCAAACCTATAGTAAGTCATGAAATTTCAATTGCTGAAAAAAATACTTCAAAATATTAAAATGCAAGCAAATTATTAGTGAAGAACTTCTCTGTTGGGTAATACTAAGTTATCTCATAATTTGTTTTCATTTGTATATTTTAAAATTTTCTTTTCAGGTTTATCTGTACTCATTTTTTCTACACTTTAAATTTTAAATAAGTAATGAAGGAGAAAGCGACTTTGTGACGATAATTTTCTTCCGCTGTATGGCGTCCTCTTAAGGCAAAACTGATTTTCAATCCTTAAAGTTGATCTGCCTTCTTTCCGATTTTGTCTTCTAACATAAATAACTTGTGACATATCGCATAGGTGTTTGCATATACCAAACGTCAGCAAATCATGTCCGATGACAACTGTCTGGATGCCGCTTCGAGTGAAGGTCCTGTCAAATTATTGCGTTGTCATGGTATGGGCGGTAATCAGATGTGGTCTTTCAGTAAAGAGGTATTTCTTCTTTGGTGTTTTATTCATAATTTTTGTTATGCGACATGATTCATCATATATTTTAATTCAGCTAAGTTTAAAGCAAATAAAGAAACTTGAAAGAAAAAACAGCCATAAAGTGTCTTACATTTAAAAAAAGTGTTTTGTCTTATATTTTTTCTTAAAAAAAATTTCAATTTTGAATTTTTTAGCTACGATTTCTTTGAATTACCGCACAGCAAAAGAAATTCCAAATTAGAAATAAAAAGAAGGAAAAATATTTTTTAAAAAAAATAGTGTAACATTGCTGATAACTGGGGAAAAACACATTATTGTAAATAAGGAACAGATTATATACTGAAAGATATGTTATAGATTACTTATTGTAAAATATATTAAAAATATGCATATTATTGTATTGCATATTATAGTATTGTTTACAAAAATTATAGAATGTGTTTCAAGGTACAATATGCCTTATTATCAAAACGCAGTGTTCCCCGACCTTTTTTATCATAGCGGACCTGTCAACGTTTGATAATTTTTCCGTGGCCCACTGGGTTTTTTATTTTAGATTATTTTGATTTATTAATTTTAATTTAATTGTATTTAAACATGCATTGAAATAAAATACAGTTGCACCAAAAACTAAAGATAAAGTGATTTAACATTTTAACTTACTAGAACGTTAAATCAATGAGTCACGATTGAGAGAGAAGACGAAGCTCTTCATTAGTTCCAATGTAAATTTTGGCCATGCTTTCGTGTTTTTTAATGATATTTACTGTTATGATGATTGATTTTTTAAAAATTAAAACTAATTGAAAGAGAAAATAGTTGCAATGGTTTTCTTTCGTTTTTTTTAAAACTTTTTAAAACATTAAAAAATTTATGGCACTACCTTCGGGGGCCTCTTTTTTTTTTTAAATAAATGAAATTTTAATGGAACACTAATATTTTTAATTTGGGGTATAAACCTATGAATTTAAATTCAGTTTCAATTAAATGGGCGGACCGGGGTTCGGGGAACACTGTCCTAAGGGACATGGTTTAAAAGAAATAAAAATTGTGGGCAATCCTAATAAAATATCCTCATTTTCTAAAAACTGAAACATTTAAAATTCTTTTTTTTTTCTTCAACCAAAAAAATTCTTTTAAATATTTTTAAAAGTAATGTTTAGAAAATGAGAATAGAGTGAAAAGTAAATCTAGTTTTAAGGGATGAAATTTCTTATCCTTTAAAGCTTCAGATACTAACTTTTGCAGTGCTGACATCTGTTAGTTAAGGGTAAAAATAAAATGCTGGTGTTGCCATTGCAGTATTAAAAATTTTAAATATCCCAAGGTGCGATGCTTTTCCCAATCTCCATATTTTATGGGCCAAAAATTGGAAATTATAATATTCCAATCATTACAAACATTTACTTGCACTTGTAATTAACAACACTTCCTGTTGTATCAGCATGTGATCTATTAACATTTTTTGTTATTCAACTAATATTATAATCTAACTAATCAAAAAATTCAGTTTGAAATATTTGTGGTAAGGGAAGGAGATAAATATTTCTTATCTGCCTAAAATTTTGATTTTTAACAATTAGGCAGAAAGTAATCTGAATTACGCCTAGAAAAAGTTAGTTCCTTTAAATAAAAGAAAACAAACAAACATTTAAAACTATCTTTTTTTGAGTTTATTAAAGATTTGCTTTCTTCCTCTTTTATAGATTATTTAAATTTGTGATATATGTAACTTCTCAAATATTATTTTGTGATTTTTTTTTTATAAGCTGTTTATAATTTATTTTGATGATCAAAGGAATTTTAATGTAAGGCTAAAACATTTAGCATGCTATTTTTTCTTTTTTTTAAAGCCTTATTAACTTATTTTTTGGAGTGAGAATTTTTCGAAATTATACATATAATAATAAATAATAAAAAAATATTATTCCTTAAATGTGAACTATTTTAATAAGTTTATTTTTAAAAATATTCCCCCTAGTATTTCAATTATTTTCAGTTTAAATTTTTTTTTTTTTTTAGATTTTGTATTGTCTAAAATTTGACTATCCTCTTACTTTTTCAAATACATAAATTAAAAGTAAATATACTTTTCTGACAGGATTTCTTAAGTAATTTTCTAGTTAATTGTAATATAATTGAAAGAGTGTGATGTAGCTCAGAATTAAGTGGTTAAGTACACAGGGAATTTTTTTTCTCTCCAGATTTAGTGACTACCCTGAATGGAGAAAATTTGAGATGGGTCACAAATATTGAATAAGTATTATCAATGGAAATTTTGAAATATAGAATTTGAGTATCACTTGAAAGAAATTATATATTAACCTAATAATTAAATGTCAGCTAATTATTTAATGATAGTTATTATTTAGTGGTTAAAGTTATAGCTTTACAAAAAAACTAATAATAAAACTCTGTCCAATTTTGTAGATTTAGATAATTGCGTTTTTGAATTTGAAAACACAATTAAGTATCTCAAAATTCAGTCACTTAGTTTTTAATAAGGTAACAGGGTGCATAGTGTTTTTAAAAAGTGCTTAAAGGTGCTTATTTCGTTTTTTAAAAGCCATTAAAGGTGCTTTTTTCATTGAGTGTTTTTAAAAAGTGCTTAATTTTCCCTTTTTCAAAATGAGATTTTTCCTTAACTATGTTGATTTTCGCTTCGAATTATGCAAAACGACACAGTTCACATTGTTCTATTCAACGTTTTCACAATTAATTCAACCCCTATCTATTTCGGCGAATTGACAGTCCGTAGCGTATAAAAACGCCAATCGTTACACATGATTCATAATTCCGTGATTTTTGACAATTGTCAAAAACAATGCCAAAAGTTTTTTTTTTTTTTTTTTTTTTTTTTACATGATGCTTAAAACAAGATAAAACAGTCAATTGTTAAAAACTTTCCAACCCCTTGCCTAATTATGATATTTTTGAGTGCTTAAAATATTTTTGGGTGCTTGAAAAGTGCTTTTTTGTTGAATAATTTGGATATGCACCCTGGGTAATGCCCTTTTCTAAATTGTCTTACTCATTAAGTTCATATCAATGTGTAGATATCAAATATTCTTTTACCACCTTTGTATTTATTGAGTGAACGGATTGAAAACAATGTTGTTTACTTGAAATTCGCTACTCTATTTTCTCCACAAAACACATCTTAAGTGATGAAAGCAATATTCTCAATTTCAGGAACAAACAATCACACATTCCCAGACGGGCCGTTGCTTAGATAAGCCAGACGATGATGATATCACACTTCCCACACTCAAGAAATGTGATGGTCGGCAATCACAAAAATGGGTTATGAACACCAACTTCAAGTGGCAAGCTGACACTTCCCTCTAATATTCCAATAACAATGGGCTCTGTTACTTAATAATCACTGCAAAAATTTTCCTCTTTTTCTTTTGTTCGTTTTTTGTTGTTATTTATTGACTTTTCATTTGATCAAGTCTAATAGTTTTACTTTTGATAAAAACTTATTATTTTAAAGACCAACTACAACATTCCATATATATCTATTGTTTCATATTCTTTTAGTAAATATGTTTTCATATTGTACCTGGTTTTTCTTTTGAGAAATGCACTCTGCAATCTTTTTAAGGGGTAAAAAACAATAATTGTAATAAAAAGTATATATTTTGGTATTCTGTTTTTGTTTATTTTAAACATAAATGTCTTTATTAACAGCGTATGAATTTATAAAGTAGCTCCCTGAATTTCATGTGTAATAAAAAAGCATGGGTGCAAGTTGGAAAAAAGGCCAAGACTGAAAATTTTTTGACTGAAATACCTAACATATACAATACCCCCTCGACATATTCAAACTATCTAAGAAAGCTTTACCATAATACATCAAGTTTAAATACTGTACAAAAAATATTTATTCATCTGTCTTTTGATAAAATAACAACAGGACATAAGAAAGTAGACCAATAACGTAGACCTAAAAAATATTTTTAGGGACAGAAAAAAAAAATTCCGATTTCAGTCATCGAGTCAGTCTTGTTTCCGTCTTACTTCCGTCCGCGGACATTTTCGAAAGACGGAAATCCGTCCTGGGGACGGAAGACTTGCACCCATGTAAAAAAGAAATTTAACATAATTTGTTATATTAAGTATTATAGGTATAATTAAATATCTTAATTAACTTCCATTTATTACTTATAAGCCATATATATATATATATATATATATTTTAAATAAAACTATTTACAATTATAGAATTTTGTAGATATTTTTTTTCATTTTTTTTTTTGTTCTTAATGTAAAATTAAAATGAATTTTGTTTCATCATGCTGCTGTAGTTTTTTTTAATCTTATAAATTGGAAAGAAAAAACAAAAAACATTGTAAATATGTTAAATTAATAAGTGTAATAGACTGAAGCAATTTTGGCTTTGCTGCAAAAACAAACATTTTTACTTGTAATATTTTCTTCTAACATTTTTACTAAATAGTCTGTACTTTCCTAAGTTTTTTAATTTTAATTACAAAGGGATAAACTTTAACACTGAAACAAAAAACAGAAACTTCAGTTACTTTGTTTTTTATGGAAGTTATGGAGTCATTATTCTTCACGTCTGTTTCAGAAAACATTTGTGACCAATTGAAAAACCACCAGCTGATGTAATACTACCACTATAAACGTTTCAGAAGCCACTTTTAAACCACTCTCAATTCATTTTCTTAACTTCCTGTACTTAAATATTTGCTTACATATATGCTATATTGCCAAAATTTTAAATTTTGTAGTGTAAAAAGGACAGAATTAAATCGGAACTTTTTAAAAGAATAAAATGATCTTTTGATTATAACCTCCCATGCATATAATGATTAGTTCCTGTTACTGTTCCATAGGTTAAAACGTTGCTCACAGTGAATTTGATCCTAACAGCCAACAAAACAACCAGTGTGTACACAGTGCATTAAAACTATTATTGTTGAAAGTCCCTCTCATTGGTTGCGTTGTTGAAATTTGGAGAGAAAGGTACCAGCTGAGGTGCTGTCTGTGTCATTTGGCGAGGGTCAAAATTACTGTTCTTACCAAAATTCCTACCATAGCCATTAAAAGATGGAGCCCACGGTTTTTAAATGCCTGCTTTCTAATACCCATTCTAATCTATGCCAATATAAAGTTTGATATTAAATTTCATTTGATTTTGAAGAAAGATACTTTAAAAACAAATGTTACACATTTTTTCCAATTTAAACGAAATTCTTTTGTTGAAAAAGAATCTTCGATATTAACGCTCTAATAATTTTCCTTTAATTCTGCCATTTTAAAAATCTTACATATTTCAGATTGCCTACTGAGAATAAAATAAAAACTTAATGGAGCTTCTTTTATTATGTATCTCTGTGAAAACTATTTAATCGGTATTTTACAAGATGATCATAAAATTCTTTCCAGTTCCTAGTTTTAAAACACGATCTTCATACCCATACTTTATTTTATTATTGCAAACATATTTCTGAATTTTTAAGTACAATATTAAAAGAAAAGTACTCTAATATGGAATTATAAAAAAAGCATTGAATTCTAAATCCTGGTTGTCTTTTCTTTTAGCCTGATTTCAATAAATAGGGAAGTTATTCTTTATAAAATTATTGGTCAACCTGCTGTTAAGTTTAGGTATAAAGCAATACAATTTATTTTGTTTCTTTGAAGGATTTTTAAAAATAGAATAACTTTCAAACTTCATAAATCCATAAAATGGTGAGATTTATTTATTTTATCTTTTTTTTATAGTTAATAATGGTATATTTCATTTTCAATAAATTTGAACCATGCATTTCCATGCGTTATGTACTACCGTAGAACAAATTTGAAAATATTGTTATAATTTACTTTTGTAAAATTTCATTATAGTTTGTAGAATATAACTCCCCATCTGGATCTGTGGCGGTGACTATGGGGATTAACTATAACTATTTCAAGTAGGTGTGTGGGGTTATTGTTTAAGACCGGTTTGGTCTTAGATCAGTGAGAAAATGTGAATATTTTTCTCCAGTTTATTGTGTTAGCCCTAGAATGAGGAGAAGCTGCCCTCCCTGAAATTTGCTATTCTTGTTTCTATAGCAGCGGACGGCCTTAGACAAACTATAGCCTCTCTTTGTTATAATGTGATACAAAAAGGCGGTATGTAATTTACTCCTCTCTTAATATAACACCAGTAATTGAGGATGTTTGAAATAAATGAGACATGTGTGGAAAAATTTTTTAATTGATACAGTGTCATTAAATTTGAACATTCATCAAGAAGAAGAATCCTCTCCTGGAGGAAAGATATTGGAAGAGAGGGTGTCCCTTCGAGGTTCACGTAGAGGGTGCAATTGAGAGAGGACGTGCCTCGCATATTCCGAATGGAGAAGTCCTGCATCACGCAGCTGCTGCTCCAGTCGCACTCTAGGATCCCTGTGAACCTGCAAACACAATCATTCCTGTCTTAAGTGAATCCAAATTTAACAAAAAGACTACCAAATACACTGAGGTAACAAAAGTCCTGGGATAGCAATATGCAAAGTTGCAAATCACTTTTATCATCTGAGAATGTTTCTGATGTATTTATAACCACAAGACGAGAATTAATGGGCTTTGAACGTGTAATAGTAGTTGGGGATAGACGCATGGGATATTTCATTTCGGAAATTTGTGAAAGAATTCAACCTTTATAGATGTAACAGTGTGCCGAGAATACCTAATTTCAAGCATAACCTCCTTGGTCAGAGGCCATTACATAGTCCACCATGGACAATGTAGTGGCCAACCTGCTGCACTTAATAACCACGTGTACTTAGAATTGTCAGTCTTAACAGTTACAGACAAGTAACATTGCATAAAATAAGAGCAAGCATCAATGCGGGATGTGCCCATTGGGACAATGTGATGAAATTTGGCTATAGTGAAATCTGGCAGCAAAATAACAACTCGAGTACCTTTGCTTACAATTATAACATCACCTCCAGCTCCTTTCCTAGGTTCGTGACCCTATTGGTAAGACTGAAATAATGTAGCTTTGTCAGATGATTTCAGCTGGTCTTAACTAGTGAGAGAGTTAGGTGCGAAGCAGACCCCGAAGTCATGGACCCAAGTTGTCAATTATGCATTGTGTAATCTGGAGATGGCTCCATAATGGTGCGGGCTGCTTTTTTTACGGCATGGACTACTGGCTCCAATGGTTCGATTGCATCAATCATTGACAAGAAATAGTTATGTTCAGTTACTTGGAGAACACTTGCAGCCATTCATGTACCCAAACAACGATGGAATTTTTATGGATGACAATTCGCAATGATTGTTCGCGACTGGTTTGAAGAACATTCTTGACTATACCAGCAAATAATGTGGTCACCTAGATTGTCTGACATGAATCCCTTCAAACATTTATGGGATGTAACATAATCGGGAAGTCAGTTCATGTGCAAAATTCTTCACTTCACACTTTCGCAATTATGGACATCTGTAGAGGCTTCACGATTGAATATTCCTGCAAGAAACTACCAGCTACTTGTTGAGTTTATGCCACGTCGAATTGTTGCCTTAGTAGAGTTAGATGAGGTCCATGCCTTTTAGACCATTATTAGACATTAAGAGCCATAACTTTTGAACTGACTTTTTTTTTTAATCCCTTGACTTTTGTCACCTTTGTCAATGCTTGTTGAGGAGCTAATCCTTCATAAAATTAACCAGAATTTTTTTTAACATTTTGTATAGTATTTTTGCTATTAGAATTTCACTGAACTAATGATTAATAGTGAATGCTAATCTCTCTTATGTGAGTTGAGGTCTGTATGAAGGCGCCTTTTCTGACCAATGTCAATGAGTATATCTACTTAAATTTTAAAATGTTGAAACAAATAGAATGCCCAATGTTCTTGTGAACCAATATTATAATATTGGTTCACAAGATTTATTTACAGAAAATAGCTGGCCTAAATCACTAACAAAATGTGTTTATTTGTTTCTTTTAAAAAAAATCAGTGTAATTAAATAAATAATCCTAAAAAACTGAAGTGAAAGATTAACTTGATTAAACTGACGTGGAGATAATTTTGCATAGTCGAAAATGAATCTAATGGGTTGAAAATTATCGGTAACGAAGCCGGCTAGTCAACTGTAAGCGCAATCGTATCCTCCACTTTCTCCAAAAATTGCTCGAAAATCCTCGTAGGATATAGAAATCACAGTTGCCCGAAATATCAGCAACTGTTTCTCTTCGAGGAAAGAAAAATTGCTTATAAATGAGAGCAGCTTACATTTGGACCAATCAGCAGGGCTTCAAGTGCTGCGCATTTTGCGCCAAATCGGTATATTTGCGCATTACTGCGCAGAAACGACATTTTATGTTAAATTTGCGCCGAATCTGCGCCAAAAATGTTTNACCAATCAGATTGTTTGCTTTTTATGACGTTTCAGTTCTATGTGATGATGTTTACAAATGTAAATAAAAATGGCTGCGACGTTGATGAAGAAGATGAATGAAATTTTGAGCTAATATATTGAATTAATTTATAAAATAAAACGGATATCAATTCTAGAGCGTCTGTGATTTACTTTTCCTTCCTTTACAAATATCGTTAAGAAACTATGACATTATAGCATCACAAAAAAAATATTAGCCAAAAGTTGAAATATTGTAAAAAATATTAGTCAAAAGATTTATGTATATGGAACAAATATTGATTTGAAAAGATGGGTGAGCATCCTAAAATTCACAATCACTTCTTTTTTAACTATGCAATGGGCTTTTTTTAATTCCTGTTACCAGAGAAACTAAAGCTGTCTCATTTAAGTTCCTATGAATGTGTAATTTCAATTATTAAAATTTTACATAAGCTTCAAATCATAAAATGAGCACGTCAGACTTGTTCTAGAATTAAAATGCTAGTATTATTTCCTTTTTTTTTAAAAAAACAAGACAAAAACATTTCTAATCAAATATGATGTAGAAAAATTGTGTGCATTAAAATTAAACATGTCTAATAAACTAAACTGAATTACACTATTTCTAAACATAAAAAAAATATATATACTATGTCTGTATTAAACCATTAGTTTCAACATTTTCATCTTTACTGCTTCCAGTTGTTCACACTTTTTTAAATACCTATACAAATGTAGCTGAAATGACCTCACACATTTTCTAACGACAGCTCATGCTCATCTTGTCCCGCAGTGGACTGATCATAAAGACACGGTTCCCAGTAGAACACCGAAGTCAGGCATCACTGGCTTCGGTCTGTAAGCGGGTGGGTGACCACTTTGATCAGTCTGCGTAGGGACCGAAGGGGAGCGGTATCGGTCCTCGTTAAACTGTTCTACAGTAAAGTGCTCGAATTCGCGTCGTCGGGCTACCAAAGTAGCTGTGCCATCCCCTCTGCAGAGGATCAAAATTGTGATGGCATTTCTTCAGATCATCCTCAGGGATGTTTTCTAGCCAATAGCCCATTGTGTAGCTCTAGTGCGACGTAAATAAAGTACCTGCCTACCAGAAAGGAGTTTTAAATTATTTCGTATTTTAGTATTATCAGATTCACTCTTCGTTAAGAACCCAAAATTTCTCGCAAATTATAGACATATTTAATGTGTTACTTTTTTCTTTGAATCGCTTATGTAGAACTGGGAATGTATATATAAAAATATTATATAGAAGAAAATGCATGCATCATAACATACACAGTATAATGTCTAACATAAAATATACAATTCTATTCTCTAAAAAGTAAAAAAATGTGCTCCCCCACCCTTTTTTAAATTTTTTTCCTTTCACATTACATCTATGCTTTTTTGATGGTCACAGTCTGATCACTACATTTGTTTCTCAACAAAAAATTTATGACTTAAAACAAAGGAATTTTGCATTGAAACGCATAAGTGATTTTACTGAGGGCAACTATGGAAATGTCACTACAGAATGAAGGTAACACATTTATTAAATAATAGTTAATATTAATTACTATTTTTTTAGTCTAGTTTGCCCTAGTTTTGAAAATATTTATATTTGTAAAAATACGAATTTTATCAAAGACACCTTAAATGCTCAATTCTCACAAAATTATTAATCATGCAGTCAGACCGTTGGTATTTTTCAATCGATCAAATGTGAAGTTACTAAAAATAATCCCATAATCAGTGCCCTTATAGATATAAATATATATATCTCAGGGTTGAGTGCAAGGCATAAGAAAACCTTAATGAATTGAAATAATCTTTTATTTAATGCATTTTTAAGAATTGTCGGAGCCCAAATCGTGCCGAAATTTGTATGCTTGACTTTTTATCCTAGGGAAAGTCGCCAATCCTAGGGAAAGTTTCCAATCTATTGCTTTAGGTCTCGAGGGAAGGGGAAGTATTAATAGTTATAATTGGCCTGCTAAATAGGGTCGAGGGAAATTTAGCTTTCTCACGCTTAGTTACAGGGCCTTAAATATGCCTTAAAATGTTTAATTATTGCATACTTGAACTAAAAATAGATTAAAAGACAGGATGTGAATATTTAAGTGTGAGAAAGAGCGTTTAGTTTAGAATAATAAATTAAGAAAAATATTTATAGAAAAGGAATAACATAAAAAGATTAGTTGGAGCTTTTCACTTATGTTTTTTTTATGCAATGCACTCTCTGCCCTGACATATATATTTATATATACACACCGAAGAGCCATTACATTATGACCACCCACCATCTATAACAATGGGCTCGCCCAGGTTTTCATGGTTTCTCGCCCAGGAACAATGTTTTCATGGGACACATTAGAACAATCCCTGACGGCTGTAAGCTACTTGAACATAGTTTCAAACCAGGTTCACCCATTCATGGCAACAGTTTTCCCTGCGGGGGATGGTGTTTACCAACAGGATAATGTACCGTATCATAAGGGTCGAATCGGCATGGATTAGTTCGAGGAACATTCCAGTGACTTTCAAGTCATGTCTTGGCCCCCAAATTCACCTGACCTTAATCCAATAGAGCATTTGTGGTCCTACTTGGAAAACCAAATTCTTGCTGCCCCTCGCAATGTGAGGGAATAGTAGGACCAGTTGGTGAGCGCTTGGTACCAGATACCTCAAACTACCTATCAGCACCTTGTGGAATCAATGCTACGGCGTGTGCTAGCAGTTTTGAGGGCTAAAGGTGGTCCTACATGTTATTAGCCGGGTGGTTATAATGTAATGGCTCTTCGGTGTATATATATATAAATGAAAATAAGAAAAAATAGTGAGTGTGTTGGGTGTAGAGCTAACCTCAGCATCGAGGACTGTGCGTAGTTCATGCAAAGCCTTGACTGCTTCTCCCTCGCAATTGGATTCCTTGCGTGCCAGTGAAGCAACTGTGTCTTGCTCAAGCCTCGTCTTGTTTTCAGGCACCTAAAGTGTGGGTGTGTGCAAAGACTAATATGAGAATAACATTAGCATGCATCATACAATACTCTACAATCACAGTTGTTGCTTCTACTGAATGACGAGAATTCGATTTTTACTTTCTTTCCTTATTAGGCAATAAAAATAACTTCTCACTTTTTTTTGTGACATGCAAAAAAGTGTGGATGTTGGGGGTGGGGACGTTATATGCCCCCCTGTGGAGAAATCAAAAAACAAAGTTAATTTAATGAAATTAAAAAACAAAACAAAATAATGGAACCATATATACACATAAAAATCTAAATGCATATTTTAAATTAATTTTTTTACTGTTAAAGTACGCAACAATTATTCTGGGATAAAAAATATATTATTTCATACAAAGTATTTATTTTTCACTAATATTTAAAAATTCGAAACTTTACTGAAAAATGAGATGAAGCTGCTAAATTTTCTGATGTAAAAATTTTTGATCTAAAACTTCATTATCAAATTTGAATGAAAATCCTAAAATATTTTGCTTGTTATTAAATTCTATTTCTAATTGTAGGTCCTACAATTCATTTTTTTTAAATGCTCTGGCATAAACAGCCTTTTATTTAAAGCTGAAAATAAAAGCACAGATATTGCATAACCAAAATTATTTTTTACTATTTTTATCAATCTTTCTTTTTTTTGGACTTTTTTTAATTTATCGAAACCTATATTTTGAATGCTCCTTACAATAGAATGATTTCAATAAATGAACCCCTCTTTTTTTTATTCTTGCATAATTTTTTAGTTTTATCATTCAATAACGTATCTACCATCCGAAACAAAAGTTAAATAATCCATCTACATATTATTTTGAAAACTTTTCTTGTCTCAGATAATGCAGCCGGGGAAGTTTGTAAAAGTTTGGGTAACATAGCTTTAAAAAGAGACATCGAAACATAGTTTTAAAAAGAGAAAGAGACAAAATATTAAAAAAGAAAAAAAAACGCTTAATTATTGGAAATTACCCTTGCCTTGTACACACGTATGGGTTAAGAATAAATCAGCGGCTCCCAGAAGGTATTCTGATCACAAAGATTCCGAGAGTTAGAATTTTTTTACCATTAAAAATTATATATATATTTAATAAATTAATAATTTATTGAATATTTCGGTTGTTTGTATCAACTTTGTCAAATGACATTGGAAAAAAAGTAATAAAAAATGGAAAAAAATATTTTCAATAATATGTTGGATAAATTATGAAAAGGATATGCATTTCCAAAAAATTCCATCTATATTTCTTATCGAGGTTTGCAATTTAAAATCAAACAATTAAATATAAGAATTATGTTTCGTTCATAACTGTTTTCACGTTGGATATTGTATTCCTTTTAGGCATACTAAAGAAGAAATCATAATATTTCATTCTTCGCATTAAATATTTTCAAAATAATTAGTAATATTTTTTATTAGTACATTTACTGTTGTTAATGAACATTTTTTTAATGCTAGGGTTCGGTCAAGGAAGCTCGATGTTTTAAGATTTCCAAACTCGCGTTGTAAAAGGGGTGCTAGTGTATTTATCCGAGCAACAACACTGTTATTGTAAAAAATAAATAAATAATAACAAATAAATAAAAAAAAAGAGCATGATGATCTTACGTGTCTTTTCTTATCCCACCTGTTTTCGCAACTGATCAAGACGCTGCTGTCTGTGTTTCTCCTCTTCTCTCAATTTGAGCATTCTTTCTCGACGTTCCTTCTGATTCGCATAAAAGAGTTCTGTTCGATATCGAACCCTATAAAGGATTGATCTTCCTTAATCTGGCTACAACAGAAACACAACACTTACAGATAGAACGACCCTCATGGTCCGGTCGAAAACGTATCTTATACCGTTAGGTTATTATGTAGCAAGCGTGTACAAGAATACCCATTTTAACAAAGCAATGCTTTACTTGATAGAAACAATACTTTACTAAAATGGGTGATGATGCAAAAGTACCCTTTAATACACTACTTTATGGGTGAAAAATGCATTAGAAACCCAGAGTCAAAATTTTTGATGGTTTTCTATTGATGGACCAACATAATCTTGATGGCAACCATCAATAATTCCATCACGAACCATTATATTTTTGATGGTATCCAATAACCATTACCAGAATGGTTTATTCCCAGACCAGGTTTATACCATTACCAGATTCGGACAGATATATGATGGTTCAACATAAGAATAGCAACTTGTTTTGATGGTTTATTCATGATTAGAAAAGAGAAATTTTCATCATAATTTTTTAGAATTCAAATATTGGAACGATCATGAACCATCATCACCCTAATGCAGAAATTAGAACTTAATTTTGATGGGCCAACATTAAAAAGCAAACAAATTATTTTGATGGTATATTCCTGCTTAACCAACAATAATTATTATTAAACCATCATGGAAATGCATTGTTGTACCATTATGGACCATCATTGTATCATAAATATCAAATGATGGAACGATGATGAACAACCATCTTCCCATTGTAGGAATTCGGATTGATTTATGATGGTACAACATAAAAAGAACCCAAATTGTTTTGATGGTATATTCAAGCAACAAGAATTCCCACTAAACCTTCATGGAATTGTATAGTTGGCAATATCATGGACTATCACTGGTCATCATGGTTTGTTGGTCCATGAGAATCAAACTTCTCTTGATGGTTAGCCATCAGAGTATTAAAGTAGCATTTACCATCATGGAACGATGGAAGTTCGTTGGCATGTCAAAAACCATGAATGGAGCCATGAACCATAACAGAATGTTGGACCATCATAAATCGCACTGAAACCAACAAATACCATCAAAATATTTTGATGGAACCATCAAGAGTTTTGACTTGGGAATAAAATCCTAATTTTTTAACTACTATTTTTGATAAATAACGCATGTCGGGGGATAACTTCGAAGGCCACAAAATAAGACTAACACAAAGAGTGAATACAATTTTCAAACAAGAAAAGTGTGATTGATAAATTTATTTGCATCCTTTGAAGAAAAAATTACAGAGAGTATGAATGGCCATTATATTATTACCACCTAGGAATTGAGATAAAAATTTAAGGATCAGCTCACTCATCCTATTTTTCAAGGTGTTTTACATTTAGTGTGTATATTTCGATAATAAATATTTGATGACAAAAGAAATACTGATAATTAAATAAATTCTTTGAAACTTCATCTAAATCAGAATATTACAGTTTAGTTTAGTATATCGGAATGAATGGTTGAGTTCTGATGATCATTAGATAAATATTGCATCTAGGGACGGGATTCTATGCTTAGGTTGTTATAGTCGATTTACTGGGGTTCGTACTAAACAGTATAGATTGTACTTACTACTGGGCAACACCAACCACCACGTTTAATGAAAACTTCATTCATATGGTTTAGAAAAATCAATGCGGAATTAAATTTTGATAATTTTATTTCAGCTTATGAGTACAGTAGGTTATGGGTAATTTAAAAAAATAGGTTATAAACCTTGTATTTTATAAATAAGCTCTAGTTAAATTTTTTGTATTTGTAACATGATAAAATTAAGATTTGAAATATGCATGATAAGATAAAGATAATTTAATAAGATAAATTTGTAAGATAAAAAGTAAGATAAATTTAATAAGATAAAATAAAATAAATTTAATAGGATAAAAAAATATAAATTTAATAAGATAAAAAAAGATGCATTTAATAAGATAAAATAAGATAACTCAAGTTTATCACAATCCTTGCAAAATTCATTAAAAAAATCCTTCTATTTTACAGGCTTGTATTGTATTGTTCCCCTTTAAACTATGAGGGTGAGTAGTTCATCATTTTTCCCCCCTTATCTTCACTTTTTTGTTGCCAAAAAATGAAAAAAAATTCAATATTTCAATTATTTATGATGTTTAAATATGAATGATTCTGGTTTTGTGTGAAGACTCATGGGGGTATTATCCTTATTCTCTCTCTCTCTATCCCCCCCCTTTTAAATAGGATTTTAAAAAGGACCGAAAATTGTTTTTTTCCCTTCACATTATGTTTGAACACTCCTGCGTATTCAAGTGATCATCCGTAATTAAGTACATCATGATTTCTACACGAGATATAATATCACACAAAAGTCATAATTTTCAAAAATTTAGAAAATCATATTTCTGGATGATGAAAGAATTTTAAAATAAAACTGTTTCTAAAGTGTTTTATAATAAAAAAAAGGTGCTATAATTTATTAATAAAGGTGCCAGTGATTAAACAAAACCTTAAAGGAATATTTTTCTTGAAGTTTTAATCAGAATGTTTATTGAAATGTCAAGAACTACAAGAGCACATCAAAACTTTATACAAATAAAATTCCAGAATCAGTTTGTAATGATATCACACTAATATGCGAGAAATTTGATGAATTGAAAACATTATAAGATAAAAATCATAGGCATTTGGTTCCGAAAATACATAGCCTTTAAATTAATTTCCCATGCATGACAATTTTGATATGATAGGCAAAGTTAAATATTTTACTACGAATATTTTCCGTACACCCAAACCAAAAAACAATTATAGAGAGCAGTGATTGCACAAAACAGTTTGATCACGATAAATTACTTAATCGAAATATCAAAAGCCGGGGAATGGTAGTTTATCTAAATATTGATACTTTTCGATTAAAAAAATTTAGCTAACGAGATTTATGGAGAGTAGCCCGTGGCGTTTTCCCCATTCAATGATCGCTAAACAAGACTTGTGTGGAAAGTAAATTAGTAATGATTTTTGAGCTTTCGCGGATTTAACCCTTTCGTGACTTTTATTTCGACCAGGGCCGTTTTGATAGCATGCAGGGCCCCCGGGCACAAAAATGTTTTAGACCCCTTAAAAATGAACTAAAAAAAAACTTCACATACGTAATAAAATAAATCATTTTTAAGATATGATGCAATAATTTTAACAAATTTAAACACATTTTGTTGATTACCTAAAAACTCAAAAAAAGCATCCTTAAACTATGCACAATTTTAAAAAAAAAACATTTGAAATGCTAACCAGTTGTAATCCTCAAATAAAGAAATATTTTTCAAAACAATGGAAGTTAATCAAAATAATAAATTAAATAAACATAAAGGTATAACAAAAAAATTCAAAAGCTATGAATAATTTTTTTTAAAGCTAAACAGTTATTAAAACATCTTTCAATGCCCAGATGAAAGATAAAAATTTGTTATTGCAGGCCAAGAAAATGTATACGCCGCATAGTTGTGCAACGGAATCTATGAGAAATATACCTATAACGTTCGAATATGAAAGCCAATAAATGATATTGGAGAACCCAATTTTGGAAGCACTTCGGAGACGCACTGAAATCGCCAGAATCTTAAGTGAAAAAGAAGATACGAGTTACCAAGAAACAGATGGAATTGTCACCAAAATACAGACACGGAAAGGAACTTCGTAGTGGTTTATTCAGAAGCGAGGACTCATACCAAAACGGACGAACTTCGGAAATCGTCGCCAGTGGAAAGGAAGAGCATTTGAGGAAGCACTGTCTTGGAAGAATTTTAATGGAAAATCGAGGTGCAAAAAGTCAGTCAAATGCACAAAATTTCAATGAGGGGATGAACCAAAAGTCTAAAATCAAAATAACAGAGGTTCCTGCATTGAGCAAGAGTAGCAACTCAAGTTGAACAATTGTGTAAGCACAACTTGGCCTTAACGGAAAATTATTGAAACCGTTGGTTGTCTCAAGACTGAAGACAATGGTGGTCAAAAAATGATTGGTCAAAGAGATGCCAACACAAAATAGGCAGATAATATAAAAAAAAAATTGTCTTGGATCAAGAAACACTGAGATAGCGCATCTTTGTAAGCTGAAAATGTCTGCAACCGAAATAATAAGGGGCATTAAGATACAAATCGGCAACAGAAGTAAGTTTGAAATTAACGAAAACATTCTGAAAGAAGGTTTGAAAAATGCGTAGCTGTTGTGATGACCATGGACCATTGACGATGGAAACCAGCGTAATGAAGATAAAGTGAGAAGTTGGCAAAGTAATGCAAAGTGTAGTCAAATCAGCACTTCCTGAGAGCAGAAGAGATGAAATGGTGAACTTTGTTCCCAATAATGCTACAACAGGGATGGAAGTCAAGAGAATATTCCAAACAAAGTTTCGTTGGTAGCACTTAAACCTATAGTGCATCAAAAGTTCATAGTAAGTCTCGTAGGAATAATAAATTAAAGATAAATGCACTAGGTGCTATGAAGAAAAAGGCATCAAAGGAGAAAAAAAGCCAAACCTGTTAAGAACGAAAAAAAAATCTTAAGTGAGAGTATCAGTAAAGAAGCAGGGTACTAAACAGTTGAAGAGAAAAAAGGAACCTAGAAAAAAGAAATGGTTGGTTTCGTGGTGTTCTATACACACAAAAGATATGAATCAAGCAAAATGATCGCACATCGAAGTGTGATAAAACTGGCAACAAGAAACAAGTTTGGAACAGTAAACGAAAAACACGACCAGAAACTGTAATCGAATGAAGCAAAATGATCGTTTAATGTAGAACAATAAAAATTGCAAGAAACTTGAATTAATTAGGATCCTGAAGCAAGGTATACTCAAAACTAAATACATTTGGTAACCAGATATGAATGGCCAATGCAAATGGCGATCATGTTTTGGTGTTGGATATATAGAAAGAGTATAAGGCGAGTGAATCTAATTGAAGGTTTGGAACAAGTACTAGAGAAAGGGAAAATGAGAGAGAAAAATCAGACTATATATGGATTAAATGAGTCTCGAAGAAAAAAAAATTGTTATTTTAGGAACATTTCAGGGCTTAATAGTTAGACTTGAATTTTGAGGAGAAAAAAATAACCTAATTGAAGTTTGTGACAAAGAAAAGTATCTGTTGGGGGGAAAAGGATTGAGTTAGTGAAAATAAAATAATAAAAGTATAAGGTAGATTTACACTCAACTAGTGTATTTTCACAAAACAAGGTTACGATATTTGTAACAAGATTTTTTTTTTCACTTTAGTTAATTTAATTTTGTTGGTTTATTTATAATAATTTTCTTAGAATAAAAGAACGAAGCTTTTTGTAAAGTATCTTTAAAACTTTTTAATTAACGCAGAACGAAGTTTCAACCCGATTTCTATTTTATTTTGAGTTAATCTTTGGAGCATTATGTATCAGTAAGGTAAAAAAAAAAAATTGTTTTGTTTTTATTGCATGTTAGGTTGCCATTTTATTTGAACCTATTCGAGTATTAACAATTGATTTTATAAAGAAACGGTTAAAAATTGAGATCGCAAAAAGTGTTTGATTATTTTCGTCGCAAAGACGTTGAAGTGTATCATTTAATAAAAGTATTTTATAATAGAAGTATGATGAAAATACATGACCCAGATAACTTACGAAGTTCAAAAAAGAAAATAATAATAATAATAATTAACTTGATGTCACTGTATTTAGGTTTCAGTTTGTAGTTCATATAAAAATGAAATTTAACTGATCAGTGTGTATATTTTTTATATATGTGTGTATATATTTGTTACGATACAACTTCATTTCGAGGGAGTATAAAAAAAAAAAATCTGAAATCTAATCTTGATTAATTTATTTAAGAGACATACAGCGTCCAATAGAGAAGAAAAAATTCCTTTTTTTATGTATTTTTCGCCTCATAAATTCACTCAAAAACGATTCGCATCAATAATCGTTTGGTGATTTTTACGACACCCCAGCTTTTAAAAGACGGAGCATATGAAAAACAAGATCGAAGGATAAACAGTAATAAAAAGTTCTACTCTAGAATAAGAAAAGCTCTACTCTTTTACATGAAAGAGTATTTTGGATAAAAAATATTTTTCTCTAGGTATTGCCAGGGTGCACAGCGAGGATGATTTTTTTGTTTGTTTAAAAAAACGAAAGGATTGATTTTCTATGTAAGACACGAAAGGAATGAGGGCATATACTGTAAACATATATGCACAGGAGGTGTACATCTCTGTAACTTTGTGTCTCTCAGGAAAGTCTTTTGGATTCGTCTATTATTAAATAAAATAATAAAAAAATAAGGAATATTTACCAAAAAAATTACGTGGATAAATATTACTCGGAAAAAATTATTAAATGCACTATAACATTTTCGAGGTATGGTAAAGTACGCAAAAAAATAAATACCACGTTAAGGAGTTCAAACTTTAGATCTCTCTCCTGATTAAACTGTTGGAACTAATTATTCTACTACTATTATTTATTATTCTACTACTATTACTATTATTTATTCTACGACTAATTATTCATTTATTTAACAAATTGAAATTCCTTAAAGAAATATTTCTCCAAATTTAAGTTGTTGTTTTTTTTTCAAATTTCATTTGCACAAAGAAAATTGAAAACAGGAGGATTTAAGTTTTGTTCATACCCATATAGGCGTTAACATAATATCTGAACGACCCGTGTTGCTATCCCTTATAACTTAAAAAATGTATCTATCAGAACTCCAACTTGTGTTAAATAACACACCCTTAAATGAAACGAAGACATTTTATTTGATCAAATATGTTTTGCCACTGGCCTCTCACGCGACAGGCTACTTTTTAAGTTATTACGTTAATATAAGGTGCGTATCTTATTATTTTACCATAGATAAAAACTGCCTAAATCGTAGGTACTACTTTTAACATTTTATTTTTATCAGTCGCAAATCACTGCCATTTAAAGGTTTTTAATTGCATTAATATAGGGTGCGTATCTTGTTAGTATCACTATTTATATTTTATTCTACCGTAGATAAAAATTGACTAAATCGTAGGTACCACTTTTCACATTTAATTTTTATCAATCGCAAACCACTGCCATTTAAAGGCTTGAGTGCTGCTTTTGTTAAGACTGAATCCTTTTGGGATTCATTACCAACTTTTTTGTTTGGACATAAGGACATCGGTTGACTTCAAAGTGGAAGGTACTTGGGGACAAGATAATTTCTAAACAATTATTGACCAACCGCAAGGGCTTATCATCTAATGCGTTTTTTTAACCTCAATCCTTAGAAATCATAGTACGATCTAGGCAACTTTCCTTTATATAAGAAAACTTCCAAGAGTTAGTTTTATTTAAACTTCATTTGTGGAATATTGCGAAATTTTTTGTAAAGTAATTGACCACATTGAATTGATATTTAGCAGAACAATTGTGGCGTCATGAATGTCTATCCTATTTTTAATAGTTAAAAGAGGAACCGTGGATAATTAACCACGGTTGTTGTTAAGTGAACGACCCCACAAATGGTACATTACATAACATATTTATAATTCTCACTCTTCTAGAAATCTATCATTTTTGTTTTTACCGCTCTTTGTCATGTTTCGAACGATCTTTAGTCATTTTTCGAGCATCTTCCAATCGACGTTGAAGTGCGTCTTCACTCTCTTTCTGGAAGCGTAGTCTTTCTTCGTAGTAGGCGGCCAGCCTCTGCCTTGCCAGTTCTCGTCGATATTCCTCTTTGGCGGCCTGGCGCTGTTGCACTACTTTTAACGCCAACTTCTTTTGGGCCTCCATCTCAGATTGACTCAGTCGTTCGTTTTCTCTCTCTTTCCTCCACTGTTCCACCTGTCACAAAAAATATCAGAGAACCTTTCAAGTCATTGTGAGACGAATTGAACAGACATAAAAGTTTTAGAATAGAATTTTTTTTTTCAAAAGAGGAGACTTGTGAATGGTTGATCGTGTAAAGCTAGGTACAGATGGCGCTAGGGGTTAAAACTCATGGCAACACTTCCAGGTTACTACTCCCGGTTGATTTTTACGGCTGAGCTTGAAGAAAAAGCGCTATCCAATATTATTATACTGGTAGTGTTTACAATAGAATGCGTCCTTTACATTTAAATTTCAACAAAACAAATAATAAAATAATTCGGAATACTTCGCAACCATGCTATAATGCAACCCAAAAAATATCAAATAGTGATATTTTACACAAATATAGCCAAATAAGGGATAACACTCAAAAGATGGCAGACCTTTATTTATGTTGTGATATTAATTTTCTTGAGTTTTGTTTAAGGCTTACAACCTGCTAGAATTTATAAATTACAGAAAACTCCTATGAATGATAAAATTTTACGCTTAAATTTAAACACAAATCCTAATAATAAGACATCTTTAGGACTGGGCTATAAATCGATATATCGCGACATATCGATTTAACGCCTATATCGACAAACCGATACAGCGACTTTCATTCCAAGCGATGCATCAGAAATCTGATTTAAGCCGCCGAGTGAAGAAGACGATATAACGATATAGCGATATAGCGATACACGCAAGGACTTTCTCTTACGTTCCGATGCCAACTCGCGCTGTGGAAGACGATATTGTTTCGTTATGTTGAGACGGCCTTGACTGATGAGCGGTAGAATCAGAATCACTTTTGAGACCTTATATCGTTATATCACATGTTCGTTTTCGCACCTTCGCGATTTGAAATCGTTTCTTGTAGATTATTTTCAATGGGATTAACTTCGTGATCGCCGTCGTAACCTTGTTCTGAACGCAATCTATTATTGAAAAGAATTTATAAAGAAAAGTTTCTTCATT
>NC_092209.1:82126848-82164749 GCF_043381705.1 Parasteatoda tepidariorum | reverse complement strand
TTTCTTTTTCCTTTTTCAGGAAAAACAAATGCTGGATTGAGTTCCCAAACATTTTTAAGTATATCCAGTTTTTTATCCTCGCATGTATTATCTTCTGAAAAAAGTCCAATGTCATATGGGTGGGAAGTAACACTTTGAGGGCCGCTTTCACATTCATCAGATTCTGTTACGCTAGAAACGTTTTCTTCAACGGAAGTATAACATTTCTGTTCAACAGAAAAACTAACATTGGTACTAGATGCTGTCACCTCACTAATTTCATGTCGTGATTTTTTCTCAGAGTAATTAAAAATTGTTAAATTCTTGCGTTTTGACATCCTAAAGATCCAAGAACAGCAAAAATATATACATATATATTGGCACAGAAATATCCGCTAAGCCACGATCTCAAAGTTTCGAGCTGGAATGAATAACTTCAACGAGCACAGTGTCTCCAAAACAAAACAGATTTAGATACAAGCCCCGAAAGACAGACAAGCGGCAGAGATAACTCTTAGTTTGACTAACTAACTCCACTGTACTCCGTTCCCCCTTTCATATAATTTTTTTTACCGCATCTACAAAATTCTCGAATTGTCTCAAAGACGACAGAACGTCTAGGATTCCAGACCTCGCGAATGCCAGCCAGTCACGAAAACTATCGCGAATGGCAGGACAGAAAGGAACCAGCGATTGGAGCTCGCCCGTAACAGTATCACGTGAATTTGGTTTCAAAAGTACAACCCTATAATAGTAAATGTTTTTTCAGTATTCTGAGAAATACCGTGAGAAAAAAAGTAGGCATAAGACAAATAAAAATATATAGTCTTAAAAAATAATAGCCAGCATAATTTCTACTGAAATTTTTATTTCTGTCTGTATTATTTTGTAAATTCACTTTGTCCGAGCTCAAGGGGGGGGGGTTTAAACCCCTAAACCCCCCCCCCCTTGCGTACGCCCCTGGTAACACTTCCAGGTTACTACTTCCGATTGATTTTTACGGCTGAGCTTGAAAAAAAAAGCGATATCCAATATTATTATACTTGTAGTGTTTACAATAGAATGCGTCCTTTACATTTAAATTTCAACAGAACAAATAATAAAATAATTCGGAATACTTCGTAAGCATGCTATGATGCAACTGAAAAAATATCAAATGGTGATATTTTACAAAAGTATAGCCAAATAAGAAATAATACTCAACCCATGTCAAACCTTATACTTTATGTTGTGATATCAATTTTCTTAAATTTCTTTTAGGCTCACGACCTGCTAGAATTTATAAATTACAGAAAACTCCTATTAATGGTAAAATTTTACGCTTAAATTTAAACACAAATCATAATAATAAGACTTCTTAGAATACTAAGCCCGTTTACACATCACCTCGTAAGCAGAACATAAGCGGAGGAATACACCGGAAGTTTTCTAAATTTCTTCCGGTTTTAGGAGGCTTATTATTGTTTACATTCAGTCAACCATCCATATGGTAAGATTCCCAGAAATCCAGGAAAACAATATCAAATGATGAGGAGAGATAGTGAAGCACGTGCGCTGCATTTTTGAAACAGTTAAAAACGTTTGTATTTACTTAGTATTCAACGATGGCTATAAAATAAAATCATGGTTGTGGTGATATTTTGAACAACAGTTCTATGATAAGAAATGTTAGACTTACTCTCTGACGAAGTACTTCGCACTTGAATTTCTGCCGAAGGGCTTCGTCTCTGTTGAGTTGGTGAGATTGCTGTGCCTGAGAAATTTCTGTCACCGCCCGCAGCAGCCAACTCCATCTCTCTCTCGCCCAATCGTCCAAGCATTTCTTTCGACGGTCCTTGTGGAATCGGTTGTTCTGATACCAGGTCTCATACGACATCTGTAACATCAATTAAATAGGGTGAATTGCACAGAAGTATTTAGCAAACTTATGAAAACAGGTCGGTTGTGTCTTATTCTTGCCCAGTCTTAAGGCCTGTTCACACGGTCTAAGTTCTTTCCCAAGAAATTGGATGATTCGTCGACACTATCCAAGTTCTTGAACTACACTGATTGGTCGGATGAAAATCCTGCGCATTGTTCATATTTAGCATTATAAAATCATATTTAAATTAATTTAAAATTACTAAATAAATTCAAATAAAATCATAATAACATAAATAGACCCTAACAAACTAATTTATTTGGATTAAAATACATGGAAACGGACAACAAAATGACAGAATCTGATGCCTACTTGTTGAAGTCTCAGAATTTTAAAAGCTGATTGCGGGAGGAAAAACTTGGATGGAAAGTATAATATAATCTGCTATCATCCACGGACTTGGAATTGGAATGATTGTTTGCGCGATTCCAAGCAAATCAAGTTTCCATCAATTTCGATCAATCTTCGTCCAAGAATTTGGGTCGTATAAACAGGCCTTTATTCGGTATTCGCATCAATTTATCGCGAGTACAATTCGTCGCCGGCACAATGTGTCGTAGATACAAGTTGTCGTGAGTACAATTTCTTGGAGTTTAGGTGAAAGAAAGCTACTTACAAAGGCCCTTGCATNAATAGTCTTAAGGCCTGTTTACACTGTCTAAATTCTTGAATCCGAGAACTTGGAGGAATTTCTCTCTATCCAGGAAATTGGATGATTCGTCGACAGTTCTTGAATGTCACTGATTGGTCGGATGAAAAACCTGCGCATGCGCATTGTTCATTTTTAACATTATAAAATCATATTTAAATGAATTAAAAATTGCTAAATAAATTCAAATAAAATCATAATAACATAAATAGACCCTAACACATTAATTTATTTGGATTAAAATACATGGAAACGGACAACAAAATGACAGAATCTGATGCCTACTTGTTGAAGTCTCAGAATTTTAAAAGCTGATTGCGGGAGGAAAAACTTGGATGGAAAGTATAATATAATCTGCTATCATCCACGGACTTGGAATTGGAATGATTGTTTGCGCGATTCCAAGCAAATCAAGTTTCCATCAATTTCGATCAATCTTCGTCCAAGAATTTGGGTCGTATAAACAGGCCTTTATTCGGTATTCGCATCAATTTATCGCGAGTACAATTCGTCGCCGGCACAATGTGTCGTAGATACAAGTTGTCGTGAGTACAATTTCTTGGAGTTTAGGTGAAAGAAAGCTACTTACAAAGGCCCTTGCATTCTCAGCAAAGGCTAACTTGTGGTCTTTCAATTATTACTAAAGCACCCAAGTCGGGAGAATAGATTTTTTTTTTTTTTTGCTTATTACTATTTACAAGGGGACGAAGGGAAATGAGTAATGTTTGAGCAAGACACTAATCTTTCAACTACGACACAAGCGAGACGCCTTACTTTCATTTTTTTCAAATGCAAAAAAAGAAAAAGAAAGAAAGAAAGAAAAAAAAATTGGATTAGTCTTTAGCGCCTGGCATAAAAATTATTTTGGAAAAAAATGTACCGTGCGCTAAAAAAAAATCCCTAACTTTTGATTTAATGATCGAATCATCATATTCTAGAACTCAATATTAATAGCTAATTATCGATATTAATCTGGTGACTCGGGTTCAAATCCCAGCTATGTCTGATCGATACGATTTTCGCAGCCGACTTGCACCGACCACTGAACGGTGCAAAATATTTTCAGTGGTAGACGGATCATGGGTTTGAGTCCCCTTGCCATTAGGCTTATCATAATTTTCGTGATTTTCCTCTCCATGTAACGCAAATACTGGTTAGTTCCATCAAAAAATCCTCTCCAGGAGTTCCTTTGTCTTCTGGATTGGGTTCAAAATTACAAGGCTATGAAGTTGAACATTGGTAATCGTAAACTCAAATTTGGCTCGTCTGTTCAACGATGGTTATAAAATAAAAATATTAATGGTTCGTAAGCGTTACCTCAAATATGCTAATTAATTTGCGCAGACGATATTTCAAGTTACGAAATTATACACAAAAACGCACTTTCTTTGAATATCAGACATACTTTTTCTTCGACCAATTTGGATTCTTTTAAATTTTGTCTTTTACCATATAAAATTACATTCTTTAAAATGACTTCTCGATACATGGTGAAATACGCAGAACGTAAAATTAACAGTAAGATGTCCAATGTTTGAATCACTCTCTTGTCTAAAGTACTGGCACTATATTTCCCACATTGCTATCCCCTATATTTCAAGGTTCAGGAATCTGAATCCGTCCAAAAAGAGGCATATTTATTCAGAGAAAATATGTTCTGGTGTTTAATTTTGTTATTTAAAATATGTTTTGGCCAAATTAGTTAGCATATTTGAGATCACCACTTAGAACCATTAAGATTGAGTTCTAGAATTCTAAGATTCGATGTTGTTGAAGATTCTATGTCGAAAATGTTTTTTTTTTCCTAACTGTTCCTAGGTTGAAAAATATCTTTTTAAGTAGCATTTATTTTGGGTAAGAAAAATATTTACATTTGTCATAACATATTGGTCGCAAGAAATGTAATATTTTACACTATTGTTGTTGAAAATATTATATATANTAATCAAATATATATATATATATATTCTCTAATATTATTTTTTAAGCTTAATAAAATTCTAAAGCATATTTTCAGTAATTATTATTTCGTCTTATTATTAATTCATTTAATTTTAGTTTTTGCAGCAGTATTTTTTTGAATTTACAAAAAGAAAGGTTGCTAAACATAGACTAATATTACGAAAACAAAAGACTTTTTTTTAAACTGACATTATAGACGTCTCATCGCGGAAACTGGGGCGTTTTATTGTATGTGACCAGTAATAGTTTCAAACAAAAACATTTTAAAACAAAATGAAAAAAAAAACAGGTTATTCTAAATTTTTTAGCCCCAGCGGTGATATCTCAGAGGCAGACTTTTAACTCTAACCAACTGAAATTTTATCTATCCTATTTATATCGACGAATGATCGCTTTTCATATAAATATTATATTTTAACAACAGAGGCACTGGCAATGAAAGCAATTATCATGTCATAACATTCGTTTTCGTGTTCTCTTCCTTATTGTCGAACAGTTCAGTGTTCAAGAGATACCATCCCAAAACTTTCCTTCAGACCCTAGTTCACTTATATAATATATTTCTTTCAACCTTTGCACTGACATTTTAGAGCTAATTTTTTTCTTGAATAGTCCACCAATAAGTTTGTAGCCTATTTTGTAAACTAATAGAACTGATCACATCGTAAATATTTGCAATGCCGCGCACAGAGCCAGAGCTCGAATATTTAGCCAATGCCGCGTAGGTTACCAGCAGTGGGCGCTCTCAGTACAATCTGATGACATTTTCGCAGAAAACTAAAGATGTATAGTAAGCTTGAGATTTCTGTGCACTTAAAAATTTCATATATTTCCCTACCCCAAACGTATTTGCATTGTTCTTTTCATATCGTTTCGCTTTAACCTCAACTTTTATACTTCATTTCAAATGAGTAAATGTAAGGCTGTAGTAGACATAAATAAGAGTTCTTATAAAAGTGATTTTCGAAACAACTTTAAAATGAAATACGTAGAAGCAGAGTTAAACAACTATCGTACGAAAAAAATTAATACTTGTTGACATAAGTTAGGCCTATCATAATTACAAAATGAAAGAAATCTTACCAATTGTCCAAGTGTCTTGTGAGGAAAGGTTCTCTTCAACCTGTCAAAGACGAGAGCCCTTCTGTCTGGTAAATCGGGGGGATATTGTTCAAGGATGTGTTCGAACACTGCGCAGTCATGATCATTCCATCCACCAGGACAAGCCCTAGGGAACATGTTAGAAATCGAACACCAAATTAGTGGACACATCTGTCTTATTTATTATAATATTCTAATAGTAAATAGGATGAGGATACAAAGATTGCAATCTTAATGATTCTAGAGGATAATTTACAATATGCTATTGAATTCATTAATTCGAACACTGCGTAGTAATGATCATTCCATCCACCAGGACAATCCCAAGGGAAAATGTTACAAATTGAACACCAAATTAGTGGACACATCTGTCTTATTTATTATGATATTAAACAAAATTAAAGAAAAAGAAACGAAAATTTAAAAATAAATTTTTTTGAAAGTTTACTTCGTCATTAACATTTGTAAAAATAAGGTAATGATTTGAAATTTTTGAAATAGAAAAAACTGTTGAGGTTGATTTTATCGTCCAGTATATTTTTTTGGAAAAAAATGTACAATGCGCTAAAAAAAAAAAAAACTTGAATAACCTTTGATTTAATGATCCTATCATCCAGCTCTAGAACTCAATATTGTTGGTTGAGCTGTGATGTACAGCACTCACCTCCCAACGAGGTGACCCATGTTCAAATCCCAACGATAACTGGTAGATACGAATTCCGCTCGACACCGACCACAGTGCTGACATAAAATATAATCAGTAGTAGACGGATCATGTGTTAGAGTCCTCTTGCCGTCAGACGAGCCGTAGGAGGTTTTCATTTTCCTCTCCATGTAAAGCATATGCAGGTAAGTTCCCTCACAAAGTCCTAAACGACGATAAATTTCTCCCAATATTTGAGTTAGGAGTTCCCTTGTCTTTTGGATTGGGTTCAAAATTATAAGGCTATGGAGTTAAACACTTTTAGTCCTAAACCCAAAAATTGGGTCGGCTGTTTATAAAATAATCTGTGTGAAATTAACTTTAACGAAATAAATGTTTTACAATTTTGTGCAATTTTTTTGAAATTCAATTAATAGTTCAAGAGATAATACCCCGAAAGTAAGAATAACATTAAGAGATCCAAACTTTCGATCTGACAGATTCGAAAACTAATTAAATTACTGAAACACTATTTTCGAGATTGCAGTTACTCCCCCCCCCCACGTCTGCTTTACTACATTGCGTGATTTCTCCCCAGCCCAATAGGTTAAGGTAGATGAGCAGACTAATTTGAAAATGGAACACTAAACAAAAGTTAATAGAATATCTTTTGTTCTGAAAAGGATAACGAACTTTCGATTTGAATGATGGCGTCATACTGAGCTATGTGCATCGAAATTCTCAGTAAAGACAATTTCGAAACTTGGAAAAGCCAAACGAAAGCTTTACTGGTAAAGAGTAATTCCCGGAGAACTAATTTCTGCTGATATAATCTTAAGAAGAATTCGACAAGTGGATTGAGATGAGCGAGTAGGCGAAAATCGATCTCCCTCAGAACTCAAGTTAATCAACAACAAAAAAAATGAGAAACTTGAATTTGGAAAAAGCTAAAAGAAATTTCCCGATCTAAAGGACCCTCTAGAAAGGCATCGCTTTTGAAATCCTTGATTCTGGGAAATATGGTCCCCATAGTTTAGTCAGGAGAGCGCTTCAAAGTTTGGACCCTTTAATGTTAATTTTACTTTTTACGTATTTCGCCATATCTAAAGAACTTGTTAAGCGAATTGAAAAATTTTTGGAACACAATTATAAGAAATCGTTTACCCAAAGATAATTCCATGCAGATTTTGGATTTTAAATATAAACATCAATGACTTTATCCATCCACCATCAAATGTTGACAGATTTTTCAGTTTGTAGATGGAACAGCGATGAAAGCTTGACGATGCATGTCTGATGCTTGTAAAACTTGGTTGAATGTTATTATTTACTCTCGCTCTTGTTCTGTTATGTATTAGCGTAAAATGTCCTTAAATAAAATGATTGTTTCGCTACATTTCGTGATTTGCTCTGTCCATATGTTAAGCTTGGTGAATATTTGAAGTTTAACCTCCAATGGCGGTTAGAATTGTTGGAGACCAGTTTGTCTGGTAACAATGTTGGTCATCATGCCGTTGGTCACGCAATTAAGAATCATTGACCCCCCCCCGTGTGACCGAAGCAACGTAAGTGTAGAAATGTTGCAATATATTCCGAATAGTTGGTCCTGTCACTCTTTCTTCATTCATAAAAAATTCAAGATGGGGCCGGGATAGCCTGGTCGGTAGGGCTCTGGGCCCATGTCCGAGAGTTCGTGGGTTTGAACTCCCCCGGCCGAAGACTCCCCGTGTAGTAAATGGTGACTGATGCACGTTAAACTGTCGAGTCGCAAAGTCCTCCATGTTCCCATAACAAATCAATACCTCTGGGGGAACTGGATTGGAGATCGATCGTTCTCTGATTCAGGTCAAAATTACGATCTGTGAATGAATGAATGGATGCATGAATGGGTTCACTCTATACGTATGGTGCGGCAGAAGTCGAATTCTTGGCCATAAATGGCGCCACTGGAAAACAAGAAACCCCTCTGCATAAACAGGCATACGAAGGCAAGCAAGCAATTCAAGATGTTTATTGAAAGTAACATGCAGGTGAAGGCAAGAAAAACAGTAGGTTGAATCAATTTTTTCAGATTTTGCTACCCATTGACAATGAGAAATCTTTGTTTTAGAAGCACAAAAATGTTTTGGGACAAATGTTTTTAAACCCGTGTTTACGAAGTGTGACTTTCTTTTTATTTTCCTATGTTTTTTAAAAAAGAGAAACAAAATTTCGGTAAAGATATTGACAGGATGTAGTTCAGACTTACTAATGGGTGCTAAAAAAAACATTGCGTTTATGGAAAAGAAACGGAACTTCGTGTATTGGTGGCAGTAACGAGGAGTCGTACTACAGTAACAAAACTATGCATGAAAACATATGTTTCATTAACTTGTTCGGTCCTTTTAGAAAGAAAAACAAGACTAAATTTTGAACTTCTGTGGAACCTTAAGAATTGAACATAATTTAAATGATTATAATGAACAACAAATCATAACCTTGAATAAAGAGTAAAATAAAATCTTAGAAACCTTAAATGTTGCTCAGGAAGACGCTGCGCCCCCTTCCGATTGAGTTTTCAAGATTTAAAAAATAAAAAAAATCTCATTTGTTTCAATTTTGCATAAGGTTTTTTTTAATTTCTAATTTTTTTGATTTTTTATAAAATAAACAAATACTTGCTATTTTTGTATTGTCCTTTTGTATTGTCCCAAATACCTGTTATTTTGTATTCTCATTTAATTGTTTATTACGGTCTTTTTTTTGTTGCTTTTTTGAAGAGGGTTAAAAAAAGTAAAAGTACATATGCATACATATATATATAATGACGTATTTTAAATCAATTGCAATTAGATACGAAAAAAAAAATTATTTTTTTTTTGAATAAAGAAATATATGAATAAAATATTGAGATTTTTAGCGACTGTTGTAAGAGTGCTACAAGCTTAGTAACAAGTGATTTGATAGTTACTGTCTGTCGCAGTTTCTATCCAGGTCTCGAAGTCTGAGGGCGTAACTATCGTCCAGCCTGGTCAGTTCGGCGATCAAGTTCTCTTTGAGCTGGGGATCGGGACAGTAAAGCTCGTGAAATTCCGAAGGCACACCTTTCGCTACCATCTTGTCTTCGGCTATGTAGGGAGGAAGTGCTGCAAAAGAATTACCCTTTATATGGCATGTTTTCATTGATCATGTAAAAAATTATTATTAGACTGCAAATAATAGCGAGAGGTAGGTAAAAATAATAACTATCTTGTCGCTTTGGAATAGGGTAATTTCAGTAGTTTTATGCGTAGCACTTAAAATACCTCCGCACGTAAGTATATAATTTCAGTAGCTTTATACCAAGCACGTAAAATACCTCAGCACGGAAGTATATAATTTCAGTAGCTTTATAGGTAGCACGTAAAATACCTCCACACGGAAGTATATAATTTCAGTATCTTTATAGGTAGCACGTAAAATACCTCCGCACGTAAGTATATAATTTCAGTAGCTTTATACCAAGCACGTAAAATACCTCCGCACGGAAGTATATAATTTCAGTAGCTTTATACGTAGCACGTAAAATACCTCCGCACGGAAGTATATAATTTCATTAGCTTTATACGTAGCACGTAAAATACCTCGAAGGAATACATCTTATGCAGTCCCTCGCTAAATTATTAGACGCACTATACGATTGTGCAGCATCTTTTATTTCCGTTTCTGTTTCAAGTCGTCCACTGACTCAATTTTCTTCTTGATGCGTCGTACGCTAGCTTCAAAAACCTTCAATCATCGAGATATTTCGCGGTTGGAAAGTATTTTCTCATTCACGAGGGCCTTTACTTCAGCTTTTTTTACATAGTGAAAGATCGCCTTTTTTTACCCATGATGAAAATGTTCCAATTGATTTTTTAAAAGCCGCACACAGAATAAACAAATAAGCTGCGAAACAAATAAACGCAGCTCATAAAGCCGCAGAAACACGCCCGCTGCTCACGCACGCGAGAACGAGGCTGAAACCGGTATGCACTTGTTTACATTCGTGTATCAATTGGTCTGTAATACGTTAAAAATAAATATAAATGGGAAGGACAAAAAAAAAATCTCCTGAATAAAAACGCATTACACGTATGTTTAAATATAAAAGTACTGCATATAAACTCGTGCAAAACCTGTAATTATTAAAAAACTACCGTGCGTCTCTGCATCACTGGCTGCGGTCAGTGACCACTTAGATCAATATACGAAGGAACCGAGAGTGTGCGGTATCGGTCCTCGTTAAGCTGTTCTACCGTAAAGTGCTCGCTACCGAGTACCATCCCCTCTGCAGAGGATCAAAATTGTGATGGCATGTCTTCGGATCATCCTCAGGGATATTTCCCAGACCGTCGCCAATGGCCCATTGTGCAGCTCTAGTGTGACGTAAATAAACTACAACTACAAAACCATTTCCATATTTTCCTCACTATTTTCGTAAACATTAGTTTAGTTAAAAAGATTTTAGGGCCATTGTTTTCTGATGTATAAAAAGTAATAAAGTGAAGGGAATAAGTGTTACAGACCTTCTTTGACTTGCTGTTCAAGATCTCTTTGTTCTTTGAGAATGTCTTCTGTGATTTCTTTGTAGCCAGCCCAAAGTTCTTTCACTTCTCTCTGTATCTGGTAGTGCTGCATTTTAGCCGATTCAGAGAGAGGCCGAAGGCCTTCGTGTTGCCTAACCCATTCTTTCAGATCTTCCCTGTAAAGACACATGTAATTATTATCTCATCGACACTCTTGGAGATATCTTGAAAAAAATACACATTATATCCAAGAAAAAATGGTTTGTATATTTATCGTAATATTTTGCGGAAAGTTATATATTGATACCAACCCTCTCTGCTAATCGTCTAGCCTGAAAGGGTGCGTAGGGGGCACCCCCTCGGCAAAGGATCATAATTGCGTTGGCATGTCCTCATGTCTTCCTCGGGAATGTTTCCCAGACCGGGGCCAACAGCCTATTATGCTCCCCTTGCTCCGAACTTTCGTGGTTGTCTTCTCCATGTAACGAAGGAGCCGTGATGCCACAGTTAATAGAGTTTTTGCCTTTCAATAAGGTAAACCGGGTTCGAGCCCCAGCGATGGGTGGTCGATACGAATTCCGCATCCGGCTTGCACTGACCACAATGCTGACGCAAAATATCCTCAGTGGAAGATGAATCATTGGTTATAGTCCCTTTGCCGTCATGTTAACCGTGGGAGGTTTTCGAGGTTTTCCTCGTATGCAAATGTGGGTAAGTTCCATTAAAAAGTCCCCCACAAAGGTAAATTTCTACTAATGCTTGATCCAGGAGTTCCCTTGTCTTTTGAATTGGGCTCAAAATTACAAGGCTACGAATTTGAAAATTAGAAGTCGTAAACCCAAAAAATTAGGTCGGCAGCCCAACGACAGTTATAAAATAAAATTAAAAATATAACGAAACTGTGGGTTAGTTCCATCAAAAAGTTCTCCACAAAGGCTAGTTTGCACTAACGTTTGAATCAGGAGTTCCCTTGTCTTTTGGATGGATCAAAATTACAAGGATACAGAGTTAAACATGGATAGTCTGAATAGGGTCGGCTTTTATAAAATAAAATAAAATAGCCTAACATAAAAAAAGTTCTTCTAAGAGAGATTAAAACTGCATTAATTACCTTATGTACCAAAGAGGATCCACAACATTTTCTCGGAAGAAAGCTTTTTCCTCTTCAATTTCCAGAATAAAGTTAATGTTATCGGCCAGAAGAAGTTGACCGTCTGACCCTAACTGTCCGTAAATGGTTAAATGATTGTAAATCTCCCTTTGTAGCCTATCTTCCATGTACTGCAGGTGCATGTACTCTTGCTCCCAAATCACTTTGTGCTGATAGAGAAGAGCTAGTTCCTTCTTCGAATGTGTCACCGTCTTATAATGATCAGCCCGTTCCAGAATACGATTCGTTTGCTTTCTTGCGGCTTGCAAGGGCTTCAACGCTCTCGTGGGCGATACGTCACCTTTCATCCGGTTAACACCTGGATTATACCACACTCATATTAACAATTCAAATAAACTAATTCTATACACTATTCAGAACATAAATAAGGCGATTGTTGCTATGATGCAATTAATATAAGCAGACTAGGATCAGAATAATAATTTATTTAGTATTCCTTAAACTGATTACATTTGCACACTCATATTAACAATTCAAATAGATTAATTCTATACACTATCCAGCACATAATTAAGACGATTATTCTTATTGATATAAGCAGACTAGGATCAGAATAATAATTTTTTTAGTATTCCTTAAACTGAGTATATTAGTACACTTATATTAACAACTCAAATAAACTAATTCTATACACTATTCAGTACATAAATAAGACGATTGTTGTTATGATGCATTGATATGAGCAGACTAGGACCAGAATAATAATTTTTTTAGTATTCCTTAAACTGATTACATTAGCACACTCATATTTACAATTCAAATAGATTAATTCTATACACTATCCAGCACATAAATAAGACGATTATTCTTATTGATATAAGCAGACTAGGATCATAATAATAATTTTTTTTACTGATGAACAATATTATACAAAAACTGTTTACTATTCACTGCTAGTTGATGACTCATTTTTCGTACGAATAAAAAAAAAAGTCAATAAATCAATACCATGCACCAAACTGAAAGGCATATACCGACACAATTAATAAAGCTGATATAATTTAAAATATTTTTTTTCATTTATTGTTCTTATTTCCCTTCCCAATGGCTTTCCATTGTTAAAATAAGTTTTTCGTAGTTAATCCTATCAGAATAGAAATTAACTGTATTCAGCATCACTTGACATGATGTTACTCCTCTCATGATATTCAAAGTTAACCACTATCAAGTAATTTTCACTCATACATATTCCTTTCGAAGGACCGAGAGACACTCATTTTCTAAGTATTGATATTAAAACTGTCCAACATTGGTGCAGTTTCATTAATTACCAAAGATATCAATATAATGCTTTATACATGTATTAGGTACCTATGTTACATTACATAACCCTATGAAATTTAAGTTTCGTGCGGAATACATTTATCAGTGGTAGCAAGCTAAAGTCGAAATTTTAAAAACAAATAAAATTCTTCGCTATTTTTAATGATTGTTTTTCCTATTTATTTCAACAAAACTGTTTCTCAGTCTCTTTGCATCTTCGAGCATTATTTTGATTTTCTCCTTAAGTGCCATTTGCCTCATTAACACCCATAAGTCTTTTTTTTAGTTATAATTAATTAGTTGTTTCAGCTGGAGTTTACTATCTCATGATATTCACACCCTCTGAAATGTTTGGTTAATATATAATAATTTGAATAATGAATAATTTGGTTATATTATTATTATTTTTTAACATTTCCAATGAGCTGCACTATCGGTCTTGCCGATGAGCAGACCTAGTGCGTTCTCCAGAGGTGGTATCCACTCTTTCAGGACCACCACAATGGGTGAGAAACCGTTGGTCATGTAAATTTGGATGTCTAATTTTGCCACACTAGATGGCAGCACCGAGACTCTATTTGGATGCTAAAGTGCACTAGGAATTCAATTTTGCCGGAAATGCCAAGAGCCAATAAAGCACTCCAGGGGTCTTTTACATGCAGCATAATCATACGACATGGCAGCTGAGGATTTTCTGCATCCTAAAAATCCGTTGTCTGGGCCGGCTTGGCCCAGACATATTCTAATATATTATATAACGGTCAATGTGAATAGTCGGTTATTATTAATAATAACCAATGAATTTTCGTCAATGTCATTCTTTCGCGCTTTTATTTCTCACTCTGACCAAAAGAAGTGATTTTTATTAGTTTTGACCGGTTGGTATTAATAATAACCACTTTATAATATCACTAATAATTTCACTTTAACCGTAACATATATATTTATTCCTGTTTATAGATCGAATATAGTATCTCACGTGACATGGAATGATTCAAAAAAAAACTTTTTAATTTTTTTCCTTCCTTTACCTCACATTCGGGTAACTATTCTGGATATTTGTATTGTAATTAAAACTATGTTACTTTTCACAGAATGTAAAAACACGATGAAAAAAAAATAATTAGAAGAAAACATTATCCTGATGTATGAATAAGTTATAGTGAAAGTAGCTTATCAGTGAAATAAAAAATTATTTCGTAAATTGCAGTACTATACGTTTTCTCCCATTTAAGTGTTTTTTTGAATGGAGAAGAATTTAAGTTACCTGTAAATCTCAGCATCTTTCTCTTTTTTGGAGATCCCTTGATTGGATCTATTGTCTTCACCGGAGAGCCCACTGAACATACAAACATTATATATATAGCACAATAAAGACAAAAAGGATGAAAAGAGAAAAATTAAGAAAATTAAGAAGTCTTATTTGATGCGCATAAGCTGTAAGTGTATAGAACTCATAAAATAAGTTAGCAATGTAGAGAAAACATGGAAACATTAAAGAGGGTTACTTAACGTGTTCTATTTTGTTTCAATTTTTTTAGTGCTCCTCACACTATTGTATTGACATATTTTGCTTTGGCTAATTTTGTTAATTTTGCTTTGGTTAATTTTCATCTGAATTTGAATAAATTCTTCACCATTTGATACTTGAACGAAACTATAACTTAAAAAACCACCCCTTAATATTGTTTTCAGGAGACGAACGAGCTTATAATGCCATTTTATATTTTCAAAAGAATACGGAATAGATTTTTGTTTTTATTTGTCTTGTTCGAACACATTATAAACACACTTTATTATTTTATTTTAAAATTAAAGTTGGAGACATTTTTTCTATTCACCAATAATCTAACGACTAAGAATTTTGTAAAATACCGTGCAAACACGCGCAGTCATAACAAGTTGATCTATGGTGTTAAAGCACGGTGGAAATTCATTGCACAAGCCTATACGGAGAGGCTCTAAATATCTCTTTTAGTAATATTTGCTTCTAACCGATTTTTTTTCTTCTTTCTCAACCTAAACAAATCAATATTTGGTATATTTGTATACGTATATATGGGTGATTCTCACGAAACATGACAATTCGGACCAAAAAATTTCTTCAAATTTAAAGTCCTAAAAATAATCAAAAAATTTTTTTTGTATACTTCTTTAGCTACACTTATTAATATCTTATAGACAGCAGTGTAGTTTATTGACATTTGCTCCAGAAAAAAATAAAATAGAAATTCACCAAATCTTGAATGCCAGGAAAATGACATATTAGCTTAAAAGTTTAAAAAACAGTCATTTTAAGTTAATAGTAAGTAACTCAACTTAAGCCTTTATGTTAGATGGACCATAAATAGCTTAAATTAATTCTTTTTATCCTCTGTAGAAAGAAACATAAAAATTTTTGTTGCTGATATGTGCAGAATAAAATTGTGTATAATAACCAATCATGAAATAAATAAATAACTTTGATTACATCCAAGCATATTACAATCATACATAAACTTGGTATTAGGTTAATATTTGCTTTCCCCCTTTACAGTATTAGCAGTTAAATAGAATTTCTGGTAGCACTTCAATGTCCTGGTATTCATTAGCCAGGATAATGACAAATTCGCCATTTTATAGCATATAACTTTAATTTAATATTTTGGCCGAAGACGTTTATATTCTGCAGAAAACAACAGTATTTCTAAAAATAACTCAGATAAATCTATGTAGTTTTTGTTATTAATGATTTCAAAAAGCCAGGAAAATGACAGCATAAAAACCTACTCACCTTGAAGAATTTTTTGAAATAGATTTTGAGCCAGAAAATTGGTTCTTTATTCATGCAACAAGACATGTTCAGATAGGAGGATATCTAATCTATCTATTAACATAAGATATTGATTCCTGGGGCTATCTATTTTGGTTATAAATCACTAAATAAAAGTAGCCATAAAAATGACAGATTTTCATGGGACAAACAAATTATCGACAGAAAAAATTATTTTAAACGAAGTTTTAGTAAACAATACCCTCTGCGTATATTCTAGAAATGCTTACATAAGATAAGATAAAAAAAATTAGATTTTGAAAAATGTATGGAAAGTTTTGAAGCTAGTTATTATTGGAAATATTGTTTGGAACATACCAGGAAAATGACATTTTGATATTCAATTAAGTTTTTTAAGTATACAAAACAGTCAATGCTAGTGCAAAGTCATTATAAAATGCTAACAGCAATGCTATTTATTAATTTTTTTTTAAAAAAAGTTCTTTTAGTATTATAGTATTAGATCTTGGAGCAAGGGACAGTGAATATCACGTTTCGTGAGAATCACCCATATATACTTCTATGTTTAGTAAAACTTTATTAATTTGATTCATTATTAATTATTTAAAAGCATAAAAATTAATTGTCCAAGTCAAAATTATTGATGGTCTCATCAAAACATTTTGATGGTTTATGTCGGTTTCAGTGCGATTCATGATGGTCTCACATCATTTGATGGACACCATCCTCCAACATTTTCCATTATGCGTTCATAGTTTTTGATATGCCAACAAACTTCCATCATTCCATGATATAAAATGCTACTTTAGTACTATAATGGTTAACCATCAAGGGAAGTTTGATTCTCATGGACCAACAATCCATGATGATCTATGATGGTTCCAACTATACATTTCCATGAGGGTTTAATGGGAGTTCTTGTTGGTTCTCTGGAATATACCATCAAAACAATTCGTTTTTTTTAATGTTGGTCCATCATAAATCAATCCTAAATCTTACATTGGTATGATAATTATTCATGATCATTCCAACATTTTGTTTCTAAGAAACTATGATGGAAATTTCTGATGGTTGAACATTGAACAAATCATCAAAACAAGTTTCTATTATTATGTTGGGTCATCATAAATCAGTTCGAATTCCTACATTGGGGTGGTGATTTTTAATGTTGGTTACCATTAAAAATATATTGGTTCACGATGGAATTATTGATGGGTACCACCACGATTATGTTGGTTCATCAATAGAAAAACATCAAAAATTTAGACGTGGGTAAAGAATAAATTAAAATATTATGATTTACATATTCTCATGAATAATAGAATAAATTAGAAATTTTATGATTTACATATTTTCATGAATAATATAACTAGAATTTCATTTTCTTACCAATTTTTAAACAAATACTATTAGTGTTCTATACTAAATTCATAATTTCGAATTTCTTTAACGCAGAAAGAAATATTATTTTCAAATTTATACAGGTTTTGCTAATATTTTAGAATGTTTTTTAACAAGTTTGGCTATTTTTTTAATAAAGACTTTTATTTTCATTTAAAAATTAAAAGACATATTTCAAAAGAGATCTTCTAAACCGAGTTAACCATAGTAGGGCCTTAACTAACCCTATAATAAGGAAAACAATGCAAATAGAAAAAGTAATCTTACTCGGGCTCTTTTTGTGTCCCGGTGATGAAGTACTGTTAATAGATGGAAGAACCTCAACACTTCTGCTCAAAGCAACTTCTGTCCTATAAAAAAAAGCAGTCATTGTTAATAATTTTCATTCCCTGGGGAATAAACTTTCGATGTATTTTGAATCGAATGCAATCATTTCCAAATTTTATGTAAAAGCAGTACAAGTTTTGATATTTAACTGTTTACAAATTCGTTATTGTAATCTAAACAAATGAAGTGACCTCCACGGCTTGTATTTTCCCCCTCTTACTTTAAATTCAATAAAATCGAAGTAAAGTCGATAGTTTAGAAAAAACGAGAGTTTTTTTCTTTCTTTTCTTCTTTTTTTTTCATGTAAAACTATTTGACTACCCATTTTCGTTCGGAGAGGGGGGGAAAAAAGAAAATCTATATTATATAAAACGCTAATACGTACGTATGTACGTATGTATGTATGTATGTATGTATGTATGTATCAATAAAACCAATGATATTTCTTTTCTAGCGCTGGCAACAGTTTTCATTTTTAATTGATTGGATTCGGCGCGCAAGAGCACGTAGTGAGCAACCAGATAACAATAACCAGAGTGAGCATTATCAGGTTGTTCAATTCAGATTCATGCACTAAAAACATGACAATATTTAATTTAAACTCAATTAGGAATTAATTAATTAATTGAAGTGAGAATGCTTTAAAAGGCCGCTGTTGAATTGATATTTTTCTACTGGGAGCTACCTAAACGTCTAAAAAACGTTTAAGTGTTTGTATTGAATGCATTGAATTTTTTTATATTTCGCGTTTATTTATGCATTGAATTTTCACGCTTTAAAATGCAGAATATTAGTGAAGCAATATTTGATAATTTATTTTGCTAATATGTTTCTTATTTAGCTAATGTTTTGATTTTTTCACCATGTACAATCTAAATAGCTAATATACTTTTTTAAAAGCCAATAAGAACATTGGTAGAATTCTTCTACATAAGTACAATACTATGTCTTTGATGATAAAATACTATGTCTTTGATGATAATATATTATGTCTTTGTGCTAGAACATTGTGTTCATTGGCGAGCGAGCGCAGCGAGCCATGGTTCACGGCGTGAACCACATAGGATTGCGTAGCAATTCTCGGGGGTTGGCGAGCGTTAGCGAGCAGGGGGCGGAGCCTCCTAGTTATCAATAAATCAGAGCTGAACGAAATCATGCACAAAACTTTAAGTTATGTACCAAAATAAATAATACAACTGAAATAATTCCCATTTTTTTTAGTTGTTATTGTTTGTTGCTCTTCAGGTTGTGTTACGTTATTAGTATAAGAAAAACACTTTTTTAGTAGTTCATCCCATTAAAATGAAGATTAACTGTAGTCAGTATACGTTTGGCATAATGCCGTAGCTCGAGGCCAACTCACGATAGCCAAAATTTACAACAATCAATTTATTTTCTCCGGCACTTGTCATTTTAGAGGGACCGTAAAAGACTATTTCTCTCCAGTACTTATAATAAAACTGTACAGCACTGATGCAGTTTATATCGGCATAAAAATATACTAATAGGATACCTAATTTCTGTATTAGTGTATTTGGTAGTTATTAAGACTGCAGCAATTACTATAATACCAGTTGTGCCTATTACCAAAATTAATTAGGCATCATTGGCGATAATAATAGCATGGCGATTTTTTACGTTTCTCCCAAATGAATTAGTACCGTGCCAACTCGAGTCTCGTATATGATTTAATACCTACAAAAAGGAAAATTAAATGCTTCTTCCCTAACCTCATGCCCTAGATTACTTAGTAAAGTAAGGTCACTCTTTTCCTTGCGACTTTTCTGTCGCTTTCGATTTTGATTGGTTGCCGCCGATCACATGGTTAAATAGTCGCCATTTTATTGACTGGTTTAAACCTTAGAGGAAAGATTTACATTACCCTAATACCTTCTCAAAGGTTTAAACGGTGAAGTTTCATTACACTCGATCTGTTATTTCTATTTCTACTTTTCTTTTTACTTTATTTGTTTCATATTTTTAAATTAATAATAGCAGGTTGTTGCGCATTTATGTGTTCTAATAAGTCAAAATTAGGCTTTAAATAATATGGCTTACCTGTTGAAAATCGCAATAAAGAACAACGAAAAGTAAGGCTGCATAAAATTGGTAGAGATTAATGGACTCCAAACGATACTAAGTACGATATATTTCATATTAAGATAAGCTAAAAAAATAATTGTCTTGTTATATTTGTAACTGCTCCTTATTTTGTTTGCTTATATGGAATTTCGCCTTTTTAGTATTTAAGAAATGTCTATAATGAAAATTTTTATTTGCTTTGGTTTATTTTATAAAAGAATGATGCGTCTATTTCAATAGACTAAGGATTACGGCAAGTATTTTCTCCTTTAAAGATTTATTATAACATTATTCTCTCTCTCTCTCAACTCAGTGGCACGACAGCCCATAGAGGGCCAAGGTCTACTGTGTCCATCTCAGTTTTCTTGACCTTGGGAGCTGGGGTGCAGAAGCAGATGTTTCGGTTAGGTGGTCAGGAGGTTGGCGAGCGTTAGCGAGCAGGGGGCGCAGCCCACTAGTTTATTATAATACGTTTTATAGGTACTTTTCCATTTCGCCGGCGTAGGTGATCAATTCGCCTATGAAAAGTCACCAAGTGCAAATAATCAACTGTTTATATATGTTAACTTAGTATTTTAAAAATTAACCATCAATTTTGAAATATTTTTCGATTTTGTTATCTGAATCTAAAATGTTAATTAAGATGTCATTTTAAATTCAACTAATTATACTTAAAAGCTATTTTTTTTTCATAAAAAACCAAACAACAATTGGTATTGATTAAGAAGAAAAATATTTGAACTGTCGGGGGAAAAAAAGCTTTTTCTTCACTGATAGTAATGTTCATAATGATTTATATCCCCAAATTAAACCACTCTTTCTTTGAATCTCATAAAGAAACCGGATGCAAATAATTTCAGAGTTAGGAAAAAAAAAGTTATAGCGAATTATGAAAGACGAAAAGGGAAAGTTTTAACTTATAAGGTATTATTTTCACTGAATATAATGAAAATAAAACATATAATTTCGAGAGAGAAAAAAATTAAGGAATAAATAGTAAATATTTATGTTATCTTCAAGAATATGAAAGAACTGATCAATGAAAATTGGCATTTAAGAATAGAAACTCCGTGTTTCTACATCGAGATTTGCTTCATGAGAGAGTTGCGGTCACCAAAATGGCGGCGTGTCGATACTTAATTTACGCATCCAGGGCTTTACCCTAACTGACGGAGAATTGAAGCAGATTGGAATTGGATTAACGTAAAAATGGCGGGACAAACAGCCTCCGGGGGAATCGATAAAAATCCGATTTGGACATTTTTGGTTATCAATAATTTAGTTTGAAACTTAATGTACATATGATTTTCCTTTGTGTAGTTTTTTCACGTGTGAAAATTACTGTAATCATCGGAAATACATCCAACTTGAATTACTTCAAGTACCATTTCGTCATTAGTTTCGGTTTTTCGAACATAGCTTATTTTTTATTTCACTTTGTACCTATTTCCAAAATAATTTAAGCATCAATGGCGTGAAAAATAGTATGCTAATTTTTCAATTTCCGCTTAAATGAATTAGTACTATATCTCAATTTTGTTTTTCAGAACATAACTAATTTTTTGTTTCAATAAGGACTTATTACCAAAAGCGTTATTGTCGTCAATAATAGTAAGGCAATTTCATACGAACGAAATAGTGAAATTTCTCCCATGAATTTTGCTTTTTCGTATTGACTTAATTTTTCATTTCAATAGCCGGAAAAAAAATGATTAAATATTACGTGCTCTAAACTCTTTAATTACTTACTTATAAACTCTATTTTTTTTTAATGAAATAGAGCTATAAGCTAATAAACGTCACTGATTTTACCTTTTTTTAAATCTATATATATAAAAATAAATCTCTGTTTGTCTGTGTGTGGCGACCGCCACCTATCGTTAAATACTTTCACTGCGCTGAAACCGTTTACCAGTTGTCGCGTGCAATCATTATCTAGCCACGCGCTTGCTTTTTATATAAGAAAAACATTATCGTTCTTTTTCTTGCCATTTTTTACACATCTGTTATATTTAATAATAAAACTTGTTAAGTTTGTTTGTTATGTGAATTCGTGATTATTGATAAGTTAATTCACCTTCTGATCCATACTTACTACTTACTACACGAATTTACATGTGTATGATTTTTTATTAACTCATTAACCGTCCCATCGAAAACAATGAAATTTGGCATAGAGATAGTTCGAAGCACAAGGAAGGTCACAGTCAATATTAGAGCATTCTAAGACAAACCGTTTAAGCAAGATGAGCAAAAAACGAAATGGAATTTTCTGATTGATCATTGTTTTAAATTTAACGATTCAATTTTTCACATATTTTTAAGATAACATCAGTGATAATTGCTAGATTATAGCTCTATTTGATCAAAAAATATTTTACTGCGCGAATTTAAATATTTAATTATTTTACATTCACAATTTCAGATAAATTAAATGAACAATATTGCGTGGTAGCAAACGTCGCCTACGTGACCCAAATTCATACTTTTGAAGTTGTCCGGTAACACAGGCTTTTTTATATTTTTATTTATATTTGTCATTTTAAACGTGTTTAAAAATGCTTATTTAAAATCAACTGTAATGGAACAGAAAAAAAATATTTATGTATTCAAAAGCAAAATTAATGGGAAAGTGGTATTAATTTATTTAGGAGAAACGTAAAAAATCGACGACTATGATGCTCAGTTACGCCTATCATTTTTAACGCCAATGATGCTCAATTAAATTAGGTGATATATGAAATTAAAAAAAATAATCCTTATACTGGAAACCAAAAGTAAAGGAGTAGAGGTATTTATTTGTCTAGAAGAACCGTAAGAAATCATCGTGCTATAATTGACGACAATGATGCTAAATTAATGTTTTTAATATGTATTAAATGAAATTAAAAGTAAAAGCTTATGTACTAAAAAGGGTAAGTAATGGAGAAAAGATATTTATTCGTTTTGGCTACCCTTAAAAAATCTGCATATTATTATTGACACTAATGCTCAATTAATATTAATAATATGAATGAATTAAAATAGAATAAAATAACTTATGCGCTTAAAAGCAAAGTTAATGGAGAATAGGTTATTGGGGAATTCGTTTAGGAAAACCGTAGAAAGTTGTCATTCACAAATGACGCTTAATATAATGTGACCGTAATACTGGTATTATGATTAAATGGTGCAGTTTTATTAAGAATTCTACAACGGATTTTCCGTAGTTTCAGAAAATATTTTTTCAAGGAGTAGCTAAGTTAGTGAAGTAATATTTTAATGAATTAGAAATAAAGAACTTTTTCTACTACTATTTAGAAATGTTTTAACAGTATAAATTAAAGATCAGATAGAGAAATGGACATGTTCTAAAATCCTTATCAAGTTCCAATAAGAATTCTATTTTTTACTTTTTTTAAAAAAAGAAATCGGCTGCCAGATGTATTTCTCATAAAACTCAAATGTTGAAGAGTTATGTAATAAATACCAAATATACAAATTTAGGTATGAAATATTACATTGATATATTTGGAGATTATTAAAACTGCACTAATACTAAGCAGTTTTAAAACCGATACTTTGGAAATAAATGTTTTTCGGCCTCTCTTCTTAGTAATGTGATAGGGATATCGTGGTAAAATTTGACTATCATGAATTGGCCGCGAGCAATAACATCATGCCAAGATGTATTTTATCTTTATTCCAATGGTATGAACCACAAAAAAAACGAGCTTTGCTTACTTCAATGAAGTAAAACCACCGAATATTGCAGCATATAATATTAAATAAAAACATTATTTTAGCTATACGAATTGAAAAACTTAGCAGAAGAACCAGGTAAGTGACATTTTCAGATCGAAAATAAAAGGTATACGAATTATTTTATTACCAATTTTTTAGAGAGGGGGACTAATAATTCGTTGCTTTATTTTATTTACCACTGCGTAATTTGAAATAAAAATCATACACGTATACTAAAAACTGATGTGATTAGTTGTTTTAAGATTAAAGTAAAGGCAGAAACAGTTCATTAAGCACATCCATATTGATGCAACCAGTTTTTGGTATTTTCTTTGAACATGATTTCGTAGTGTTTGTAAGTGCTAATTTATTGACTCTTTACTTATTTTTAATACACCCCGTGCGAATTCAGTTGGTATTTAATGAAATAGAATCATCTATAGTTTAATTTAAAACAATGGCTAAGACTAAACGAATCAAAAAAAATTTCGTTCTTCGCTCATATTGCTAGCACGGTTCATAGTATAATGTTCAAAAGTCGACAGTGACCATCCCCGTGCTTCGAATTATCACCATGCCAAATTTCATCTCTCTCAGTCGAATGGTGTCGGAGTCTATAAAGAACAGTTGGACATTTTGCATAGATAAATTATAATATTTGATTTACACTCCATTCACGCATAAAATCTTTATAGCTTCGAAACTATTAGTTTTGTTTACTTAATTTCGATTTTATAGGATTTTATCTTTCCTTATGACAATGTCAGGTGACGGACGTAAAAGACAAAACTGTACTAGTTTTACATGAAAACTATTAAATCTTAAACGAAAAATACATTGGATACAATGCTTCATCAAGTTCATCTTTCTCTTCCCCGCACTTTCTGAGGAGAAATGAAAATGCTCCAATCTCTTAAAATCGTGTTCATACCGTTTAATAAAAAGGATAAAATTTTATCTTTTTTATCACAGTGAGCATTTTTCTCCCTAGACCACTTCACTATTTCAAAAAAATATTCTTTTTCGAAAACAAACAAACAACATGGTTATACTGTCATAAAACCATGGGGTTAGTTGAGGGAAGCCAGCTAGGAGGGGCGCCTCCTAGTCATGGCTTGCAGGCCTAATCATCACCTCCTAGAACTGAAACTAGGATGAACTTCCTAGGACTAGGAAGTGATTGCCTAAACCCTAGTCTTATAAAAAAGAAAAAACTAAATCTCCGTTTTTAAGCAAACAAGCATTATAACGGATGTTTATAAACGGGAATTTTTATTCATAAGTCTAAAAAAATTTTAATAAAATAATTGATTTTAAAAATCGTTACCGATAAGGAAAATACGCGCTTTTTACGTTTATATACTGTCATATATATATATATATTTAAATTTTTTTTTATCCCAGCGGCACTTGATGTGTACATTATTCGCTGGAGTGAAAAAAACACTCAGCACAGACCCATAAGGAATAACAACAAATTAAAAAAAATAAAAACATTAAAACATTCGAAATACAAAAGCAAGTAGAACAAAAAAACATTGAATAGAATATCAATAATAGAAATGTAAACAGAAAATCAGTTAGTTAGCAGTGCCTGCAACTGTTCCCTAGCATTCCCGTATCTGTCATTGATGTTGCCAGTAACTGTAAGGTAAATCCGCAGATGCTCAGCATTCATCCCCGCACAAGACACAGTTTGGATCGGGAAAGATCTTAGGTCTACATGGAGGTGAGCGGCAAGGCAGTCGTGTCAGGTTTCCAACCTAAAGGCAGCAACCGCCTTGCGTCTCGGGTGACCAGGGATCTTATTTAGAGTCTCCCTCCAGACCTTGTCACCAGTTTGTTCATTTAAATTATTTTCATAACTCTTATTTATCGTGTTTTTAATTATTCTACTTGCGGAACAGTAAAGAAATTCTCTTTGGGAGCTCTGTAAAATAACAGTTCCTTTTTTAGCTAGCAGATCTACCATCTCGTTTCCATAGATAGTACAATGAGAAGGAATGCACTGTGACACAATATTCTTTTTTAAGAACAAAAGTAGCCCAAAATTCTCTTTACAACTCTTAATTCCAAAAGAGTCTGAAAAATCAACAGATGTTACAGCTTGGATTGCCGAGATGGAGTCAACAAATATAACGACATTCTCTATGTCATCCATAAAATATAAATAATTAGAAAACTATTCAAGTAATATAATAGTTTATAGTACTAAAATAATATATCGAAATAGTTTAAATAAACGCAACAGATTTTTCACCGTTTTATTTTAATTTTAAAACAAAACTAAATAAACCAACTAACATCTTCCTTTTAAAAAAAATATATATTTAACTAATAGTTTTGCTATATTTTTACCACCATAAATATGCGATTAAACTGTTTAAAAGGAAAACAAGATTACGAACCCAGAGAGATATTTAATGGATATTACTGCTCACCGGCAATATAAATGCTGACTAAACAACATAATCAGACAAATAAATAAAATAAAAAAAATGCAACTATCACAATCGCAAACAAACAAGTGAAATAAAAGAAAAACAAGACAAAAGGCAAGCCAAACTCACATTGTTTCGGCTTTCTCCTCTTTCATTGCAGTAGTGGGCTACTGGTGTTCGAGGAGACATCCTGAATTCTTAAACACAAACAGGGTTATTCACTTAAGAAGCAGCAACACCTAGCAACGGTCCAAAACACAGCAACTGTTACCCAGGAGATGACGGGCAGAAGTGGGTCAGCGGGTAAAGAAAAAAGAACTTAAGAAATATTAAAAGGGACAGAGAGAGTATTACTAATAATTAAGAAAGGTTCGCCAAGGTTTTTCTCATACATTTCTTACCAATGTTCAGTGCAATCTTTACGCATGGGCACACACCGCAGTACCCGAAAGCCCTTGAGAATCTTATTTTTTATAAATTGTATATAAAAAAAAACAAGAATGAACAAATTTGCTTTATATATTTTAAAAAATATATATAGGGTATCTGCACATCTGGAAAATCATGAAAAATCATGGATTTTGGTATTGAACAAAATTTATTATGAAATGTCTTGATTTAAAAAAGTTTTTTTTTTTTTTTAATCATGGAAAATCATGGATTTAGGTCACCGAAAAATCTAATTTTTAAAATGGAATTTTTCTTCCCCCCTTCCCCCCATTTCACAGTGTTTTGATGTTCGGAATATTCTAAATTTGTAACAAAAACCCCACTCACAGTCATATTTTATTAAAATATGAAATTTTTTTATTAAGTTCTTTAAAATTTATGGTGTTTCAAAAAATGAATTGTTTCAAAATTGTGAATGGCGTTGTTTCAAAAATTTTTACATCATTTTTAGAGCGAATTATCTTTTAAACTTCTGTGATTTCAGAATTTTATTTATTTATTTATTATTTATTTATTTAATCAATTTAAAATTCTAGCTAAAGCCATTCATTGATGAATTTTTCTTATTCTGAAATGAGAACAGAAAAATTACTAGTACTTCTTTCCTTGCAGATGAACAAGAAAAGTATCTTCAGAATATTATAATTCTACATAAGAAAAAAAAATTTTTTTTTCGCTTTTGTATTTTTTTAGCTATTTAATTGCTTCAACTCTTTCTTTAAATTTAAAATCCATAAATATGAAGATGTAGACTACAACAGTTTTGGTTATACCTATCTTATTATGTTATTATCTTATTAAGTTATTATATTACATGCAATTTATGCTATTATAATACTTTTTTTTAATTAATTGTTGTGTTTTTGTCGGAGAAATTAGTAACTTCGTTGAGAATTAGTAACTTCCTTGGAATTAGTCATGGAAAGTTTGAAAAGATTTGAAAATCTAAAATGTAGCAAACACCATATAAATATATTTTATTGTATAAAGTGTGCATTTTCCTTTTCTTTCTACAAATAGTGATTAATTATCATGCAAATAACAATAATTTGAATAGTTTATCACTAGAAAAACTCAAAAAGGCAACCAAAGTTTATTTTTTTACGTTCCACTGAAGTGTTTATGTGAATTGAGTTTTTTTGGATAATCAAAACGTGTTTGAATTTCTTACAATTATTGCTTACCTTAAAAATGCTTTATTTTGTATATGTGAAGTTTTTTAGTTCTATTTTAAACAGTATGACATGTTATATGGCCCAAAACATTTCTATGCCCGGGGGACCTGCATACTATTAAGATCGCCCTGAAAATGTTGAAGCAATCATTTCTTGATTATAGTTTCCTCTCCCATTTTTCAATTCCTACTATTAGTTCGCGCTCTCCCTATATCTTGTTCAAATTTTCAATCGTTAATAAAATACTTTTTATTCATTCACTCCAGTTCAAATTCATTTTTTTTTTGAACTTGTAGTTGATGATGCTTGATGTTAATACAGTTTTTTCCAGATATTAATTCATTAATTGAAGAGCGAAAAATGAAATAGAATTTTCTGACGGTTAAGTGCTAGTCATTGTTTTAAATTTTACTTTAAGCGATTCAGTTTTTCACATATTTTAAAAATAACATCAGTGATAATTTCTAACTCATAGCTCCACNATTTTCAATCGTTAATAAAATACTTTTTATTCACTCACTCAAGTTCAAACTCATTTTTTTTGAACTTGCAGTTGATGATGCTTGATGTTAATACAGTTTGTTCCAAATATTAATTCATTAATCAAATAGGGATGAGCGAAAAACGAAATAGAATTTTCTGACGGTCAAGTGTTGGTCATTGTTTTAAATTTTACTTTAAGCGATTCAGTTTTTCACATATTTTAAAAATAAGATCAGTGATAATTTCTAACTTATAGCTCTATTTGAGCAAAAAAATAGTTTATTGCGTACATTTAAATATTTAATTAATTATATTTAATTAATTAATTTTAGTTTTATATGGATGAAAAAAAAATTATTATTTTATAAAAAGTTATTAAATTAAAATTTTTCTCGGTTGACCACAGTAGGAATTGACTTTAAAAATATTTTTTTATATTGCTTGTTACTAAGATTGTTGTAGTTCATTTACGTCGCACTAGAGCTGCACAATGGGCTATTGGCGACGGTCTGGGAAACATCTCTGAGGATGATCCGAAGACATGCCATCGCAATTTTGATCCTCTGCAGAGGGGATGGCACCCCCGCTTCGGTAGCCCGACGACCTTCACGCGAAGTCGAGCACTTTACGGTAGCACAGTTTAACGAGGACCAATACCGCACACCCTCGGTCCCTACGCAGACTGATCCAAGTGGTCACCCACCCGATCACTAACCGCAGCCAATGATGCTTGACTTCGGTGATCTGCTGGGAACCGTGTCTTAACGATAAGTCCACTGAGGGACTGTTACCAAGAAGATCTCCCATTCATTGTTTCCACGAGGGCAACAAGAATAATAAAAAAATAATTAAAAAAATATGGAAAAATTCTAATATATATAGTAAAAAAATACTAAAAAATAATAGTAAAAAAAATTCAAGAATAATAAAAAAAGTTACAGAAGAAGCCTGCACTTTGTTAGATTTTGGAATTTTATCTAGATTAGGTTTGTAATATTCTGGGGCTCCGAGTTCATTCTTACCTAACCCTCTACCTTTGAGCAGATAATGTACCAGATATTAAAAAATTGCATTTTTAAAAACTCTCAAGAATCTTTTGATTTCTCTGGAACTATCCATCCGATTTCGTAGAAATTCGGTATTTTGCCACTTAAAATTAATACTTTAAAAAGGTGTAAACATTTTTATACCTTAAAATTCGATATGCCTATGACTATAATTAAAAAATAATAATAAATAATTATTACAAGTATTTTTTATATGGAATTGTGCAAAAAGCAAATTAATTCGCGTAAAAAGATCGCGAGATTGAACGTAACGCGCAAGAAGCGAAAATAACATAAACTAGTTGAAAAACAGATACGTTTATTTAGAAATATATGGTTTTGTAGTATCCCCTGAATGAATTAATTAGCCGATTTAGAGACGTGATGGCTCAAGAGATAGAGCGTTCACCTTCTAATGAACCGGGTTCGAACTATGCTAAAATATTATGATGGTTAACCGCCAGGAGAAATTTGTTTCTCATGCACTAATAAAATCCATGATGATCCGTGATGGTCCCAACTTTACGTTTGCATGATGGTTTAATGGGAATTTTTGTACTATGGAATATACCATCAAAACAATTTGGGTTTTTAATGTTGGCTCCTCATAAATCAATCCGAATTCCTACATTGGGGAGAGGGTGGTTCATGAGCCTTCCAACATTTGATTTCTAAGAAGCTATGATGAAATTTCACGATGGTACAACAGTGCATTTCCATGATTTGTTTTATAATAATTCCTGTTGGTTCAGTAAGAATATGTCAACAAAACAAGTTGCTGTTCTTATGTTGGGCCATCAAAAATATAATGGTTCATGATAGAATTATTGATAACCACTATCAAGATTATATTGATCCATCAATGGAAAACCATAAAAATTTTTGATTTTTTTAAGAATAGTAATAACATAATAGATAAAAGCATGATAGATTAAATTATGTAAGGTATATCACATCAAATTCTGTGCATTTCAATCTTTATGTTTAAGAATCTGGATGCAAATTGCTTAGTACAAAGAACCTGTGAGGGGGAACGAATATTTCAAAAAGTGTTAAGGAATTTATGAGAAAACATACTTTTATTTGAAGTTATCTCTGTCAGAAGTAAAAAAGAAGCTTTCTATTCGCATCAATCATGTTATTAACGTAGGTGGATTACTTCAGAATTGACAAAATTGTTCTAGTCATAAACACATACTGATTCAATTAATGTCTATCTTCTAAAGCTTATATACTGATCATTATAACAATATATATGGACACTGAAATCCATACTTATAATGGTAAATACTTAATAATGAGTTAGTTGAGCTTCCCGATAAAAATACTTATAAACCCTGGTGAGGAATCGAAAATTTGTTTGCATTTAAAGAAATTCAAGCTGCTCCTTTATATATACATTTTATTACTGTAACTAAAAGAATAAAAAAATAGAAGCTTCTTTAAAAATAAAAAAAAGCATAAGCTGGTGCGATTCTTTTCGATAGTGTTAAAAAATTAAAAGAAATTAAATGAAACTACACTGACTGCAGGCATTAAACACGCATGGAAGAGTGAATTGATTATAGAGCGATTTCTGATTTACTTCTAGAATTTAATAATGAAGGATGTTAACCAAAGACAATAAATTTGGAACTTCTTGATGATTTCTCCAGAGGGACATTTGGAAAACATCTCAGTGATACTTTTGTGTATTGGCTGATAGATCTACTAAACTGATTGTGCAAGATATGTTGAAAGAGATGTTTTGCTATATGACAATCGACGTTGATGATACACGAAGACACCTAATTTATCCAGAAAGGTTGGATTATTGTCAAACTGCCTTGCCTTCGCAAGATTATCTTCTTCGGCATGCACAGCCCTGAAGGCATGTAACCTTACGGCAACCATGTGATGGAATTATTTTTTTTTTATTGTCATGAAAATGCTTGTACTAAAAACCTTTTTTTTAAATAAAGCAAAAATATTGCAATTTCAAACCTTTCATCCTAAAAGCTTTTTTAAAATGTATTGTCACTTAGATAAAATGGTCACTGATGTCCATAATGACGTTTTAGTTGACGTCAGCGATAGGATCAAATTGCATTGATCCTATCGCACGATAGGATCAAATTGCAATTGGATCAAATTTCAAGACAAGGTGGATTTCAGTTGAGCAGACAAGACTTTGCGAAAAGAAACCTAATAATTACCCAGATTTAAGATTATTTTCAACCTGAGACTAGCTTTATTAAAGGATTTTTTCACGCTTGAAAATCCTAAGTCAACATCAATTTAAGGTTTTAATATAGAAGGTTTAGGATTTGGGTACTGTGCATAGATCTGACAGAGTCACAGCATAGAGTCACAGATCTCGTTTTAAGGTTAGAGGTAAAGGTAAAGTTTCGCGTAAACCGCATAACAAAGCTTTCTAGGTTTACAGTAAAAACTTTTTGCTGAGAGAAAATAAACATTATTTTTCTGTCTGGGAGAGAGGCTAATGGTTACTGCAGAGCTCAAACGATTGTCCCAACGCCAGGTGATTGGAAAAAGATGCATGGCCTTTTCAGGAGCTTTACAAATAATGCACTGAATTTTTAAGATGTCCTTGCAGGCTGGCATCAATGTAGCAAGGACCTTCTCAAAATACAGCTCTTGTGGTCTTTTTTGCACTCGGTGACATCAAATTTCAATAAAATCTATCATGTAAATCTAATTTATAATTTTTTTATAAAAGTCAACGTGATATAGGCTATCCAATAGTACAAAAAATATATTATAAAATGGGAGTAAATACTTTACTGTTAATTAATCTTTAAAATTTGATTTAAATAAGTCATCAATGTAAGATCAGGAATGTAATCAATGTAAGGTAAACCATCAATTTAAGGTATAAATGTGAGAAAGCTCTCCTCAAAATACCGCTCTTGTGGTCTCCTTTGCACTCGGTGACATCAAATTTTAAATGGAATCTATCATGTAAATCTGATCTATAATCTGTTAATAAATTCAATGTAATATGGACTTCCCAATAGTACAAAAAATATATTATAAAATGAGGGTAAATATTTTACTATTAGTTTATCTTTAAGACTTGATTTAAAAAATCTATATATATATTTCTCTTACACGGCGACAAAAAAAAGCCTCATTCAACTCCCCGAATGGCAACGCTAGAAAATCGACCAATGATTGCCGCTAAAAATGTCACATACCAAATCTAGCTGAGAAAGCTCAACTTATAGCGCTTTTAAAAAAGGAAACTGAAATTACCAGAGAGAGCATAAGCTAGGCAGAAGTGTCTAGACCAGAGGTCGCCAAAGTGGTCTATATAGACCCCCAAGGGTCTATTTAACGAAAGCAGGGGTCGATCTGAGACAGGGGGCGAATAGGGGTCGATCCGAATCGGAAGGGTCAATTGTGGGTTGAAAAAAGCAACAGTTCTCAATACGCAAATCACACATACCTAATTAAGTATGTAAAATTTGTGAATTTTTTTTATAATTGACTCAATATCAGTTTCTTTATAAAACATAAATTAATAAACGTATATTTATTGGGGTGAAACAAGTATGTACGTACCACCGCGCAGTGGCACGAACTCAGCGGAGTTTATAAGTCATATGCATACATGCGCTTGTCCAAATGTCACGTGTGACGAGCATTGACGTTACAAATGCAAATATCATACGCAGTTTCAGCTATCTTTGCAAACTGTGTTGAATATTTGCAGTGTCATTATTAAAACTTTTATAGTTTTGGATAATTAGTTATTGTTTCGATAAAACCATTCGTTTGGTTTAGATATCAATTTTAATTATCAATGCACAAAAAAGAAGGTAAGCATTAATAATATGGATTAGTACAGCCCGCGACAAAACTATAGCACACTTTGTATTTTTTTACGAAAATTACAAAATTGACCAATTTTGACGAAAATTAAAATTGACCAATTTTGAACCCAATATAGCGAACCTTGCAAAAAAACACCAGGCACACCCATCTCATTGATCAAGAAGCAGTAAATCTTTAGTTACTTTACTTATTATATCTACTTATGCATAATTACTTATTATTTAATAATAAGGTATTTAAATTTCAATATTAATATATTTTTCATAAAACTATTGTTACACAATGTACTATTACTTTAATAAATGTTTAAAATCATAAAATAAATGTACAAACACAGTATCTAATAGAGTTTTATTTTAATTAACAGAAAATTACTTTTGCGGGGGTCGATGGAGATTTCGAAAAATTATATAGGGGTCGATAACCAAAAAAGTTTGGCGAACCCTGGTCTAGACTGTCTTTGGCTATAGACCTCTATTTTAGTATTTTGTCGAAAGAGCTTTTTTTCACGAATTTATTTGACGATTTTTGATTTATATCGCGAATTAATTTTTTTTACTCGAATTTATTTGTTTATGCAGCTTTTTCCACCGCAATTCACTTATTTCAATTTTTAATAGACTTAATTATAGCCAAAATTTTAACCTTTTTAAAGAGATATCAGTTTTAGAAATTTTATCTTAAGATTTTATACTATAGCACATTTCTAACAGGTTTAACGAATTACATGTCATCTATTTGAATTCAAATTTATTTTAATGACTTAGTATTTACTAAAAAGATATAATTTTTAAAAAAAAATTTTTTTTTACATGGATTTGAATGATTGTTTTGAATTCTTAGAATTTTGTGCATTTGCTATATACCTAAGTTAGTAGCGAGCGAAGCGAGCTTGGTTTGCGAAGCAAGCCATATAAGATTGCGTAGCAGTTTTTGGGGGTTGGCGAGCGTTAGCGATCCCACTAGTATTTTATTAATGCTATATTATTAAAAACAACATCTCACTGCACATAAAAATCTAATTATGGTGTCGCAGTTTTCCATTGTTGTCAATACTTTTTCATTGGCCGGATAATCACATGGTAGGATCCAGTTTTCCCACATTAATCTTCGAAATGGTTTGGTTGTCATGAACATAAAATTGATATGTCATAAAGTTATTGTTTTACTATAAACGTTTTTGTTTCCCTAATTTAAAGGCTAAAATTTATTGTACTGTTATTATTACGTTTTTGATTTTGTTTGTTTTCTAAATTAAAAAAATTAGGACGATTGTTTTTATTATTATTAGAATAATGTAATTACATTTTAAGATATAGCTATTTATATCGGTGTATGATCTTATAAACCGTTTTACAATTATTGTTCTTTGGAGCAAATTGCATTAACATACTATTATGAATTACGGTTAAAGAGATTCGATAAAGGATTTAGAATCTAACTTTCGGTTTCATGCACAAAGTGATGAATGCAAAAAATTGTATTTAAAATACATCCGCCCGTTTCGTAAGCAAAAACATTAAATTACACTTATGAACTAACCAACTTTCTTATAACAATATACTTTTAATTGCAAATGTTATTTCAAAAATTGATTACTTAAAAAAATGATTTATGTTCACAAATGAACCTTAATAGTATCATAATAGGAATATTTGGACGTGGCAAGTGGCGGCACAGGTGTTTGTTTAAGTACATATATATCTTTAGTTGAATAATTTCAACTATTTTACGCCAAGAAACATTAATTATTGCGAAGCAATCATCGGGGTTGGCAAGCGTCACCGAGCAGAAAGCTTAACCCCCTATTACATTGATAAAAATAGAATATTATATGATATTTTTACTGTCTTCACAATCTTCAAGAAACCAAAATAATTGCTAAGTAATAGTGGAGGTTGGAGAGCGAAGCGAGCAGGTGATGTTTATTACCTCAAGTGACATATTGCTTAAAATAGAGTGCACAAAACATCAAATGTTCGCCATTTCTTTAATACGTCATTTCTGATCTGCGATGGGTCAGAGGATAGAGTGTTCACCTTCCAATTAGGTGAACCGGGTTCGAATTCCAGCAAAGGCTAGTCGATACGAATCCGCATCCGGCTTGCACCGACCACAGTGCTGACGTGAAATAACCTCAGTGGTAGATGGATCATGGGTAAGAGTCCCTTTGCCATGAGACACTGGGAGGGTCTCGTGGTTTTCCTATCCGTGTAACGCAAATGTTCCATCAAAAAGTCCTCCATGAAGATAGTTTTTTTCACTATACTTGATCCAGGAGTTCCCTTGTCTTCTAGTTAGGGTTCAAAATTACAAGGTTACGGAGCTGAACATTAGTAGTCGTAAACCCAAAATTTGGGTCGGCTGTTCAACGACTGTTATAAAATAAAATACGTCGTTTCTTTAATAGCTAATGATAAAAAATTTACAGAAATTCCACCATTTACAGAGAGTATCCCCATTTTGAAAGTGCGTCATTATTGTTATAGACAAAATCTGAGGTGGCCTTCCATCCCTAATTAAAGCTGCATATGCGTTATATGTTTGGACTACAGCAAAGTTTCACATTGTTTTTGGTGCTTTTTTACTAGCCGGAAATTAATAATCCAGGTTTTCCCACATTAATTTTCATGTTTTTTTGGTTCTCATCAGCATAAAATTAATAAAAGTCATAAAGATATCGTTTTCCTTTAAAATATAAATTCTACTATGAAATATAAATTTCCTATAAAATATAAATTTCCTATAAAATATTCTATCCTTAACTTAAAGGTACCTGTAATTTTTTATTTTTCTCATTCTATTATTACGTTGATTGTTTTCCAAATAAAGATATTAAAACTATAAGAGTTGTTACTTTATTAAATAACGTAATTCTATGATGCTATATTATTGCGCTACATTTTAAAATAAACTTATTTAAATTTGCCTTTAAACATACTAATCGCTTTACAATAATAATTTTTTTGGAGCGAATTACAGTGATAAAACTGAATAAAAATTAGGTCAAACTACAGGGCTCCAGATTCGACACCTTAATCCAAATTGCAAATAGTTTAATTATGTTATTTTGCAAAATGATTACGAACCAAGATTATCTACGTTAAGTAAATAAATTTTAATAGAATCACAAGGGAAATATTTAGACATTGGATTGCGGCGTAACTACCACTACAAATATTAAACACCAAATCACTAGTATGTAAGACATGTTAACATTGATTCCAACTTGAGGTACCTTTCGATATATGAAGGTTGATCGAGTCGATAATTATATCCCCACATTGGTGACCCGGACGTGATATGAAATCACCAAATCGATGGATGGTGCACATTAAACAGTTGATTTACTCATTAAATAGCGCTCAAAAATCCGGTTAATTAACTACAATCTTCCGGACAATAAATAATATAAAGAAAGAATAAAAATGAGGGGGAAATAAATAAATAAATTGCATTAATCAACTAGTGCAGGGTTTCCCAAACTTATTACTTTTGTGTACCCTTTCTAAATTTTTTGTAATGCTGTGTACCACTAATAAAAAAATGAATGTATTTTTTATTATAAAAAACGTGCCCAAAAGTTAAAAATTACAACTGGCTGTTGACACCACTAGTTATTAACTGTTAACTCTGTGAAAATTAGCCAATAGAAAAATACGCAATTGTAAATTTTCATGGCTAGCTTTGTTTTTAAATAAAATTTTCGTTTGTTGCAAGATATTTCGCATAAGAACGCGTGCCCCCGCTAAACTGTCCTCGTACCCCTGGGGGTACGCGTACCACACTTTGGGAAACACTGAACTAGTGGGAGGAAATCGAATTCTGTCACAAATAAAATTCTGGAAGTAATGTGTGGGGTATCTACCACTAAAAGTATTAAATACCATTTTGCTGGAATGTAACATTTGTTAACTTGATTCCATCTTGTAAATCATTGTCAAAATATAGTTGAAACTACCAGAAGGAGGAATAAGGGGAATACAATGATTTATTATGTATTAGTATTAAATCACCTTCATTAATAAAATTATTAATAATAATACTAATATTGAAGAACACATGCGTAAGCAAATAGCATTCTTTTTAATATCTGCATTTTAAGCCTATATTTCAACTTTCGTGATGAAAAAAAAAAATCTGCTTTATGCAGAGAAACATTTTTTGTGAAGCCTAGTCAATAAATATAACTATATACAGCTCCTGGTCAAATTATTAGACTCATTATAAGAGTCCATGTAATATCGTAATTATCAGGTGATACTATACAACTTACGAGACTGAAACCGGTTTGCACTTGTTTACGTTCGTGTATCAGTTGGTTAAATTAGGCGATATATAATTGACGATTGGATAAATTAGACAATATTCTATATAAATATAGAATATTTATTATATCAGGTATTATATTAGTATATTATATTAATTAGGCCAAATTATTAGACGCACTACAAGATTCTATATAAAATCTAAATTATTAGGTGATACTATACAGATTTATTGTTTTCACGCGACTGAAACCGGTTTGCCCTTGTTTACGTTCGTGTATCAGTTGGTTAAATTAGGCGATATATAATTGACGATTGGATAAATTAGACAATATTCTATATAAATATAGAATATTTATTATATCAGGTATTATATTAGTATATTATATTAATTAGGCCAAATTATTAGACGCACTACAAGATTCTATATAAAATCTAAATTATTAGGTGATACTATACAGATTTATTGTTTTCACGCGACTGAAACCGGTTTGCCCTTGTTTACGTTCGTGTATCAGTTGGTTAAATTAGGCGATATATAATTGACGATTGGATAAATTAGACAATATTCTATATAAATATAGAATATTTATTATATCAGGTATTATATTAGTATATTATATTAATTAGGCCAAATTATTAGACGCACTACAAGATTCTATATAAAATCTAAATTATTA
>NC_092209.1:82089641-82124799 GCF_043381705.1 Parasteatoda tepidariorum | reverse complement strand
TTTTTTTCACTTTTAATTTTGTTATGCATTAAGTTGGTGTGTTTATTTTTGAGATATGGGACCAGAGAGATCCCATAAATACTTATTGAGTTGTGAATAAAAGATAAGTACATCGTTTGAACGATATTTTGTTTTGATTGTTTTAATTGGGTATACTATCGCCTACGTCACAGATTGTGTTATTCCTACTAAATTTAACCAGTGAACGGCATTTTCTGCGAGCCTGACTTCAAGCCACAAATAAACAAACGAAGTGTTCGATCTTTTAAATAGCTGCTTGCCAGATTATATTGTATTTGTAATAATTGATTTTGTTGTTTCATCTAAATAAGTTAATGTTTTTAGTAAACATATTTAAAACTCAGTTTATTAATTGAATTAAGTTTTTTTTTTCTCTTCTGACAACGTGAGACATCAAACCAATTAATCTTAACGGACATCATTCTATAGAATCCATATTTTTTTAAAAATCAATGTTTTCAAATCAAATTAAATTAGCGCATGTAAAATATTAAACAACAACCACTATCTTCCATTCATTTAGTATTGCACGATAATAAATGTTATTCCTACTAAAATGTTCGAAGTGGAAGTAGTTGTGTTTTTTTCATATTATACCAAGACATGAAAGAGACATGAAAATCAGTGTAGCATAAGCATTATTAGTTAAAAAAAGTTGTGCGAGACATAAAATTTAGGCTAACAGAAGTATTATTAATAAAAATGATTTGTACCAGTCATAAAAAAAAGCTATCATAAGCATTAATAAAAGCTGAGCAATAAGATAAAATTATAAAAAAGAAGATAATTTTGGAACTTCATGTAGCTGATTGTTTTCCCGACTAACTTTTTTATTTTTGCCAGCGTGCTTTTCTTTATGTCGTTACTAGTATTCATTTAACATATTCTGTTCTTTTTATGATTAACTTATTTATAATTACAGTCTTGGTTAGTGAGTTAAACATAAATATGAATACTGTGTAAAAGAAAAATAATTCTCTGACGTCTTAAGAAACTTATATTGACTGGAATTAAAAACCAATCTTGCCCATTGGACTACTAGAAGACGCACATTAATTTATGCAACTTTTGCAAACCATCAATTAGAATGTTATAGCGTTTATAACAATCTATCCAGAAAAAAAAATCGACTAATGGGGAACCATAGTGTTCGCAATAATGAGAATAATTTTCTCTCTTTTGTAATTAATCGTCATTATATTTTTTTGCCTTTTTTTTAAATCTTTTTTTTTTAATAAAAAAAATAGTAATCTTCAGTTTTCTTAAAATATTGTATTTTAAAAACATGAAAGTATCAAGCGTTCATCGAAATATTTTAAGCTCTTTTAATTATATTTTTAGTATTTTTTGAAACAAATTTTAAACACACCAAGTTGAGGTGTGAACTCAAAGATCATTAAATATCTAGGATATTAATTTCCATACATTTTACATTTTTCTAATTCAATTTTGCTAACGAAAAATTGTATTGTTTTTGTTTAAATTTTTTAAAACTGTATTTTTTTCTTTAATTATGTAACCACCAAATGAAAATTTCAGGTTCGATAAAAGAAGGAAAAATATCAGGTACGAAAAATACCAAGCATCACAATGTATTTCATAAAAAAAGTAATAACTGTCAAAAATATAAACATCACATGGTTAAAAAAAAGTACATTTATTGTTAAAGTTCTTCGTGTGGGGTGGCTCTGTAGGGGGGTTTGGGTATTTGAAAATCATCATCAGCTGGTGGTGTGAAGCTTCTCCTTGCTGCATCATTCAGCTGCTGCTGCGCATCATCCACCGAGAATCCATGAGGCTTCATCTGTAACAACATTCATTAAGTGACACACATTCAACACTAAAACTATACTTTTTACGATTTCCTTCTTTTTATGTGTGTACTGTATGCTTAAACATCACAAAAAAATGTTTAAATATATTAATATAAATGTAAATTAAGTTATAAGAGGAAGTTATATCACAAGAAAAACTTTTTATGACTAATTCTGTTTTACCTCCATTGGTATTTTAAAATTTAAAGTTTAGTGAAAATTGACTTAAGTAAATCTTGAAGAAAAACCCTTGTTGAAAAAATATTTTTAAAATATCAAAGGGAAAACAAATTAGTGCAAAAGAACTTTCCCACTATTTAATTCAAAGTTATCCATTTTCAAAGTTATCCATTAATTCAAAGTTATCCGGTATAATGTCCTTTTAAGAGGACATTGTAACATTTTTTTAAATTTTCTTTATTGCTAGCTGGTTTCTCATTCTTTGAACGGGGTGGAAGGAAATAAGCAATCAATACATCAGTACTGAAGAACACTACGAAATCGTGCCTAAAACTAAAAAACCAATGCAATTATTGAAGTTAAAATAAAAATCTCAATTTTAAATTAACTTTTTATATTTTGACCTTACATAGAACATTTTTTTAATTGTATTATTATCTAATAACAAATTTAATTAAGCATCATTGGTTTGGCGCCAGTAAGAGTATAGCTGTTGTCAACCGAATTTTATGCAAAGACATCTAAACTTCCCTGCTGGTTATTTATTCCTGGAGATTAGTAACCACAACAAGAAGAAGTGTATGGCGTAGGTTTCTCCTACATCAATTTGTACTATCTCTCCATCAATTTTGCTTTTCAAAAGTAACTTATAATCTTTTCATTACAATTATAATTAGTCTAATAGATTTTCGCTTTAAAAACTGTAAACAAAATAAACACGTGGTTTCAAATAACATAAGAAATGAAAACTTGGTGACGTAATCTACCAATCCAATGCTATCATGTTCATGCTTATCATTGAGTTAATCTCACATAACGAATTAACGTTATTCGTTATTTAAGATAAGCGATAAGTTTTTTTTGTTTTGATCAAATAGTGCTATAAGTTAGTGAATATCACTGAGGTAATGTTTAAAATATTTGAGTTTAAGAAAATCGTTTGCAGCCTATCATTTTTATCAATAGCGAACTCTAAACCAATAAAAAAAAATTCCGTTTTTGACATGATTCTATACCGTTTGCTCTAATTGAAAATTTCGAATTTGAGGATTGAGGACTAAATTTGTCCGTTGCAGCCGTTGTTCAAATTTTAGGATGATGAAACGAACTGTTTTGGTGTTAGAATAGAGACATTTTCTTCATTTTATTATAGATACGTTTCGAAACTCAAGTCAGTTTTCGATTAACTCCGAAACGCTCTACAAAGTAAACAACTTAATTATTTCAATGCATGGAAATTCTTTGGATGTGAAAGAATGAAGAATCTTCTTAAAAGTCATCTGAGAAAAATTATTTAATTTTTTTTCTTCTTCGTAACGAACTTTCTACGAAGACATTTTTAGAAACTACATTTGTTTAATTAAACGTGATTATTTTTAAGATTTTTTTACTTTTACTTTTAGAGCCTATTATTCTAGATTTGCGTTGCTATGGTAACCGTTTCTATAAATGATTTTTGATATTGCCACAACTGAGGGGGAAAAGTGATGGCGTATTTGTGAGTATACTCATAAAGGTGTATTATATAAAGATATGCATCTAAAGAAAGAGAGAGAGAGAGAGAAAACATGGAAAATGTTAAAGATTAATGAAAAGAGAAGAAGAAAAATTATTAAAATAAAATATTTTTAAAAGAAATATTAAAAAGACGGAAAATAAGAAAATTAAAAATATAATCTCTTCATCATCTTACACGATTATATCCGCAAAAAGAAGTGCTTTCTAATATTGTATCAATATAGCCAAAGCAAAATATATCAATACAATAGTGTAAAGAGCACTAAAAAAATTTTAAAAAAAACTTTTTTTAATATTTTATTTTATTAATTTTTCTTTTTTCTTTAATATATATATATATATACAGTAGAACTCCAATTATCCGAACTCCAACTATCCGAATCGTCGATTATCCGAATCTCTTTCATAATTCGTATGGAAATATGAAAATATAGTAAAAAGATAAGCTTCTCTTTTTTTATATGAATAAAATAAAATTTTAGTAAAGTCAAGGAAAGATTTATGCAGAGAAAGTTTACAGGATAAGACAAAGATTTGTGGAAAAGCTAAGATCTTTGCTGAAAAGCTGGGTTATTTATCTTTCAAAGCAAGTAACGGCTGGCTAAGGAATTTTAAGTCTAGGCACGGTATTCGTGAGCTAGATTTAAGTGGTGAAAAGTTATCTGCAGACTCTAAAGCTTCTGACGAGTTTATTGAAACATTTAAAGTTATAGCAGCCTCATACGATTCCGACTTCTTATACAACGCCGATGAGTCTGGTCTAATATGGAAAGCTTTACCCAAAACTACTTTAGCCTCTAAAAGAGTGCAGTGCCAAAGCCTCCTAGTGCTCCAGGGCATAAAGCTAGTAAAGACCGCGTTACTGTGCTTAACTGCCCGAACTCAACTGGGAGCCATAAAATACCCCTTCTGTTAATAGGGAAGTCAAAACGCCCAAGAGCATTTAAAAATGTCAAAAAACTTCCCCTATTTTATAAAAACCAATACAAAGCTTGGATGACTGCAGCACTGTTTACAGAGTGATACGATGNTATATATATACAGAGAGATATATATATGTATATGATATTTATATATATATGTATACAGAGAGAGAGAGATAGTGAGCACAACTTTTCAATTATGTTCGACCAACAGGAATTGCAATATACCTCACTATCTTTTGTGGGTCGCCTCACTCCTTCGCATGCATTGATTGTATTTTCACAGAATTCTTCTTGTAAAGGTAAATTATCAGCTGTCTTGAACTTTCTATAAAACTCTGTCAGACTTTCAATAAGTTCTTGCTTATGAGAATCTAAAAAGAAGAAATACATGCGAGCTTAAAATTAAAATACCACTCGTGGGATATTAATTATCAATCTAACAATTAAAACACCGAATTGTATTTCCAATTCCCTACAGAATTGAAAATGTTTTATTGATTAGTTGTTTATGAATAATTGCCACTTTCCTGCGAGGCACAGTTGGCATACACTATGCAACATATACATCATCAGAAACCTTTATTAATATACAATGCGCAAGGAAAAAAAACGGACCACCCTGAAAAACTTTTGATCCCTGATAAACTAATGATCGGTTCTTCATGCTCTATGTCTCAATCTTAATGGTTCAAGGAAGTGATCTCAAATATGCTTGGAAGGACTCAAAGTACATCAGCAAAACAGAACATGTTGTCTTTATGAAATTTTATTGAGAAAGGGTAAAGGTATATTACACACAATGGTTTTATACGACTTTCAGCGCCATCTGTTGGCGTTAATTTAAATCGAGAGGAACATTAGTGACGGAACAATGCTATTAGTGCAGACGATATTTTAAGTCACAAAATCATAGATGAACTTACATTTTCTCAAAACGAATGTCCCTTTTATTCGAATGTCTTGAATTTTGACCCTCAAAGTTAGGGGAATATTGTTTCAATAGTTTGGTCTAAAGAGAGGTTCAAAGTTTGAACCCCTTAATGTTAATTTTATTTTTTGCGTATTTTGCCTTATCTCCATGTAAATTGAAACCTTATTGCACACAATTATGAATCTCGTTTATCCAAAGATAATTCAATTCAGAAAAAAAATTTTAAGTAAATATTTATTATTATATTTAATAACAGTGGAAGAGATTTTGAATTGTTGGAAACAATTTTTTACATAATTTTAAAAAATGTAAAATAAAAAATTTGAATGAAATCGGTCAAATAGTCTCTAGATAATCAAATTTTAAAATAGTTAAAAAGTTAAATTTGGTTGCATAGTTCCTAAGAAATCACATTTTTAAAAAGTCGTAATTTTCGAAGCATGCTAAGTTTGGCGATGAAGTCTACATAGCCGCAAGCTATTATAATGATATTATAACTAACTAAACCCCTAAAAAAGCAAACAAGAGGAAACATCTCTTACACTGAATTCAGTAACTCTTCAAAGACTTGACCATTTGCCCTGATAGACTATCCTTTATTTCTCGTACAAGATAAAGGATCCCTCCAATGACAGCCTGCGAGACCTGCTCATTCCTTTAAAAGAGATGTTGTTACTGGTTCGAGAATCAAAGTGTTCCCTCTTTTATTAGTGATTCAGTGGGATTTCATTTTATTTTAACCTCTTTGGCGGAATGAGAGCACTCACGCGAGTTTATGCGTACTAAAGAGTACGCATACGTGCTAATACGAGACTACCATACTGAGATGATGGCCTCGTTGCGCTGAGATCACGAGCGTTGTTGGCGGAGAATTTAAAAGAAAAAAAACGAACTCACCTACAATATAATTGCAAGCTTTTATCATTTTGGGTGGACTAAATGTGTAGGAAACAAATTTATCGATTTTGCAGAGATTGTTGACGCTTTGAGTGACTGCATTTTTCCTTCCCGAGGAATTCTTCAGTTCCTTGTGCAACTCTGCAAAATAAAACACTTTGGATCAATATAAATCACAAATAATCAAAATAATGAGTTTGTTCTTAAGGCAATACATTCGGGAAATTTTTCTGTTGACAATTACAATTGAATGAAGTACTGAGTAATATTTTAAAGAGTGTTCAGAAAACTGTTGTCGCAAAACAACTTTAAAAAAAGAAAAAGAAAGATAGAGTTAGTTAATGTAAGTTGTAAAATAAAACAAGTAATAAATTTCAAAATATTAATAATGTGAAATTACCGAAAAATAGTATACCGTTTAATTTAACTGGAAATGAGTAAGTATTGATCAGTTACAAATGGGAACAGTGTATTGGGTACTGTGTATTATTTACAAAAACCTGATGTTTTGTAATATCAGTTTTAATTTATGTAGTTGAAGAAAAATTATAAATTTAAATTTCGTTTTGTTTTAAAATCTATATGTTGTTTCTTCAAATTTTTTTTGTTGTTGGTTACTTTGAAAACTTTACAATTTTGTCCTATAAATGGAATAACAAATTATTTTAATTGAACAATTCTGTCCTACAAATAGAATAACGAATAATTTTAATTGAACTCAAAATTCCAAATATTTTAAGTAAAATATCACAATAGTCATGTGTTTATTATTTTCAATGAAGTTGTAAAAATATAATTAATCTATGAATGCAAAATGTTACAAAACTGACAAAATTTCGTATTATATTTTTTTTGTTCAAATCATTACATTTACTTTAACTATCTATTTTTTTATGGTTAAGGTAAATGTAATGATTTAAACAAAACATTTTTTGTTAGTTTCTTGACAACTTAATCAGCAAAAGAATATAAATACTTGCCCTGTAAAGAAAAGTACTTTGATAATCAAACTAAAATCCATTGCCGTTCCTCAAATTTGCTCTTAAAAATCATTTAGATGAAGCTATTATTATTTTTTTCTTATTACTCGTATGCCAGCGCATGAAAAATAACAAATAGTTCGCAACTAGTGTCAAAATGTTAATTAGGGAAAAAAACTTCACTTAAAGACAATAAAACACGCTTAAAAAATTACAATAACTCAATTTACAATAAATATTTGTGAGTCTTTCACTATTTTTCAAGTTTAACGGAAAAAAAAGGTATGAAAATTTGATAGGGGTAGTTTAATATATTACGAAAATGTAACATTATAATGCAAGACGACTGTAACCTTATTGCTCAACTATTTAGTCCTTTGAACTGAAGCGTTCTTCCTTTTCGGTTACAATCCGTTAATACAGTGCTTCCCAAATTGTGGTACGCGTACCCCCACGGGTACGGGAACAGTTTAGCTGGGGAACGCACTCTTATGCGAATATCTTACAACAAAAGAACATTTCAAAAAATTTTATTTAAAAACAAAGCTCTCCATGAAAATTTACAATTAAGTATTTTTCTATTGGCTATTTTTTGCTGAGTTAACAGTTAATAATTAGTATTGTTAAAAGAAAGTTGTAATTTTTAACTTTTGTGCAATTTTTTTATAGTAAAAAAATGCATTAATTTTTTTTATTAGGGTACACAGCGTTACGAAAAATTTAGAAAGGGTACACAAAAGTCATAAGTTTGGGAAACACTGCGTTAATAAACTCCGAAAAAATTTAGTTTTCAAAGTTACAAAATAAATAACGCTTCTAATCTGAATTTAAGAACACGAAATAAGACCTTATAGTGTATTTGTAATTAGGTTTAACAATGGCGAATAATGCAGCACTGATTAAGTAAATAATAATTTTGGAAATAATAAAAAATTTACTTTTTATAAATTTTAAATGAACTTCTGTCTAAAAACAATGAATATATAAAAATGAATATGTTCTCATTTTTTTCTTTAATTCCTTCGAACACTCTGTTTTTCATTGAAAATGGTTTGATTCAATATCGGAGATAGACACCTATTATCTTATTGGCAGATGAAAACTGTTTATTATTAGTTCAAACTTAGCAACATAATAAATCCATAAGATTTACTACGGTGTTCAAGACTGGATTCAACAAAACCTTCTTGTTCTTGAACCATAGCAAAGAATCTGTTCTTTGATAAGACCACCCAATCAAAGGGGTTTGATTCAATATCAGTGATAGACACCTATTGTCTTATTGGCAGATGAAAACTGTTTATTATTAGCTCAAACTTAGCAATATAATAAATCCATAAGATTTACCACGGTATTCAAGTGTGGATTTAACAAAACATTCTTCCTTTTTTAAACCATGGCAATGAATCTGTTGTTGATAGTAACCAGGGCTAAAGAGAATAGAAGGGCTGGTTCACTCCTTTGAAGAAACTCTCGCCGCGCCTATCCTCCGATTTGCTCTAGTGACGTCACTTTGGCGCAAAACTCCCACTTTTATTTCAAGAACGGAGCGTTTGGCCTTGCTAGCTCTAACTAATATTGGAGCATTTTTTTTCCGTGACATATTCTAAGACATTTGTTATTTTCCATAATGACTTTCCTCAGTTTTTGCAGTGAATTTACAAAAATTTAAAACTATTATCGAAATGCCAGTTTGCGCGATTGCAACTTGCAAAAATTCTGATAAAAAACAAAAGGAAAAACGTGTTCCCTAAAGTAAATGAACAACTATGTAAAGAATGGATTCTGAAATGACACTGTTAACATAAAACAGCAATACGTTTATTCTATCGTTAAGAACTTTTATAAAAATTCATTATCTAAATAGAAACCGCCTCGTTACTTCAAAAAGAAAGGCAGGTGAAAAAAATTTAAAAATGGATAAAGTTAAAGAAAATTAAAACGTAAGTAAAAAGTATAAATAAAATACATGGTATACAGTTGAAATTCTCCTAATTTCATAACATATTTTTTAATATAATTATTCTAAATATTTATGATTTCTTTAAAAATTATATTCTCTTAAATTTAATTATCTATAAATTATATCATCGTAAATTTAAATATCTATAAACAATTGTGAAATTTCTAATGTCATTATGAATCCAAATTATTATTTTGCTTCAGTAATTAGCGTATAAGGTTGATGTTTCCTAATGATTAAGTATGAACAAATTTCTTTTAGCGGCATATTTAAAAATTAGGGATTCAAAATTAACTCAACTTATAGTTATAAAAGAATATGTAGATAAAAAAAATTGTCGATATGTGCTTTCATTTTTCTTAATAATTAAAGTTAAAACTGAACTTTATCAAAATAAAGTATTTATAGTGTCATTTTCGCCAACTAGTAAAATATTTTTATAAGTTTAAAATGGTATTTTTTTAATATAATGGCCAAGAAAGTTTTTTTTTAACTATATTTATGAACGGAAATAAAGTGTTAATTACGTAAAGTTTGAAAGCTAATAACCAGAAAATGTCTAACTTATTTTTACAAAGAGAAAGATGCAAAGTTATACATAATATCTTCGCTTGCGATCTCCGAGATCTGTGGACACAGTGACGTCATGAGGAGGGAAATCGTAGCTTCAGAACTTACATGGAAAAATGATAAATTAAATCAAATTTATTGCAGAGGTTTAAAAAGTGGATGTATTAGTCAATGAGAGAAAAATTATATTTCAATAGAAATTATCTTTAAAGGTGAGAGACTTGCTATTTATTGAAACATATTTACTTTGGCATAATTTCGATGAAATTATAGAATATCAGCCTTAACTAGTTTGCTTTTTGAGGCAATACTATCATGAAATAACTAAACGTTTGTACTTCTTAATGTTCAAGGAAATAATGGAATTTTTAGGAAAATTTAAATAAAAGAATTTGTTCTAGGATGTACAAATGTACAGTTTCAAAACAACGAAGTATTACTTACTGCAATTATCATACCCGATGGACCATTTAAGTTGTCAATCCATCCCTGCAATTTGAAAGAAAAAGTTAAGTCATTTTCAATTAAAATTTGTAACGACAAATATTTTTTTCTATTAAGTTTAGATAAATTGGATTCAGTATTCGAGGATTTCAGGATTTTAAAAAATCCCTCCCTAGAATTCAAAAATCCTTAGTACCGTGGATTATGAAAATCTATCACGGAAAAACCATTTAAAAGCACCGTACCCTCGGATCTTGTAAATTTAAAAATGTGATAAAAATTAAACAAATTACAATATTTTAATATATTTGTGATTATAACTACACATTTTTTGAGTGAAATCTGCATGTGAAGTCAGTGCTTATAACTCTAAAAGCTAAAGTGGTATCGAAAATTCCTACTAGCATTAACGTTAATATTCTAAGACTTACTGATTAGTAAGAATTCTTGTTTAAAAGAACAAGGAACCTTTGCAGTCCGCTTAGTAAAGACATATTTAAAGCACATATTAGAAATGATATATGCATAATAATTTTTTTATTGATTGTTTCATTTAGAAAGAATAGTCAAAAGTAACTTAAACTACAGAACCAAATGTAATGTCCATTTTCTTAAACAGCTTTGCATATTTTCCTTAACANTTGACTCCATGCCACGTCGTATAGCAGCACTTATTGCAGCGCGTGGTGGCTGCACCAAATACTGATTTCGGACGCTTAATTTGTTTCTTTTGTTTTGAAAATTTCATCATTTATTTGTATCAGTACAAGTCGTTTCTGCATTAAATTTCATTTGATTCTGATGATTCTTTCATGGTGTTGCATTTTCTACAAACAGCAGTTTATAAAACTGCTTCTTTTCCAAAATAAAATAGATATTGTTGAAAAATTTTAAAAAAGAATAAGTAAACTCCTCCCCAAAACTAGAATGGTTTTACTACCAGCCTTTCCTCTTTTCCGTCTCGCTTTCACCCCTGTCTTTAGCCCTGATAGGAACACCCTATCGAAGTCTAGAAATTTGCTGTTTAGAAGCTTCGGTTCCATCATACAATCTTTTGGATTTATTATTATTTTTTTTGGATTATTTGTTTTCACTTATGGCACAACATTTCATTAATTTGGCTTTCGCTGTTGAAGGTTTTTTGTCGAGAGCTTCTTAAAACTTTGCTGTTTGGAAGCATTGATTCGGTTCCATCATACAATCTTTTGGATTTATTTTATTTGGATTATTTGTTTGCACTTATGGCACAACATTTCATTAATTTGGCTTTCGCTGCTGAAGGTTTTTTTGTTGAGAACTTCTTTAAACTTTGCTGTTTGGAAGCATCTATTTGGTTCCATCCTACAATCTTTTGGATTTATTTTATTTGGATTATTTGTTTGCACTTATGGCACAACTGAAGGTTTTTGTATTGAGAACTTCCTTAAACCCTGGAGTGTTAGAATCTTCACATAGGCCAAAAAATAAAAGAAATAAATGAAATGAAATCATAAAAGCAGTGCCTGATTTATCATTAGGCTCGAGAGGCCCATTCCCCCTAAATGTTCCTAATTGTTCCTTTGTTCCTAAATGTAAAATTCCTTTTTTGTTTTTCTTTGAAAAATGTCCATTAAAGGTATGAGATTACAAATATTGAAACAAATATAAGCTTAAATTTACTAATATATTGTAATTTACTTCTATTATAAATAATTTAAAAACACTTCATAATTAAAATTTAGTAATCATGTAAATTTAGTTTAAAGTAACGACCAGGAGGCTCCTGACAGTTCTGTGTCTAGGGCTCCCACATTTCCAGATCAAGCCCTGCTCAAATGAAAAATTAAATAAAATGAATCAGTAAATTTTGCCATTAGTGACCTATAATATGCTTTTTAAATATCGAAGCGAACCATCTAGCTAATCACGTCATGTAAAGTAAACTATACTAACTAAATGAGCACGTAAAGAATTCTAAAAGATGACTTCGTATGAAACAAATTTACAAAAACAAAACAAGCGATTATCAGAATATAGGAAAATATTCACCCAAGTCAAAATTCTTGATCGTCCCATCAAAACATTTTGATGGTTTATGTTGGGTTTCAGTGCGATTCATGATGGTTACCATCATCCAACATTTTCCAATACGAGTTCATGGTTTTTGATATACCAGCAAGCTTCCATTATTAAGGGATGGAAAATGCTACCTTAGTACTATGATGGTTAACCATCAAGGGAAGTTTGATTCTCATGGACCAACAGTCCGTGATGATCTGTGATTGTCCATGATGGTTCCAACTATACATTTACATGATGGTTTAATTGGAGTCCTTGTTGGCTCTCTGGAATGTACCATCAAAACAATTTGATTTTTTTTAATGTTGGCCCGTCATAAATCAGTCCTAAATCCAACATTGGGATGATGGTTGTTCATGATCGTTCCAACATTTGATTTCTAAGAAACTATGATGGAAATTTCTGATGGTTTAACATGCGCAAACATTTAAACAAGTTGCTATTCTTATGTTGCGGACCATCAGAAATCAGTCTGAATTCCTACTTTAGGGTAATGGTTGCCGTCGAAAATATAATGGTTGTTTACGGAATTATTGATGGTTATCATCAAAATTATGTTGCTCCATCAATGGAAAGCCATCAAAAATTTTGACTTGGGTTCCGATGCTTGCAAAAGTCAAGATTCTCTCCTTCGAGACTAAGTTAAAATTTTAATAAAGTAATAATATGAACTTTTACCTTTTAGAACAGCAACACATCCATGACAAAACAGAGCTGTAATACAAAAGAAGAATGAATTATTTTTAGGAATGTCGTTTTTAAGCTGTTTTTAACTAAAACTTAAGAAATGTGTTTCGTAAATTGCTGCCATAACTCGATATGGAATAAATGAACTGATTTTTGCTGATTTATTCATGTGTTATGTAATGAAGAGTAGTTACATAAATGATAATATCTCATAACGCTCAATGCATGCATTTCAATATTTTTTGCTGATTCGAAAGATCATTGGTTTAATTTATTTATTATTTTTTTATAACCGCCGTTGAACGGCCGACCTAATTGTATGGGTTTACGACACTAATGATCAACTCCGTAGTCTTTTAATTTTCAATCCAACCCAGAAGACAAGGGAACTCTCGGATCAAGTATTGGGAGAAACTTGCTTCCGCGGAGGACTTTTTAGTGGAACTAACCCTCATTTGCGTTACATCGAGCGGAAAACTACGAAAACCTCCAATGGTTAATCTGACGGCAAGGGGACTCTAAGCCATGATCTTTCTACCACTGAGATTCGTATCAACCAGCCATCGCTGGGATTTGAACCCGATTCACCTCATTGGAAGGCGAACGTTATCCCCTGAGCCACCACTGCAATTGTGCATGTAATTTATTTATTTATAACCGTCGTTGAACAGTCGACCCAATTCTGGGTTTACGACTACCAATGCTTAACTCCGTATCCTTGTGATTTCGATCCCAATCCAGAAGACAAGGGAGCTCCTGGTTCAGTACCCCCAGAGGTATTGATTTGCAATGGGAACATGGAGGACATTGTGACCCAACAGATTTAACGTGCATCAGTCACCATTTACTAAGCGGGGAGTCTTCGGCCGGCGCGGAAGAACCCACGATCTCTTCGACATGGTCCCAGCGCCCTACCAATCAGGCTATCCCATCCCATTGCACATATTTTTATTTTATAACCGTAGTTGAACAGCCGACCCAATATCATGGGTTTACGACTACTTACGTTCAACTCCGTAGCCTTGTAATTTTGAACCAATCCAGAAGACAAGGAAACTCCTGGATCAGTACCCCCAGAGGTATTGATTTGCTGTGGGAACATGGAGGACATTGTGATCCAACAGATTTAACGTGCATCAGTCACCATTTACTACACGGGGAGTCTTCGGCCGGTGAGGATCGAACCCACGACCTCTTGGATATGGGCCCAGCGCCCTACCGACCAGGCTATCCCGGCCCTCCATTGCACATGTAGTCGTCATTAATAAAATAAATTTTCAATGTTTAACTGATTTAAGTCTTTTGCATGCATTTTTCAATCATAAAGAATGCATATGGCGCTGATAATTTATAGTTCAATAAAATTGAAATTTTTCTTATGAAAAATTAATAACAGAGTTTTTTTTACGTTGAAAGCTCCCGTACTCTTCCTCTGTACGTTACATGATTCGTGCCAAAAGTGGCACATTTTATACATTAAAAAGCTTCAAATTTCTAGTGTACTTTATGTACTATAGTTTAACGTAATTTATGTACTAATGTATTACAGTCTCGTTCAATTCAACATGGTAACAATGTCTCACGTGTTTTAGTAGCAATATCAGATGCGAAAAACAAATACGAATTTGCACTTTTTTAACATGAAACCCATATAGCTTCTAAACTATATGTTAGTTTCGGGATCTTTCTTATTCAATTCAGTATGAAATATACATAGGAAAGAATACTGCACTAGTCTGTCTCAAGGATTTCAATTTCCCCCCCCCCTCAATTCACCCCAATTTCCCTCAAAGAAATGGGGGAGAGAAAGGGTTTAGAGGAAAGTTTACTGGTACCGTTTATAAAACATAACAAAGCTGTCTGTCAAACAATATCTCGGTTTCCGAAGTTTTTTTGGTATAATTACTGGACTAATATTTTATTTTATATTTTATAACCGTCGGTAATTAGCCGATCCATTTTTTTGGAGGGGGGGGGGGTTACGACTGCTAATATTCAATTCCGTAGCATTGTAATTTTGAACTCAATCCAGTAGACAAGGAAACTCCTGGATCAAGTAATGAGAAAAATTTATATTCGTGGAGGACATTTTAATGGAAATAATCAGCACTTGCGTTACATGGGGAGCAAAACAACGAGAACCTCCCACAGTTAACCTGACAGCAAGGGGACTCTAACCCATGATCCGTCTACCACTGAGGATATTTCACGTCAGCACTGTGGTCGGTGCAAGCTGGATGCGGAATTCGTATCGACCAGCCATCGCTGGGATTCGAACCCGGTTCACCTCATTGGAAGGCGAACGCTCTATCCCCTGAGCCATCGCGGTGCAATTACTATTATTATAGAAATAGACAATTATTATAGAAATTGGTGATAAATGTTCATAACTTACGTTGTCCAACTTGCTGAGCTTCAGTTGTGAGGTATAATAAAGATAATATAAGCGCTGTTCCTATGTATATTCTCATGGTTGTTGGTTATATGGTTTCACATCCACAGAAACGCCCTTCGCTTCACGTTTGTACAACAGGTGGAAGTGGTTATCTCCCGTAAAGAATCATTGAAACAAAAGACATTAATAGGGTGACGTAAACACAGTTTTAAGTAGTTTTTCTGAAATAAAAATCTTATCGAAATGAGTTCGTTCGCGTTACCATGGCGACGATATTCACAATGTAACTTATAGAACAATCGCTGATAACTACTGCTGAAAACTCCATTGTTTGTATGAGTATTTTTCAATTCCTACTATTAGTTCACATTCTCCCTATATCTTTTTCAAATTTTCAATCGTTAATAAAATACTTTTTATTCATAAACTCAAGTTCAAAGATATTTTTTTAAACTTGTACTGGATGGCACTTGATGCTAATAATTTTTTTTTTTTTAAATATTAATTCATTAATTAAATGGGATGAGCGAAAAACGAAATGGAATTGGATGACACTTGACGTTAAGAAACTTTTTTAAAAATATTAAATCATTAATTAAATGGGATGAGCGAAAAACGAAATGGAATTGGATGATACTTGACGTTAAGAAATTTTTTTTTAAATATTAAATCATTAATTAAATGGGATGAGCGAAAAACGAAATGGAATTGGATGACACTTGATTTTAATACAGTTTTTTTTTAAAAAAATATTAAATCATTAATTAAATGGGATGAGCGAAAAACGAAATGGAATTGGATGATACTTGACGTTAAGAAATTTGTTTTTAAATATTAAATCATTAATTAAATGGGATGAGCGAAAAACGAAATGGAATTGGATGACACTTGATTTTAATACAGTTTTTTTTAAAAAAAATATTAAATCATTAATTAAATGGGATGAGCAAAAAATGAAATGGAATTGGATGACACTTGATTTTAAGACAGTTTTTTTTAAAAAAAAAATATTAAATCATTAATTAAATGGGATGAGCAAAAAACGAAATGGAATTGGATGACACTTGATGTTAATGCAGTTTTTTTTTAAAAAAAATATTAAATCATTAATTAAATGGGATGAGCGAAAAACTAAATGGAATTGGATGACACTTGATGTTAATACAGTTTTTTTTTTTTAAATATTAATTCATTAATTAAATGGGATGAGCGAAAAACGAAATGGAATTGGATGACACTTGATGTTAATACAGTTTTTTTTAAATATTAATTCCTTAATTAAGTGTGATGAGCGAAAAACGAAGTGGAATTGGATGACACTTGATTTTAATACAGCTTTTTTTAAAAAAAAATATTAATTCATTAATTAAATGTGATGAGCGAAAAACGAAATGGAATTGGATGACACTTGATGTTAATACAGTTTTTTTAAAAAAATATTAATTCATTAATTAAATGGGATGAGCAAAAAACGAAATGGAATTGGATGACACTTGATGTTAATGCAGTTTTTTTTTTTTAAATATTAAATCATTAATTAAATGGAATGAGCGAAAAACGAAATGGAATTTTCTGATTGGTTAAGAGTTAGTCATCGTTTTAAATTTTACTATAAGCCATTCAGTTTTTCACATATTTTGAAAATAACATTAGTGATAATTTCTAACTTATTTGAACAAAAAAAAAATAGTTTATTGCGCACATTGAAATATTTAATTATTTTATATTTTCTGTGTCAGATAAATTCAATAAGGAACAATACGTGGTAGCACGTGTGGTCTACGTCACCAAATTTATATTTTTGTTACCACTCTCCTTTTTTCTTCTTCTTTCAATTCCTACTATTAGTTCACCCTATATATATTTATATATCTTGTTCAAATTCTCAATCGTTAATAAAATACTTTTTATTCATCACTGAAGTTCAAATGCATTTTTTTAAACTTGTAGTGAATGACACTTGATGTTAATACAGTTTTTTCAAATACTAATTCATTCATTAAATTTAATGAATTAATTTTAGCTTTATATCGGAAAAACAATTATAATTATTTAATAAAAAGTAACTAAAATAAAAATTCTCTTTGTATACCTCAGTAGGAATTGAATTAAATTTTTTTTAAATATTATTTGTTTTTTTAAATTAAAACTAGTGACAATTATTTTTTAAGCTTTCGTATTGAAGTGCCATATTATGATAAATTAGTAATAATAGTAAGTTTAACCTCAGTCGAATTTTCAGTTAAATGAAATAAACTTTAAATTGTACTTTCTCTTTCAGAAAATATTAAATTGAGCTCTTTTGTTCTACATTTAAAAATGTTTGGTTAAATCTAAAGTAACTGTATTTTATGACATAAATTATAAAAGTGTATAGAGAGATAAAAATTCCTTTCTAAAAATTTTAAACTTATTTATTAGTTTTTTTAATAATAAAATTAATTAAACTGCGTTCTTTTTAATTTTATGGACTATTATTTTATTTGACTTATCAGAGGTCTGGAATTCTACCACAAAAAAAATTTATTCGATCATCATGAGGCTAAATGAAATTTTAAAAAACATTGTAAGCATTAGAACAGGTACTTGGCACGACAAGTAAGATAAAAATTTTACTAAGAGTTTTCATTAAGAGGACGCCATATAGCGAAAAGAAAATAATAAATATATAAATGAAAATAAATTATGAAAAGATATCTTAGGAAAACGCAAAGCAAAATTTCTTTACTAATAATTTGTTTGCATTTCAATATTTTGTAGTATTTTTATCAGCAATTGAATCTTCGTGACTTTCTCTATAGGTTCGCCTGAACTTACTGCTTTTAAATTTCAAATCTTTCAATTCTTTCTTTTAAATTTCAAATTAGTAATGAAGGAAAAAGAGAATTTGCGACGAAAATTTTCTTCCGCGGTATGACGTCATAAGAAAATATTATTAATCTAAAATAATTTAGAGTAACTAGTAACAAAGCAAATTTTAACTTCCATCTCACAAATCAGAATGCATTACTTATAATTGGAGCTGTTAGTGTGTTATTCTTAAATCTCGTTAAAACGAAGACTCTAGGAGAAATAAAGACCTTGGATTTGATAACTTGCATATCGTTCAAGTTTCAAAAATTGTCTATGAATATTCTTGAAACTTAATTTAAAATTAAGTTCATTGAAAAAATTAAGCTCCAAATTTGAAATTTCCGAAGTTTTAACTTTGGAATTTAATTTTATAACCGTCGTCCAACAGCTGACGGAATTTTCAGTTTACGGCTACGGATGTTAAACTCCTTATACTTGTAATTTTGAACCCAATCCAGAAAACAAGGGAACACCTGGATCATGTATCAAGAGAAATTTTACCTTCGTGAAGGACTTTTTGATGAAACTACCCCGCATTTGAGTTACACGGAGTTTCGTAAACCATGAACACCTCCCATGGTAAGCCTGACAGCGAGGGGACCCCGTTTACCACTGAGGATATTTTCTGTCAGCACTGTGGTCGGTACGAACTGAGTGCGGAAGTGAAATCAACCAGCCATTAACGGGATTCGAACTCGCGGTTCTCCTCATTGGAAGGCGAGCGCTCTATCCCCTGTTTCACCGCGGAATCGAATTAAAATTGTCTTTAGAATTGTCTAAATTTAGTTATTTTGAATACTACCATACATTTAATCGTTATGATTTTTAAATAGCTTCGATTTTCCTTGCCTCTCCCCCCTCCCCGATAGTTCAAACAACTAGATTAGTTAGACTTATATGCATGTATCTTTACTAGAATTTTTATAAGAATTTAAATTTTCGACATTCACATAGTATTCAGAATGCTTTTGTAAACATGAAGAAACTTAAACCATTCAATTTTGGAAATAAGTGGTAATTAAAATTTGTACTGACTACTAAAGAAACAAATTATACATTAAGTCTTAATGTTCTTTTCACAAGTTTTAAACGTTGGCAAGTTCTAATTGATAATTTAGGATTTTTTTTTTCTTTTTAAATGACTATGGCTGGTTAGATGTTTTTGATAAGTTTTTTTTTTTTGTCTTCATGAAATATTTTAATGAATATTGGAACGCTTTAATCTCGCTATTTTAAACTTCAATAATTTCAGTGGCTTTTTTCGTTTGAAGAAAATTTGTGGGAGAGTTTTTATTTTCAAAATATTTAAGATATTCATGTACATCTATTTTTTAAAATTTTACCTAAGCTGATTAAAGCTTTTGATTTAAGCCGCTAATGAAATGTGAATGTTTTAACATATTAAGCGACGTAGCTAAAGTATAATTCTAAAATTATTAAAACATTACAAACCAATATTTAGCTTATTCTCATTGAAGCTGCACTTTCATGGATTTATAAAGGCAAAAACTCTGTCATTAGGATATCAGATAAATTTAAAATAAAAAATAGAATAAATTTAGTTCAAACTTAAAATAAACTATTCTAAACAACTCTTAGCAGATCATACAGTCTTCTTTGCGTATATTTACAAGCCATATTTGTATTAATATTAATCATATTTAAATAAACATAAAATAAGAGTGTACAGTTAAATGTTTATTAAACGGATTTACATGCAGATGCATACTAAGGGGAAATGTAAGTTTTATGTCACTTTCATGTATATTTTTCTCAATCTATTTTGAACATCATCCAGTAGTGGACTGATAGTAAAGACACAGTTCTCAGTAGAACACCAAAGTAGAGTATCACTGGCTGAGATCAGTAAGAGGGTGGGTGCTTGATCAGCCTGCGTAGGGACCGAGGGTGTGGGGTATCGATCCTCGTTAAACTATTCTACCGTAAAGTGCTCGACTTCGGGCAGGTCATCGGGCTACAAAGGCAGGGGAGCCATCCCCTCTGCAGAGGATCAAAGTTGCGATGGTATGTTTTCGGATCATCCTCGGGGATGTCTCCCGGACCGTCGCCAATACATCCTTGGGAATGTTTCCCGGACCGTCGGCAATAGCTCGTTGTGCTGCTCTAGTGCGAAGTAAATAAAGGAAAAATGGAGAAATTAGGCGTAAATTTAAACACAAATTACAATAATAAAACTTCCTAAAATATTAAACTTGTTCAGGCATAGGAATTGGATGAAATAAAAATTTAAGATTCGACTAGTATTAGTTAGGAACTGTTGAAGTTACGACTGTGAAAGTTGTAGTTAAAAAAAAAATGCAACCACTGAGTAAAAATTTGACGTGCTGATCATTTTTAAATATAAACTTAACGATTTTTTTTTTCGAAATTTAAATTTGTTTGAAAGTTATTGCAATTGCGTTACATTTTATTTTGTCTGGAAAAAAACCATAAGACTTGAAATTAAGAAGATGTGTAGAAAAAGGCGCATAGAGTTGGATGAAATGAAAATTTACGATTCGATTATTAGTTAGAGACTGTTAAATTTGTAGCAAAAAATGTTGGCCCATCTACTGCCCGTTGAGATGCAACTACTGAGTAAAATTTGACGTACATGACATTTTGAATCATAAAATTAATCATCTTTTGGGCATCACGAATCACTAGGGATTTTTTTATCTTCGAAACTCGGATTTATTTGAAAGTTATTGCAATTTTAGAGTGCTTTTTGAAAAGCGTTTGCTTTTCTAGAGGATATTTGTTTATTCATTGTTGTAGAAAAATTTCTATCGTGATATAAAGCTCGTGATTGACTTTTTTTTCCCTTCTTACTTTTGATAAGTTAAAAAAAATAATAGAAGCTAGATGTTACGAGATGTGAATTTTATCATCTATATCGAAGCTTTTAAAAATACAAAGACTGAAGAGAGATAAAAAACTGTTTCCAATATCGACTATTAGTTGATCATTACATATCATCAACAAATAAAACTGCTTCTCATTGCATCGCATTTTTTGTGTTCCCAATTATAATTTTTTTTTAAAAGTACAATTGACTATTTATTAAATCCAGGTATCCTTTCATTTTGTTCGATTAATATGTGTTAACATAAAATTCTAACATTTACATATTTTATAAATAAAATGATCCTTTCAATCGATTTTTAAGAAGAAACGATGAATGTGAAGCCACTACGAAGTTTGGTGAGTCGAGCGAACAGGGGGCAAAGTCTTCTAATTCTTGTAAATTATTTATCTGTCATTTAATGGTATTTTTTATTCTGATCTAAAAGGAATATAGACTTAATAAGGCTTCAGAAAAAATAATCGAGTACTATTCATGATAAAAATATTTAGTTACCGTTTTACTTTTTTGAAAAGGTAAATAGTTATATTTCCTAGAAATATAATATATTTACTTTAATTAAATTTCATATCAAACAGTGTTCAGTCAACCTCCTTCATATACAAATTCTTTGCATGAAATGAAAATGGTTTGAACTGCTCCAGAGGATTGCTAGAGCGAATTAAATACATTGAAAACAACCCTTTAAAGAAGTTCTAGCTTCTCGGCCACTGTGGTCCTCTTTGAGGATCACTGGTGCTCAATAGCTTAGCGCTAGTTCTCCACATTTACATTTATTGCTGTCAATCGCCGCTTTGCTATTTGCCACGTTTGTTTACTTGGTGAGTATTTAAATAATATTTTATTACACGAATTGTCAATCATTTCGATCACAACTATAATCTCTTAATTATTTGTCAGGGCTCTGTGTCTATACTTATTACTTCCAATAAACTTTTAGTAATCTTTCGTTTTCATCAAATTACAGATGATTCTTAAAACTTCAATACTGTAATTAAATGTGTTTTTTTTTTCCTTTCATTTCTTTTAGAAAATAATTTTCTTCTACAGAATATGTGATCAGCTCTTATAATATTTATCTCTACATTTTTTAAATTGTTAGATTTTTAAAATGTCTCGGTTTTCTTTTTTTTAAGTAAAAAAAAAACCTTTAATTTGAATATTAGTTATTGAAACAAAACCTGGAATAAAATTTATAACTTGTCCTTTACTATTTAAAATTTTAATTTAAAGTTCATCTCTTACAGTTATTTTTAAGATGAATCTCATTTGCTCTCTTTTGTTCATTTGTTACTTTGGTTTTTCACTTGGTCACCAACATCAACAAGCTTATCAACCTCCACAACAACCAGCTTATCAACAACAAGTACCTCAGCATGCTCATCCACAAGAAGGTCAAGCCCATGGTGGTCAACACACAACTGGTCAACCAAATATGTTAAGAGACAAAACACATGTTCAAGATAGAGAGTAAGTTTCATAAATGAGGAGTTTATAAAAAATTCAGTTTAATGGATTGAAAGTAAAACTGAGATTATATTTACACATCAGAAAATTAAAAGAAATATCTTTATTTTCATGTTTCTTTTTTAAAAAAAAAAACAGTTTCTTAGGTTAGACCACAAATCTCTTAATGATATGTTTATAAACTGTTAATTTTGTAAAATAGTTTCATGATATAAAGGAATATGTTAATATTCCTTCATATCGAGAAATCATAGGAAGTGCCATATGTAACACAGATAAATTAACAATTTTGTAGTTTTTGAGAGTGATAAAAATTCAGTTGCTAAATAAAAATTTCGAGGGAGACTAAATTTTGTATATATAGTTACATCAAAATAATATTGTTTATAACTGTTAGTTTTGTAAAATAGTTTCATGATATGAAGGAATATGTTAAGATTCCTTCATATTATGAAATGATATGAAGTGCCATATGTAACACAAATTAATAATTTTGCAGTTTTTGAGGGTGATAAAAATTCAGTTGTTTATCCAAAATTTCAAGGGAGACTAAATTTTGTATATATAGCTATATATACATCAAAATAATATTAATCCTTGTGCATAAAATGTTTTAACTTTAAAAAATATTTGACTAAATTTAAAAGTGATGTTAGAATACTAAAGCTAAATAAATGCAGAATTTAAAAGTTGAAATGTGCTAAAATCTGACTATGAAATGTGGCACATGTGGAATTCTATGGATTACTACTTTTCTTCATTGAATTTTAAAGATTGTCTTATTCAATATAAAGGCCAATTCAAATAATTTAGTTCCTGTTTGTTTCTTTGAAATTTGTCAGCTATATATTTATTATAGTTCATAATTATCCTTATACTAAAATTTTGTGGGTTTTGACAATTTTATTTTATAACCGTCGTTGAACAGCTGACCCAATTTTGGGTTTACGACTACCAGTGTTCAGCACTGTAGCCTTGTAATTTTGGACCTAATCCAGGAGACAAGGGAAGATCAAATATCAGATGGGATTTTGCCTTCGTAGAAGACTTTTTGTTAGAACTAACCCGCATTTGCGTTACATCAAGAGGAAAACCTCCCATGGTCAGCTTGACTGCAATGGGTCTCTAACCCATGATCCGTCTACCATTGAGGATATTTTACGTCAACACTGTGGTCGGTGTAAGCCAGATGCGGAATTCGTATCGACCAGCCACCGCTGGGATTCAAACCTGGTTCACCTCCTTAGAAGGCAAACGCTCTATCCCCTGAGTCATCACAGTTGGGTTTTTGATAACTGCCAAAAACTATGTCCAAATGTTTTTTTTTGACGTGACGATTAAAACCATATAGACCCATCAATTGTCAAAAACTTGCCATCCCTGCCTAATTATGATAAGTGCCTAAAAATATTTTTCGAGTACTTAAAAGGTGCTTATTTTTGTTGAAAAATTTGGCTACACACCCGGAAATCAACACTAAGATCTTTTTTTTTATAAAAGACACCTTTCATGATTTGTAAAATGTTGACACATGTTTACGAAAATTCTTATTTTATCTTAAAAATGACTTTAAGACTAGAAATTAATAACAATTTTAAGTTCTGATTTTGATAAAAGTTATTTTTTGTAGGCACATAAAAGAACATTTGCAAGGAGTTGTAGGAAATCAACCAGACGTGAGCAAGATGTCAGAGGAAGAGCTGCAATTCCATTACTTCAAGATGCACGACAATGATGACAACAACAAACTGGATGGATGTGAGCTCATCAAGTCTGTTCTTCACTGGCATGGTAATTTTATCTTTCATTTTTGAGTATAAACAGGGTTGCAACTCCAGGGGGAAAAACCTGGAAAATACAAGGAATTTTGTTTCTTAATTTTGTCTTTAAAAAAATGGCAACCACTCAGAATATGATATTTCAGTTATACTAAACTAATTCATTTACTATAGCATTATTTGTTTTAAGTATATCCAGCTGTTCCTTTTTGTTTCCAAGTTTTTTCAGCAGCTATAACTAGTATAGTTAGCCCAATACTGCTCAAGTAGAAGCGCAGTGACTGTATTGTACCACGTTTATATCAACTTGCCTTCGTGTATGTCTGTTCGGATGGAATTTTGTAATTGATTTTAAACTAACTTCCCGACTAGCTACAGACTTCAAATATGGCACATAGTTCTGAATTGGATGACAATGCATGAAAATGAAGAGAAAAAAGATATACAAAGTAAAGAAAAATTAATATTTTCGCAATTGTCTTTTGTTGTCGATTGATTGATTTCAAATTAGTGTCGCATGTCACTTGAAAAGTTTTGCGTACAGTGAGTAAAAAAATTGAGATTTTGGAAGTGAGTACAAAAACGAAAAAAATTTATAATAATTTTTTTAAGAACCACGTTTTTGTAGTGGAGAATATAATTTAAAAACAATAATTTGAAAAATGAAAAACGTGGGGCGCATGAAATACATAACAGTACATATACACATTTTCATACACATGCACATCCACATTCAGATACAATTACAGATATACATACGCATATTCTCATGAGCACCCATACTGTTACTGTTATGTATTTTATGCGCCCCACGTTTTTCGTTTTTCAAATTTTTGTTTTTTAATTATTATTCTCCACTACAAAAACATGGTTTTGAAAAATATTATTTTTATTTTATTTTTTCATCTTAATATCTTTTGTACAATATGTACAGGAAATTTTTTTACCAGACTTGAGTTGAAACCTTGTTTGCTAAATAGAGTAAGGAAAAGTACAATAGAGAAACAGGTAGACCTACCTACTGAACCCGGTTTAGAATGGAGATGGAGTTACAAAACTGAAGAAAGGGAGCTGGTAAGAGGGTGCATTAGAACTCTTTGGTAAGAAATCAGAGTAGAGCTGAAACAAAGAAAAAAAATTAAGGATGAGCACATTAACAGATTTCATTTTAAAGATTCTGAAAATAGATCTGATTTTTAAAATTTCATTTAAAAAAAGATACAACTGGTAAAAAGTATGGGTTGTCAAAAATCATGATTTTTTTTTCCTTATAGATAGTATCTAAATTTTATATTTAAATCTTAATTTTGTTTTGTAAAGAATCACCCTAAAAAATTGCTTGCAATTTGTTAATTTTTTAAAAAATGTAATTAAAATTAAAAATATATCATGTTAATATATTAAGATTATACTGTATTGTGCATGTAAGTTTTTTATGAAAATGGTATATCTTATCAAATGCCCAATTTTTGAAATGATCAAAGATAAATGTGCTCTGGATTCTTGGCGATCCGAAAGTTTCGAGAAATCATCCACATTATGTATGCAAATCATTAATGTAACAAAATTCTATTCTATTATGTAAAAAAGTGTTATGTTCTTGTATATTTTATTTGAGAATATTAGGACTAGAATTTATACTTGGCATCTCTTTCATTTGTAAATATTTTTTTTTTTAGGTGGAATAATAAATGTGATTAGAGATAAAAAAAAAAAAAACAAATTTATACATAATTGTCTATTAAAATTATGCTGCATATAATTTATTTAGAATTTCATTGTCTTGAAAATATCAATGATTTAAATTTATAAAGACATTAATTTTTTGAAATACGACATTAATGATTTTATTTTACTAAAGAGATTTTCATGATTTTGGAGTGGGCTCTCAATCACCCCTGAATGATAAAGGCTAACATTGCAGATCTATGAAATAACCCATTTATTAAAATTGAAAAAATTCATTAAAATAAAAGGCTTTTATCTAGATGCAACATTTTAATTATAAATTCTTAAATTACACTAAATTCTTGAACAATAATTTCCTTAAAGGAATTTAGAATAATAAAAAAATTTTTTAAAAATAAAATTTATTTTAAAACTAAGAATGAGGATTATTTTCATTACCATCACAAATTCGAAAGGAGAAACCCATGTTCAATAAAAAAAAATTTATAGCTATGTACTTATTTAATAAGGAAAAAGTAGTGAATTTTAATTTAGCTCTTTGTTTTGCATTCTGAAAATTTAATTTTATTAGTGCAGAAATGGAGGAGAAGGCAGTTAAAAGTTCTGAAAAGCAAAAAAAAATTTTTTTATATCATGATTTAATAAATAAGAAAATAAAAAGGTGATCAGATCATCCATATATCTAGAACAGTTCTCAAACACTGCGTTGCGGCACTTTTGTGTGCCGCCAAATATTAGAAATGATACAATAAAAATTATAATGCTTTTTTTATTACGAGTGAAGTTTAAATTAAAGAAAAGTGTATATATATATAAAATATTATATATATATATATATACACATTTTATAATTTTTCCATGCTTTAACCGTGTGAACATCTTTGTCGGCGATTGTCTTGTCTCTGACAATCTTAAAATTAGTTAAAATAAGAAGGAAGTGTTTAAATTGTCTTTGACAATTTTAAATAATGTTGAAATAAGTAGAAAAATGTAACAATTATTAAAATCATTAATTAACAAAGGAAAGCAAGCTAAATATTAACTTTCAAACTTAAATAAAAGCTAATAATTAAAGTAAGCTATGCAATTGAAAGTTATAAAACAAATTAACAAAGGATAACTAACAAAAAAATAAGCTAACAATTAATAATCCGCAAAAAAAGTAATTGACAAGAAATCACAAAAAATAACAGTTAATAGCTATAGAAAACAAGCTAACAATTAATAACTAACTAATAAAAAATTTGTCGAAATAAATAATTAATCCCTTAATAAACGTGCTTTTGCAGTACATATTATTTTATTTCACATTCAAAATTATTATCACAAACTATTTAACACAGTGTATTATAGATATGTAAACAGCTTTCAAACTAATTTTTTTTCATTGTGTGCCGTCAAATTTCAAAATCGTTAAAAGTGTGCCGCCCCCAAAAAAGGTTGAGAATCACTGATCTAGAACTAGTATATAATTTTCCAAGTAACGAAATATGAAATTTCAATGTTGTGAAATTTTTAACTTAGTACCTTTTTCTAAGTTTTACTTTTTTTGTGTATTCGCAATTCATGCTAATTTTATTAATATTACATAACTTTATAAAAATAAATTGTATATATACTACATGCCTTAAGAGGACACTATATCCCGGAAGAAAATTTTTGGAGCAATTTCTTTCTCATTACTTCAATTTCATTACTAATTTAAAAGAAGGAAAAAGTAAGTTGAGACAAACCTAGAGTAAGTCATAAAGTTTCAATTGCTGAAAAAAAACTTCAAAATATTAGAAGAGAATCGTAAGTTATCTTCTCTTATTTTCATTTGTATATATTAAAATTTTCTTTTCAGTATTTGAAACTTCATGGCTTAACTCTAGGTTTGTCTGAGCTAATTTTTTTTTTTTTTTTTTCATTTTAAATCTGAGTTTGTTGATTTAAATCAAATGATTTTTTTTAAGAAGATCATAGATTTAAATCAACTGATTTTTTTTATATATATTGATTTGAAAAGTTAAAAAAACAGTGTTTTAAATTATTGATACTTTAATTATTTTCATCTCTTAGTTTTAAAATTTATTTTAAGTGAAGTGCTGCATTATTTAATTTTAGTTAACGAAATTACTTTCTTCCTTGGTGTGTGTTAAATTCCAACCCATTTAAAATTACATTTTTAAAAATCTTTTGATTCTTGAAATTGAAAGTACAGATTAAAGTAAACATTCAATGCTGTCCTAATATAGACTTGCATAGCTATAGAAAGTAACTAATAAACATGAATTGTTTTCACAAAAAAACCCCGCAGATGATGTTAATTAAAATTCTACCTTTTGATTGAAAAAGCATGGAATTAAAATCTACATTATATTTTATTGGTGGAAAATGTCTATTTTTAAAGCTTGAGATTATATTAAAAAGAAATTACCCTAATATGCCAAAAATAGAAGAAAAAAAAATGCTGATGAACTCAGATATTTTTTTCCTGGTATTGTGTCATTCTTCCCCTTCAAACTCTTTCACAGTCTATTTAATTCCTTAACAATCGGTTAATTTTCAAGAAAACGGTCATAAAAGTGCCTATTTTTTTGTATTTGTATTACGTATTTGATTAGTGCTGCAACTCGTTTAAAATAAACTAACTATTTACAATTACCTTAAAAATATTCTGGTACTGCCATCAGGTGTGTAAAATGATAAATAAAATGTTTTCCAGGCAAAAGAAATGAATTAGTTTTATTCTTATTGGCGCGTTACTACTGAACACTCCAGCCCATCAATATCACGGGAGCGAGAAGGAAGGGGTTAAAGCAGTAAGGTTATTAACTGGTAACAGGGTGCATGTTTACAGTATCTTTGGCATTATCAGATTTTCGGTAAAGAAATTTTGTGAAAAGAATTCCAATGAGTACTTAGATTTTTTTAGGTTAACTTATCTATTTTGATATGGGATTAAGAATGAATATTTTACTATAAAAATATATAGATTAAATATTTTTTTATTTTTTTGATGAATGACTATATTTATGAACACATCTGTTACATTTATTTTGTCATTTTAAAAATCAAGAGGGAAAAAAAAGAAATCACAATTTTGAATTAAAATTATGGTTTGCTAATTGAAACTTTGTTTTAATAGTTAAAACATTATTTAAATTCTCTATTTCATCTAGTCTTTAAATTTCAATCATGCATTTGTTTCAAAATGGTTGCAATGCTTTCAAAGCTATGTATTATAATGAAAAATTGTTTTAGGTAGTTAAAGCTCCTAAAATATTGTTATAATATAGTTTTAATATTAATTTAATTTTGATTAAACATTTATAAAGTTTTTTTAATTATAAATCAAAATTCTTACAGTGTATTTGCATGAAAATCAAAAAAAATCCAATTTAAATAAAAAAGGATCAGAATTTTTTTTTCTTTTTAAGAAACAAAAATATCACAAACCCTGTTTTAAATTAGTAAGGATAGAGAATTTGCGGCGCAAATTTTACTCTGCGTTATGACGTCTTCTTAAAATTGCACTGGTTTAAATTTTTAATTCTGTATATATTCTTATGTTATTAATTCTTAAATTTGGTTTGGAAGACCTAACACAAATGCACATGTTTCTTTGTAGTTGAAGAGAGTAATGCTATGGGAACAAACGCCCCGCACCAAGGAACGACAAAGATTTTCCAGGACAATGAACTATCACTGATGATTGATCCTATTTTAGATATGGACGACAGGAACAAAGATGGTTTCATCGACTACCCAGAATTTGTTGCAGCACAAAAATCACGAGGGTTCACGCCTTAAAAAATCTTAATTTTTTATTTTGAAAGTATTGTTTTTAAAAATAATGATGTTGATATTTTTTTAAGAAAGAAATGTTTAAGCTTGTTGCCTTTTTACTACTTATTTGTCATTCCCTTTAATATAGAGGTTGTTTTACATATGTATTGAAATGTATTTCAAGGTATATTTGTCTGACTTATCAGAAATTGTCTTTTACTTATACAATAAATTCATTTAATAAGAAAGAGGTGCATTTATTTTTGCTTTCAATATTACTTATATAAACAACAAATTCAATACAAAATAGACATAATTCTATTGTCATAAGCAGTTTGTTTTTTTTTTACACTCCATCTCATTATATTTTCTTTTCTTTCAGTTTTATTTTGCCTCGAGAAAAACCTATACTTTAACAATTTTCTAATTATTTTTACGAAACTAATCATTTTGATTATTTTAGAGCAACTTTTTTTGTCATAATTTAATATTCATTCCTTTTGAGTCGAATTTCATGAATGAAATTAAATTTTGAAACGGCAACTTAGAAATTAAAGGTGTAGTAAACTTAATAAAGTTGAGCACACAAAGAAAATACATTCTTTTTGAATTTCATTAATAGAATTAAATTTTAAAACGGTAACTTAGAAATTAAAGGTATAGTAAACTTAATAATGTTAAGCAGGGGAAAACGTGTATTATAGTATAGTATTGATTTTAGTTTATTTTCTTGCCTTGAGGGCGGATGACATAAACCTTATGTCGTCATTCAAATTTTTAAGATTTATTTTTTGTTTGCTTATGCCCTTAAAAGATTATTGTTGCACTCACATATTATTTAGGATGAAGTAAAGAATAAATAATAGTCTCAAAGAAGTACTTGGATATTTAAATAGGTAATAACATTCAAAAGATAACTGTCATTCTGTTTAATGATTGAATTTGATACAAATCATTGCATTTTACCCAATGCAAAAAAAAATTCAGCAAAAGAGCACTTACACTCCACAGGAAAATGCAGGAACTTTAAAAATCACTTAAAATAACATGGAATTTCATTTCTTATTTTTGTCTTTTAAAAGGTGACGGCTCGTCTTTTAAACGGTGACGGCTTAAATATCTATGAGATATTTAAGAATATTTCAGCTATTCTAAACTATTTCATTTGCTACAGCATTATTTGTTTTTAGTATGTTCAGTTGTTTCTTATTTCTTTAAGTTTTTCCAGCAATTAAAACTAGTATAGCTAGACTAAATATAGGTCTATCAAAAGCACATTGATAGTGTGTTTCCTCTTAATATATTGTGTCTAGTATGTACAGGGAATTTTTTTCTCGAGATTTGAGTGGCAATCCTGATATTTCAAGTTTCTAAGTCATGTGAGTTTAGTGCAACTAAACAAAACTTTAAGCTGAACCCAAAACAGCTGCGCCATTGAGTATAGAGGAATAGTCGGTGTCTCGTGTTATAACGTTTAAACAACTGGTAGACGCAGAAAGAGAATTTATCCATCCCTTCCCAGAAAGCATGCAACATTGTGTCGAAATTTTATTTTTATTGCCACGAAAATGTGTGTACTAAAAACCTTTTTTCAAATAATGCAAAATTATTGCAGTTTCAAACCTTTCATCCTAAATGTACTAAAAACTATTTTTTAAAGCTTTTATTAAAAAGTATTGTCACTGATGTCTATAATGACGTTTTAGCTGACGTCACACCAGCGATAAGATCAAATTGCATAGTCCATTAAAATTTCATGACAAGGTGGATTTTAGCTGAGCATGCAAGACTTTGTGGAATATAAACCTTATAATGACCTAGATTTAAGATTATTTTCGCTTTGAGACTAGTTTTTATAAAGGATTTTTTCACGCTTGAAAACCCTAAGTCAACCTCGATTTAAGATTTTTTTAAATAGAAGGCTGTTTTCCAAGGTTTCAGATTAGGGTAATGTGCGTAGAATTCAGCAAATTGTCACAGATCCCGTTTTAAGGTTTACACGTAAGCCGCATGACAAACCTTTCTTTTTAGGTTTACATTAAAAGGTTTTTGCTGAGTGAAAATAAACCTTATTTTGCTATCTGGGCTTGCGTCAATTCCCGCTTCTAAAATCAATTATACAAACATGTATTGTGTGTTATACAAGCAAGTATTATGTGTTATACAAACATGTTCGAGTGATGAGGTGCTATAGTTTTAAGAAGTGCTCCCAGGATCCGACCTGAAACTGCCCCCTGTGGGTCCTTCTGAAGTGTGATATCTATTTAAGTTAAAATACGTTTTGAAGGAAAAAAATTAACCCAGATTTAGAACATTTCTAATTTATTTCATCAATATCATTATGAATAAAATAATGTTATGGAACAAATTTGTCTTCAACCTCAATCCTGTCTGTACGGAAATTATTGTAAAAATTTAGCTTAACATACAGATAGCAAAATTTGCAGATATAAGGTAGTTGAAAATTATACATAAAAACTTTACTCTGTTTAAATTTAAGTTGCATTTTATTAAGCGGAACAAATCTCTATACAGATAAACTTGTAGTCAACTTTTCATTTTGTGACGTTGCTATGTTAACCAAGCTTCAAGTTAAAATGTACATATAGTTTGTCTATAGAAGGAACTCCCCTCGTCATGAAGACTAAGGTTGTCTGTTGCTATGGAAACAAGAAATAGCTTATTTTAACGAGGGGAGCTTCGTTCTCCCTCTGCTGCGAATGCTTATTGGAACAGGGCCCGACTTAGCCTAATTGGAGCCTGGGGCAAAAACTTCTTTAGGGCCCCTAAAGAAGTTTTTGTTTACTGCTGCTTTACTACTTTATGGAGATATTTAAATTTTTCACCTCAAAATAGATAACAAGAAAATTGACTAGAACATAAAACAGCTATTAAGTCCCTCCCCTCCAGTGATCTGCCAAAATATCGTTCTGTCCATCTTATTGATTTTCTGACAATTCTATGTCGTTAATGCCGAATGGAATTTTCTGATTGTTAACTTTGTCATCTAGCTGTGAAAAATTCATATCCTAGCTGACATTAAGGCGGAATTCAGCTAAAGTTTCGCAATTACGATGGCTCACTCAAGACAATCAGAAGCCTGTATTTTTGTAAATATATCGCATTTTGGAATTTGTTAAAATACAGGCTTTAGATTGTCCAAATTCGTCCATCGTAAGTGCAAAAATTAAGCTGAATTCTGCACTAGAAAGCCATGAATTTACGAAACATAGATTTTTTGTGTTCATACGATAGATTAATGAAGCTAACATAAAACTGAAGGATTTTACACTGTACTGATATTTTGTTTAAAAAAAGTTCATTAAAGAAGGAAAAGTAAAATGAACTTTCGATTCGATTTGGGGGCCCGGGGCAACTGCCCCGTATGCCCATGCCTTAGTCAGGCTCTGTATTGGAAATGTATGGACCTTGACTCTGACATGGTTTACTTCAATGTTCGACATTCCCTTCTCCTACTCAGGACCCGTTAAAGAATAATCTGCTTCAATTTCTCCTAAATTTACGGTGTTAATTTATGTTTCATCATAAAGAAGAAACTAATTTTTTTTAATATTAACTTTCATCTTTGATTATGTTGTTTTTTTAAATTGTTTTCATGGACTAGTTTGAACTTTCTTCAATTACACCCTTTGTGTTATTTTTACAATTCTTTATGTTTAACTTATGAAATATATGTATTTCTTAAATTTCTATTGAATTATTTAATAAATAAAATTTAAAAAAAACACTCGTATAAATTAACAAAAGAATTTATTTGGATCTGTGCTCTTTGAAAGTGAAAGTGAATATGATTATTTTTATCAGTGAAAGTGAATATCAGTGAAGAGGAAAGATTCTGTGAAGTCATTGCGGAAAAAGAAAAAGAAAAATTTAAAAAAAAAGTTTTCATGAGGGTGATTTGTGTGAGGAAAGAAGTACTCAAATAAAAGAAAATATCTACCTTTTTAAGATAATTTAAGAAAGAAAAGTGTGATAAATCATATTTTAAGTGTATTTATTATGTGATATAATTTATTTTCGCTTTCACAAGATGGATGATTGAAATATACCAATTATGGATTTTTTTCTTTCAATTTTAACTAGTTAATTTTTCTTTTAAATTAATACAATCTATTGCATTTTCTCATGAAAATTCTGTTTGATTACCATTTAAATAAAAATTTTGAACTTTTATTAAAACAAAAGTGTCCGATTTATAAATTTTGAAAGATTTCTTTATACGTATTGTGCTTTTTCACATTGTTAAATAGATTTATTTATTTTCACAATTAGAAAATACTTTTTAAAGTTTATTATAATTATAAAAATTTATTTTTATTGTTTGGATGCCCTTGAAGAAGTGGCAGAGATTATAAATTAAATATGGAAGTAACAGAAAATGTTAAAACTAATACAAATAACTTGAAAAACGAATTAAATACCAGTTTTTAAAATTTTAATTTTAATGAAGATAAACCAGACATATTAATGTTTGAGCCCGACATTAGTCTTCAGTTCACAGCCTAGCTCAGACATTTCCATAAACAAACCAAGTTTTTTATTGCTGTGAGTCAATTCCAATATAAAGATAGGAAAATGACCAAACACAAATTGACAATTAATAGTATCCGGATACACTCAAGATATTTTCGAAACAGAAATCAAAATATTAAAAATAACAAATAACTGATTGTGACTGATAAAATTATCTAACATGACCAACGGTATCTCACCCATTGTGGTGGTCCTGAAAGAGTGGATACCACCTCTGGAGAACGCACTAGGTCTGCTCATCGGCAAGACCGATTGTGCAGCTCATTGGAAATAAAAAAAAAAGATTTAAAGTTTGGAAAAATAGCTAGGTCAGTTGAATTTTAAACATTAAAGACTGATTTACCTTACGTCATATAAAGTTTGAAAGCTTGCATTGGATTTCAATTAGTGATTGATTGTGTTAAGCAGGTTGTAAGGCAAAATCTGAGAAGACTGGTCACCTTTTCTGATTATAAAAGCAACTTGTCCTTACACATTTTTCCTGAAATCCTGGTTAAAGATTGCAATAAAAATAACAATAACGAAAATGAAAGTATATATAAAAATAAAGAAAGTAAGAATAAATAAAAGAGAGAAAAGAAAAAGTAAAGGAAGGAAAATAAAAAAAAATGTCAAATCGAGGAACAACAAAATAATGAAATTGTTAAATTAAATAAAATGTCGGACATAAAAATAAGTAAAAAAAATATAAACAAATCAAATTTAATGAAATTTTTAAAAAATGAACTTAAAAGTAACGATTTAAATAGTGAAAATAAAAACAGTCTTAAATTTTCTAATATTCTTGGTCCCGCAG
>NC_092209.1:82086904-82089571 GCF_043381705.1 Parasteatoda tepidariorum | reverse complement strand
ACAGTTTAACGAGGACCAATACCGCACACCCTCGGTCCCTACGCAGACTGATCCAAGTGGTCACCCACCCGCACACTGACCGCAGCCAGTGATGCTTGACTTCAGTGATCTGTTGGGAACCGTGTCTTAAGGATCAGTCCACTGCGGGACCTGTCAGCCTTTAACGTCGGAGGTTACTAATTAATATTTAGCATCACTATCTAAATCTGGCAAATCACAGTACGGATATTTAAGGGAAAAAAAAAACAGATGATTTTGATATCTATTACATTCGTCTTTTTTTTTTTTCTTTTTTGTATTTTTTCAGAGTTCTGTAATGTTTTTTTTCCCCCTCGCTTAAATATTTATTTTCGACGCCCAATGAGTAGTATGCATATTCATTTTTGAAAAAGATTCTAAAAATAGAAGGTCGGACACTAAGTAACACACTGTATATTTACGAAATATTTATTAAAAACAATACTAGTGGTATTTTTCTAAAATATCTATCAATTAGCAGAAATTTTGAATTTTTATTAAATCACATATCACTGTCATGTTAGAACAGACATTTTCAAAAATTTATGGGTCAGATTATTTTATTTCACAATCATTATGCAAATACAGTCTCTTAAGAGTCAGACCCTTTCAAAAAAAGATAACATTGAACTGGCACTCTTAGATTCAACGGAATTTCCTAAGATATTAAAACGGATGTTTTGTTGCAAACTATTGATTCTTATTTCAGTATTATCATCTTCTGTCAAATAATCGAACTCCAGGTGATAAGACGAATTTTTAAAAGCTTAAATTGAATGCTGAAATTGAAATGAACAACAACAAGATGGAAGGTACATTTGTGCTACCGTTGCTGTTGTGCGTCATCTTTGTGACAGGTAAGGCACTTTAAAACACTAAGGCATTTCGTTAACCTTAAGGAAATATAGATTGCTTGCTATAAATAATTTCGAATCGAAAATTCGAGTACCAGATAACTCGAGTGCCAGATAAATTCACCCGATATTTTATAGTCATTATTCAGCCAATATAAGCTCTATTTTTGTATATACGCCGATATTTGCTCTATATAGGACCAATATTAAAAAATACAGACATCCCAATATTGGTCCCTTGGTGCATGTTCATATTATACCGATATTGAGCCAATTTTGAGCCTAATTGGGGCCAAGGTATAATTGTTTCTAGGGTAGATTTAAGCGGATTTTCAACACCACGTAAAGCGATGGCGTGCACAGGAAAGTGGATGCCACTGAAAAAAAGTTGTGCAGGAACGAAAAAATAAACAATTTCTCTTTAAAAAAAACATTGGTCGTAATAGTTTATTCAATAGTTACTATCTAGAGCTGCACAATGGGCTATTGGCGGCGGTCTGATAAACGTCTCTGAGGATAATTTGTAGATATGCCATCACACTTTTGATCCTCTGCAGAGGAAATGGTTCCCCGCTTTATTATCATGAGACCTCAGCACGAAGTCGAGCACTTAACGGTAAAACAGTTTAACGAACAGTTAACGGTAGAGCAGTATATCAACAGTATATCTGATCAAAATGGTCACCCACCCGCTCACTAACCACAGTCAGCTTGACTTCGGTTACTGGGAACCATGTTTTACGATCAGTCTACTACGGGACAAAATCACATTGGAGAAATATATATCTATATTTTTAAAAATCTAAATCCATATCCTAAACTAATTTTTGTGGAAAATTAAGCGAAAATTCGAAGGTTAATGATTTATTATTTTTAACAAATTATTCATACTTTTTAATAAGTTTTAAAATGTATTTAAAATTCAACGACCCTAAACTTCATTATTGAATTGTTTATTGTTCACTCTTAATTTCATTATCAATTCAGTCAATATCAATCATAATCCTCATTATTCAATCATTAATTATTCAATATCAATTGTTTCATTATCAATGTGGAAAATTAAGCGAAAATTCTAAGGTAAAGCATTTATTATTTTTAACAAATTATCCGTACTTTTTAATAAGTTTAAAAATGTAATTAACATTCAACGACCCAAAACTTCATTAATTGAAATGCTTGTTTATTGTTCACTCTTAATTTCATTATCAATTCAATCAATATCAATCATAATCCCCATTATTCAATCATTAATTATTCAATATCAATTGTTTCATTATTAATTGTGGAAAATTAAGCGAAAATTCTAAGGTAAAACATTTATTATTTTCAACAAATTATTCTTACTTTTTAATAAGTGTAAAAATGTATTTCAAATTTGACGACCCAAAACTTCATTATCAAATTGATTGAAAAACCATGCTTCAATCTTTATAAAATATTTTTCCAAACATTTGTGTTTTATATATAAAATAAATAAATAAGTAAATCTTTCTAAACATAATAGTAGGAAAAGTCTCCCCTCTTTCTGCAGGACACTAATAATTGGTTTCTTATCTGTTGAATGTAAGTTTTTTAAAACTTTTTTGAAATATATTTCGGAGATTTATTAAAGGTCTAGTCATACTAGGTTTAGTTAAGTGCCATTGTCCGGTATACATTTGCCCGGTATACCCTACACTGATGTTTTATTAAGGTCATGTGCCATTGGCCGGTATACATTTGCCCGGTATACCCTACACTGATGTTTTATTAAGGTCATGTGCCATTGCCCGGTATACATTTGCCCGGTATA
>NC_092209.1:82079101-82086375 GCF_043381705.1 Parasteatoda tepidariorum | reverse complement strand
TATATACCAAAAACACAAACTTTCTGTCCAGACGCTGCTATTTAGTCAAAATCTAATCATTCAGTTTATACTAATTACTTTATTTCTTGCGAACGCTACAGAATTGATGAGAATAAAACAATTTGAAAATTTCAAATATCCTAAAAGTGCTACACAAAGCCTATATACGTAGTGCCATTCGACCCATTTTCCAAACTTTCAAGGCTTTTACCATATGTTGATATAGGTTTTTTCGTTTGTCAAAATTCTTTTTAAAATTTAAATTTGGCATTTTTATTCGAGAGATGTCCGGACAAATTTCTTTCACATTTTCTTTGTTATATTCTTGCGACATTAGTCGTGAATTATTAGTCAGTACAGCCTCTAAAAATTTACAGCTTATTTCACTTATGCCTTTAGTTAATTGATGTAATAAGCACGGATAAATATGATTGATGCTTAAATTTTCCTCTGAATCCATGGTTTTAGTATTTTAATTGCTAATTAGAGGGAACTCGTCGCTTTGCGGCTTCTTCAAAATCTATAAAAACAAAGTACGAATAGCTTGAGAGAAGTTCGCCGATTTGCATTTCCATCTTGAGTTTTACCTTCATGTGCTACATTATGTAAAAACATCGGTATTAACATTGTATAATTAAAAAAAATAATGAAACAATCGGTTCAACGAGAAACACCTTCGTACCTTGTCCACTTCTTTTTAGGCCCGTAAGCGCACCGCAGATAGTCAAAGACTGAATTTGCGAAATGGTATGCTCGAACTCACAAACTGAACATCAGAGTAAATAAAAAATTCACAGAATGTAAAAGATTTGTAAAGCGTTACGTTGGAAATTGAACCTTCCGATAGTCTGACTGAGGGAGAGGACAATACCCCATCTACATTTTATTTTATATCTTATATCCGTCGTTGAACAGCCGACCCAATTTTGGGTTTGCGACTACTTATGTTCAACTCCGAAGCCTTGTAGTTTTGGACCAATCCAGAAGACAAGGAAACTCCTGGATCAGTACCCTCAGAGATTTGATTTGTTATGCGAACATGGAGGACTTTGTGACTAGACAGATTTAACGTGCATCAGTCACCATTTACTACACGGGAAGTCTTCTGCAGGCGGGGATCGAACCCACGAACTATTGGACTTGGGCCATGTGCCCTACCAACCAGACTATCCCGGCCTTTACCCCATCTACATTGACTGCAACATTATTTTAAAATAATAACCATCTCTGCATAACTCCAAAATTCTCCATAACTCCAAAATTCATGCATAGTTCGTCTAAAGTAAGAACTCACCTAGCCCTCCGTCTGGATCCGTTAAGGTGATTATGGTAACGAGGTATAACTATTTCAAGTAGGAGTGTGGGATCACTGTTAGAGAAGCTACCCTCCCAGGAATGCGCTATTCTTGTTTCCATAGCAGCAGATAACCTCAGAATTTATGGCGGGGGAGTTCTTGCCGTAGACAAACTATATTCGACTAAATGAAAGTCAAGTCGCCTCAACTTTAAGTAAAGAAACCAAAAATACGTCTATCACATATCACGGGGGCACACATATCACAGACTCCATTTCTGCAATTCAAGCAATCGCAGAAAACCAATGCTTTAAAACTAAGCTGCTAAACGAAATTCAGCTCGATATAAACCTCCTCAAGGAAAGGAATAAAACTATAGTTATACAGTGGATCCCTTCTCATATTGGTATCGAGGGCAATGAGAACGCAGATTATGCAAAACACGCAAAAAGCGGAACAACTATGCCCCAAGAAATAACAACTGTCACACCTGATACTCTTAAAAAATACGTTATGAAAAACTCAACGAAATAAATAATTATGATTTAACTATAAAATCAAAAGGCAGCATATGGGAAAATATTCAAGACAATTCGAAATTTCTCTGTTACCAACCCCGTAAGGAAGCAGTAACCCATTTTAGGCTTAAAACAGGTCAGGATTGCTTATCAGAACATTTATATAACATAAAAATTCTTCCCAGCAAAGCATGCCCAATTTGTGACACAGGTGTATTAAACTCTGATCACCTCTTATTGTGCAAGGGACTAGATAGGAACTCCCAGAAAAGTGGGAATGTCACTAAATTGTATTGGGACGCAAGAACTCTCATGAATAGTCACTAACTTTACCTTTTTCATGTTAATGTTTAAAATTTTATATTGTTGAAATGCTTATTGATTCAAATGTTTATTGTTCTTTTTTGTTCACTTTACGTAAATTGTTGAATTGTTTCTTTGTTATTTTTCTGCTCCTTTGTGATGCAGTGAGCTGTCAAATTTTCTGGATTGAAATCCTAATAAAGCCATATGAAACACACATTTATTTCAAAGCGTATTTAATCTCAATTTTAAACACAGGACTCAATGGAACATTATTTTGCAGCCACGAAAGCAACACAGATCTGTGGAGGGATGGAAGCGAGCAGAAGTGGAAACGTGAAGCGGTGGACATGAGGACACTGCTCAACACATTCGGTGGAATTCCGATGCAAGAACTGGTCGGCTTCCGAGCTCCCTTTCTGCAAACAGGTGGCAACACCACTTTCAAAGTCCTCAAGAAGGAAGCTTTCCTCTATGATTCGTCCATGCCCTCCAGGGCATACATGGACCCTCCCATCTGGCCCTATACTCTGGATTTCGGATATTCCCAGGTCTCGCCTTTCTTATTTCCTTAAGTGTAACACAAAGCTTTGAGACAGTGAGAACGCATGGACATTTCCCAATTCGAAATTCTTGATGTTCCAATCAACACATTTTGATGGTTTATGTTGGTTTCAGTGCGATTCATGATGGTCCAACATCATTTGATGGTCACCATCATCCAACATTTTCCATTATAACGTTCATGGTGTTTGATATGCCAACAAACTTCCATCGTTCCATGATGGAAAATGGTACTTTAATGCTATGATAGTTAACCATTAAGAGAGGTTTGATTCTCATGCACCAGCAATTCATGATAATCGGTGACGGTCCATGATGGTTCCAACTATACATTTCTATGATGGTTTAATGATAATTATTGTTGGTTCAGAAAAAATATACCATCAAAAAAAATCTTTTTATGTTGGTCTATCAAAAATCAGTGCAAATTCCTTCATTGGCGTGATGGTGGTTTATTATCGTTAAAACATTTGATTTCTAAATCAGTTGTTTTAACGATAATAAACCACCATCATAATCATAAATCAGTCCAAATTCCTACTTTGGGGTGATGGTTAACATCAAATATATAATGGTTCATGATGGAATTATTGATGGCTACCATCAAGAGAATGTTGGTACATCAATGAAAAACCATAAAAAATTTTGACTTGGAATTGCCACATATCCTTTTCGTACAGTTTAGTTGGATGCATCATGGCCTCGCATGCATTGAAAGCGCAAGAGATTAGATAAAAAGTAACTATAAAATATAAATTAGAAATGGATAAAACAGTAAAATTAACTTCATAACAATAACATCAAAATATGACAACATTAAATATAAGAGAAATTCAGCACAAGCTAGGAACCCAATTCGGAACAGATGTTAAGAAAGACAATCCTGTAAGTTACCTGACTGAATCGATATCATATTGGAGGGGGAAACAGTGCATAACCATTGCTTTTGCAGCATATTTACATAACTAGGTTGCCAACAGACGCTTCACTTTTCTGTGTTCCACTACAATAAAAAAAACCAGAACATGCAGTTAATTGATGGATTGGTTAGAGTAAACCTGATCTAATTTAGACTAGCAACTCCTTTTTGTAGACAAAAAAAGGAAGGAAAGACGCGTTTTACTTCAGTAGCACTATGAGTGGTTGACTGAATGTAAACAATAACAAGTTTCCTAAAACCGGAAGAAATTTAGAATACTTCCGGTGTATCCCTCCGCTTATGTTATGCTTGCGAGGCGATGTGTGAACAGGCTTAATATTCTAGGAAGTTTTATTATTGTGATTTGTGTTTAAATGTACGCGTAATTTGAAAATTCATAAGAGTCTTCTGTAATTTATAAATTCTAATCGGTCGTGGGCCTAAAAAAAATTAACAAAAAATATGCTTCTCGCTCGTATTAAAACATTCCATGAAACTGCATCTTTGTATTCATTTTTTTTAAATTTTATGTTATAACCGTCGTTGAACAGCCGACTCTATTTCTTTTGAGTTTACGACTACTAATGTTCAACTTCGCAGCCTTGTAACTTTGAACCCAATCCAGAAGGAACTCCCGGATTAAGTATTGGGAGAAATTTTGCCTTCGTGGTGGACTTTTTGGTGGAACTAACCTGCATTCGCGTTACGTAGAGTGGAAAACCACGAAAACCTTCCATGATTAGCTTGACGGTAAGGGGGCTCTAACTCATGATCCGTCTACCACTGGGGATATTTCACGTCAGCACTGTGATCGGTGCAAGCTGGATGCGGAATTCGTATCGACCAGTCACTGGGATTCGAACCCGGTTCAAATCATTGGAAGGCAAACTCTCTATCCCCTGAGCCATCACGGCTCTGTATGGATGGTTGACTGTGTAAATCTAAGCGTGGACGGCTGTAAGGGTAAAAATTGGTCTTAAGACTTCCGGGTTACAACTTCCGATTGATTTTTATGCTTGAACTTGAAAAGGCATGGCATCCAATATTATTATACTAAATAGTGTTTACAATATAACGCAGTCTTTCTATTTAAATTTCAACGAAATAAACAGCAAATGAATTCGGAAGACTTCACAAGCATGATATAAAGCAGACCAAAAAATATGAAACAGTGATATTTTACACAAATATAGCCAAATAAGGGATAACACTCTAAACATGGCAAACCTTACTCTTTATATATGTTTTGATATTAATTTTCTTACATTTGTTTTAGGCTCATAACTATTTAAAATTTGTAAATTGCAGGAAACTCTTATGAATGGTAAAAATACGCATACATTTAAACACAAATCACAATAATAAAACTTCCTAGAATATTAAGCCTGTTCACACATCGCCTCGTAAGCATAGCATAAGCGGAGGAATACACCGGAAGTATTCTACATTTCTTCCGGTTTTAGGAAGCTTGTTATTGTTTACATTCAGTCAACCATCCGTTGAATCTATAGGTAATGCGAAATGGGAAAGATAGTCCGTTTTATCATATCATATCGTGTTCAATTTCTATCAGTTATTCCCATTAAATTATTCCTTAGATTTTTAAATGTGTTCTTCATTTAAAATGAATTTCTATTGTAGGATTGCCAGATAGAACCATGTCCCAATGAAAACTTTCCTGGATTATGGGAAGTGCCGATGATTCAGTATCACCGCAACTCGAAGGATGGAGATTTCTATTGCTCCATGCTCGATGCTTGCACTCCGCAACCGAAGACAGCTTTGGACACGAAGGAATTTCTCATGAAGAATTTCAAGCGCCATTACGACTCAAACAGGGTAAATTGTTTTTTTCACCCAATTTACATTTAATGACGTTTAAAAAAAAGTAGCTCACTTAAGTTAGAAATCGCTGAGCTACAGAGAAAGCAGAGGCGGTACTTTTTCGTTTGCGATACGATTCGTTACAGATACGATTAGAAAGTTTAAAAACATCAACATTTCAAAAACATCAACTGAGGAAGGTATGGCTTGTCTGAAGTAAGAACTCTCCTAGCCTTTGGTCTGGACCAGTGGCTGTAACCATGGTAACGAAGTATAACTATTTCAAGTAGGGGTGTGGGGTCACTGTTAAAGACAGGTTTTCACTCAGGTAGGCTAAAGAAAAGGAATCTTTTTTTTTCCGTCTATTGTGCAAGCTCTAGAGTGAACAGAAACTACCCTGCCTGAAATACGCTATTCTTGTTTCCATAGTTGCACACAGATTTTGCGGCGGTGGTTGTTCTTACCGTAGACAAACTATAGTTAGGTAATTTATTTATATCACACTAGAGCTGCACAATGGGCTATTGGCGACGGTCTGGGAAACATCCCTGAGGATGATCCGAAGACATGCCAGATTGACCATTTGATTCTCTGCAGAAGAGATGGCTTCCCTGCTTTGATAGCCAGATGACATGCGCGAATTCGAGCACTTTACGGTAGAACAGTTTAACGAGGGCCGATACAGAGCACCCTCGGCCTCTACGTAGGCTGATCAAAGTGGTCACCCATCCGCTTGCTGATCGCAGCTAGTGATGCTTGACTTCGGTGTTCTTCTAGGAACAGTGTCTTTACGATCAGTCAGTTTAATGCGGGACTTGTGGCGTAACTACTACTACAAATATTAAATACCAACTCACTAGTATATAAGACATGTTAACTTGATTCGATCTAGTAGGTACCTTTTGATAGATGAAGGTTGACATAGTCGATAAATAAATCCCCTCAATATGGTGACCTGCGGTCGTGATATGAACCTGCCAACGTTAATGGAAGGTCAACATTAACACTAGAAAGGCTGAAATTTAGTATATGTTGTACAAAATTCTAAGAAATTGTGCCATTATTATACATCATTCTTTTTCTAATTGAAATTAGAAGCAGTAAAAATGACTTCCTTAGGCTATCTAGTGTTAAACAGTTGATTTGTTTAAAAATATACTGCTCAAAGGAAGAAAAAAAAATCCGCTGAAGTAAAATAAAGTTTCCCGGTCAATAAACAATATTGAAGGAAAAAAAATAATTAGCGAAATACTATCAACTAAAAATGAAGAGGAAAAAATAAGCAAAATACTATAAACAAAAAAATAAAGAAAAAAAATTGAGCGAAATGCAATAACAAAAAAATGAAGAAAAAGATATAATGAGCAGAATAATATAAATATATATAATAATAAAAAAATGCATAAATAAACTAGTGGTATCTGTTCATCGAATTCTATCACAAATAAAATTCTGGAAAGGAAGTAATGTGGCGTGTATAACTACAACTACAAATATTAAATACCAAATCACTAGTAAATAAGAAATGTTAACATGATTCTATCTGGAGGAACTTTTTAATAGATGAAGGTTATTAAAAAGTTCCTCCAAGTAAAAGTTCCACCAAGTAAAAGTTCCTCCAAGTATTAAAAGTTCCTCCAAGTATTAAAAGTTCCTCCAAGTAAAAGTTCCAAAAGTTTAGTAGATGAAGGTTGGGCCGGGATAGCCTGGTCGGTAGGGCGCTGGGCCCATATCCAAGAGGTCGTGGGTTCGATCCTCGCCGGCCGAAGACTCCCCGTGTAGTAAATGGTGACTGATGCACGTTAAATCTGTCGAGTCTCAAAGTCCTCCATGTTCCCACAACAAATCAAT
>NC_092209.1:81977723-82076442 GCF_043381705.1 Parasteatoda tepidariorum | reverse complement strand
GCTCTATGGGAGAGAGATCTGGTGATCTGGCAGGCCAAGGAAGAGTTTGACAAGCTTGCAGACAGCTCATAGCAACACGTGCCGTATGTGGTCTGGCATTATCCCGCTGAAAAACCAGCCCAGAGCGCTGCAAAAGGAACGGTAGCAAAACAGGTCTTAGGATGTCGTCGACGTACCACTGTGCAGTAAGTATACCTCTAATGTACGACCAAAGGGGTCCGGCCGTCAAAGGAAATGGCACCCCAGATCATAATGCCTTGTTGAGGGCCGGTGTGGCGTGCAATAGTGAAGGCAGGATCCCCCCTTTGCGTCTCCAAACACGTCTTCGATGATCGTCAGGACACAGTTGGAAGCGGGATCCGTCGCTAAAGACTATACGTCCCCAGTCTGCATCATTCCAGCCTGATGGAGCGTCAATTTTGCTCGTCTTAGTGCGTCGATTCTTTTGTTATAGAGTGTAGTACGTTTTTTCAGCCGAACTTCCCGCGAAACAAACAACAAATGAATTCGGAAGACTCCGTAAGCTTGCTATGATGCTACAGAACATGGCTAACATTAAACTTTTTTATGCTATGATATTAATTTTGTTACATTTGTTTTAGGTTCACGACCTGTTAGAATTTATAAATTACAGAAAACCCTTATGAATGGTAATATTATGCGCACATTTAAACACAAAACTCAATAATAAAACGTCATAGAATATTAAGCCTATTCACACATCGCCTCGTAAGCATAACATAAGCGGAGGGATACACTGTAAGTTTCCTAAATTTCTTCCGGTTTTAGGAAGTTTGTTACTGAATGCATTCAGTCAATCATCCATGGGTGAAATTTCACTTCCATAAACGAACGTGTCAAACGGAATTATAACATTAAAACTATAGTTTGTCTAAAATGAGAACTTCCCCAGACATACGTCTGGATCTGTGGCGGTGACTATTTCAAGTAGGGGTGTTGGGTCACTAATTTGGAGTCTCTTCGGCTAGAGAAAGGGAATATCTTTCTTCGGTCTATTGTGTTAGTTCTTGAGTGAAGCTACCCTCTCTGAAATGCGCCATTCTTGTTTCCATAGCACCAGACGGCTTCAGACTTTGTGGCGGGAGGAGTTCTTGGCTTAGACAAACTATAGAAACATATTAATAAAGTATGAGAAAATGTATGGTTTATATCTCAATTTACTAGTCCTTCTGGCTTGTATATATGAGATTTATTTTTTTTTCTCTCTCACATGCTTCATTATGTTAAAGAATAAAACAGCACATAAATTAAATACAATTCATTTTATGTTGTTTTCATAATTCAGTGTTCAATTTGAATACAAATTTTTGAGCATTTTGCATCTTACATACATAAAATGCTTGTTTTTTTTACAATAGAATCAGCATGATACAATAGCTACAATCTACAATTTTGTTTTTCAATATTAAATACAATTTTTTTTGTAAGAAAAATCATCTTTTAAATACAGTTAACAAACGTCATCAATAAAAATTTCAAGAATATCCAATCAATGAAATTGTTTTGTTAAAATAGATTACTTACAGTCACCAGATATCAAATTTGAGCACTAATTTTCAAAATCTGATTTCACTCATACAAGATACAAATGTTATGATAAGAATACTTCAAAATAAAAAATTTTAAGAAACAGAAAATTGGTCCGGGATTTGTGCATAAATTTGAAGACCGAGTCATTAAATCCTGCATTGAATAGTAATAAGTATTGAATAGTTATAAAAAATTTTCCCCTTGTTAGTGCGGTATAAGAAATGTAATTAAATTAGTTTTAACATCCAAATCTACATGCATTTTGGCAGGTACTCTAAAGTAATATTTTTTTTTTAAATGTTTCTGTAAAAGAAATATAATTAATCATTTTTTCTTCAAGCAATTTGTCTCCTTATTAGTGTAGCACTTTTAATTCTTAAAGATCAATTATATTTTTAGTTATCAAGATCAGTTTTACATGAAGTAGAATTTTTAAGAACAAGGTGCAAACTCAGAAAATGGCTGATATGATATCAAGAGGCCTAGTCTGTAAAAGTTTTTTTCACTCGCAAAACTTTTTTTTTTCACTTTTGGCAATTAACGTGGCGTTAGATATTATTTTGTATAAAAAATTTCAGTCACTTCAAAAGTATACAAAGTGAAAATAACAGTCGACATGTTTCAAGCGCTCAAAATCAGGGGCCCATTTTCAAGATTTGGCAGACACGAATGAGAACCAAAAGTGATGTCAAATAAAAATATTTCTTTTTGTTTTTCATTGGCAACATTACGTTTTTTATTCCAAATCACTTTTGTTTCTTCTCATTCAGGGCTGCGAATTCTTGAAAATGTGGCCATGTTTTTGAGCGCTTGAAGCATGTCAACTGTTATTTTCACTTTGTATGCTTTTGAAGTTTTAAATTAAGTTATATCTTACCTCTTCAGTCAGTTTCTCGGGATTATTTATTTAATAGCTTTTCGGTAATAGATAGCTTCAAATCAAATCATTCAATCACCTAGAAATAATTGTCAGAAAGAAACGAAATTTTACACGCGTAAGTACAACGTTGATATAAGTAAGGGATTAAAAAAGGAAAGCTAAATGATCCTTAGTACAAACGAATGGAATCCTATTGGGCTACATTTAGCGCGAATGCAGGATGCCATACAAGTCCCCTGTGACGTACTGCTACACCTCTAAATCGACTTAAATAAAAAGCAGTCCAATTCCTCGCCACATTACCACTCTTCCCTGATTTATTGACGAACTAGCATATCCGAGACTACTTGGGACGACGGCAAGTTGGACAACCATCAAGTGAAGTCGATTTTGAGTATTTTTACAGAAACTGAGATGGAACGGAATGCCGCAAGACATCAAAAGGAATTTCTATGCCTGAATGCCCGACGGTATTGCATCCTGTATTGACGCTAGATGTGGACCAAGAGGGAACTAAAACCTCCATTACTTGGCATTTTTTTCTTGAAATAAATCATCATTTAGCTTCCATTTCTTAATCACTCACTTATATCAATGCTGTACTTACGTATGTAAACTTTTGCTTAAATCTGACAAATCTTTCCAGGCGTGTTAATTTTAATGGCAATAAGTGTACGTGAAACTACATCAAGAAAAGGAAAAGAAGCAAAAGAAGAAAGGAATGTGCGCCTCAACCAAAATGCTCATTTATCACGAATGAAAACCAAGATAGAACCTTCTGTATAGCCAATCCCCCGCTGACGTTGCAACATCTTGTAGCGATGTTGTAATAGTTAAAAATTGGTAAGGAATGACCGAATAAGTTATTCTATCAGTTTAATATTTTTACGATTCACTACATTTTTAAAAATTATTGTAAAACGCATAGTTTCAGATCAAAATATAACTACTTTGGTAAACACAATGACTTTTGTATCACAGAAATAAATTTCAAAATTTATCTATCTATATAAATATATATATTTCATTGTCAGTTTCTCATTTGACATTCTGTTACCGAATTTAAAGCTTTTCCGGTAATAATATACATTGTATTACCAAAGTCTAAAAATACCGATTCCGCACCTAGAAGAGTGCCCCACACTTTAAAATTTGCGAGATTGAACATTTAGGAATTTGGTTCATATTACACTGCAACAGTAGTAAAAGCATTTTATTTTTTAAGAATACTACTTTGTGGTACTGAACTGATAAAGATATATCATGCATGGACGGGGGGGAGGGACTAATAAAATACCATTATGAATTGATATGTGTGCTTGAACTTTCTTCCTTCAGTTTCGAAATTTCAACAGAACAGAATCAACAAATCAAATAGAATGGATAAGAAACCTTAAAATCCCTTTGGTACAGTTTGTGGAGGGTCTTTCCATTAATTTTGCTATGTATGTACGAGTATATATAAGTGTATATTCAATGCTTAATATTTTTTTTAATAAATTTAGACATGTCTAGACAAAAGGTTTTTGTTTCAATTCTACAATTTTAGCAAAATTAAAATTTCTGAAATCATAATTATTTTTTTAATAGGATGAAAATCTATATTGTGGGTATAAGAGTGACTCTCCTGCCTTCCCATAATTCATAGTTGCTATACTACAAAAATGCTTTAAACTTCATAAGCGTGACTTATACATAAAAGTTTTTACATAAAAATGAACAGTCTCCATGGAAGGTTCAGTAGTTTAGACCAGATAAAAATCCAGAACTAAAAACAGCTATGAATTATCTCCATTTAGAATTTAAGAAAAATTAAATATCAAGAACTAATTATACAATACAAATGAAAATAAAAATTGGTTCCTTTTTGACGCACATAAATATGATAACAATGGTCATTAGACATCAATTTCATATTTACTTGAACTATTATTGTGACAGACAGCAACAGAAATTTTTAAAAAAAATCAAGTTTTTACACGAAAGGATTCATATACATTAGCAAATGTAAATATTTTTCTTTGGCAATTATGTCATGAAATGCACAATCATTCAAAATAAAATAAAAATCATTGTGAGAACAAGATTTTTGTGCTCTGGAAAATAATTTTTCTGCTGCTTCTACACAAAATAAATAATCTGAATATATAATATGAAAACAGACTTTACATCTAATAAAAAAAAGAAAGAAAAATATAGTTTGAATCTATATAATATGCTTTGACATTTCATTTTGTTTTGTATTTACATACTTGTAAGAATCGTGAACATTTTTCTTTTCTATATACAGAATCAGCAACATAAAAAAATCATAAATTTTTACAGTATAAACAAAATTATAATTCAATCTAATACTCTATAAAAATGTGCTTCTTGACAAAATTGTCAATTGATTGGATTTGGCCATTTTAGGACACACAAAAAAGGAAAAATTATAACTTAAAACTATTGTACTTATAGTTCTAGGTAAAATGCATAGTAAAGAAATTTTTTGGAATTTATAAACACACATGCACATACAACATTACAAAATATTTCTTAAAAAGAATTTTGATTACTTATATAGGTATTCTAAAGCTTAATAAGCAAGACTGCACACTTGTGTAAAATACCAGTTGAAGAAAATGAAAGTCGGCAAAGGACATTCTTAAAATCTGAAAATTGTAGTTTTAACTAGTTAAGAGTGTTTGATGTGTATTCATGCCCAATCAAATCTCTATTACAATGTGTATGAAATGACGCCTATACTCATTCAGCAAAACAAAAAATTAACTATCAGAATTCGAATTTAAATAAAATACAATAGAATTACTACTCAGTGGTATGTTTTCTTTACAGGGCGAGGAGCCAGATTTTTCAACAAAAAATAACCTTTTAATCACTGTAAAAAAAAATTTAAAAATCATGATTAGGATAGGTGTAATAATAGTAATTATTTCTTTCTATTTCTTAAAGTTCTTAATGTAATAACATAAAAACAAAAACATTTTGAAAGAATTTATATAATCATGAAAAAATAATTAGTTTCTGATAAATATGGCAGAGAAAATCATGCTTTTTTTTAAAAAAAATCTCTTTTCAAAATTTAGAAAATTAAGCACTTTTTACAAACTCCTAATATAAAAAAAGCAGCTTTAAGGGCTTTGAAAAAACGTAAATCAAAAATAAGCACCTTTAAGCACTTTTTAAAAACGCTATGCAACCTGCATCAATTGGGAAGAAGCTTGCACCCTGAAACCAATTCCATAAGAGAGTCGCTAATCGGATGACTTCGAAACGCTCAGTCCAAAAGCACTTTCTTTCCCTCTTTCACAACGTATTATTCTTACATTGTATCTTATGTATTTTATTAATTCTTGATACTTTTTTAACAAGTTTCTACCAATAGCAACATTTTTTTTAAATAAATTAATTTATTAAATAAAAATGTAATCTATCTTCGTTTCTTGTAAAATTTATAATCTGACTATTTTGCACTATGTTCAAAGTGCATGCACATCATTACCAGATTTAATTTTGCCCTAAGGGGATTTAAAAAAAAAAAAGTAAGTTAAGCCCATGCTTAACTGTTGAAAGCCTCCTACAGTTTTAACGAGAATTTTTTTAAAACATGCAATTGTGGTCGCTATACATTTTCTAAAGCTAATGTTTTTAAATTCACTAAAATGTCACTTTGCACCATTTTCGATTAAGCATTTAAATTGACTCACCATATATGAGTTTTATAATTGATAACTATTTGTATTTCATTTATATCTTTCAATCAAATTGTACAAAAATACACAAATAAAATAATAATTGCATGGTTATATTATGATGGAGATAGAAAATAATAGTTAAACCTTAATTGCAAGTGCAAAAGGAAAATAATATGACAAGAACACCTGAGTTTACTACATTTTTTTTTTCACCGCAGAAGTTAAAAGTGCTTATTATTATTATTAAGAGTTTTGATATAAAAGCAAATTCATAGAACACTTAGCAAAACATTTCTTTATATTTGAAACTTAGTTTTGTAAACAACTTATTAACTAAGCAAAACATAAGTATAAACATTTATGATAGAAAAATATGAAATTCTATATTAAATATCAAAATTAAAAGACAGCAAGAAAAAAAAAATCAGAAAGTTTCCTATTTGAGAATGAACATATGTGTGAAACTTTTAAAAATATCTTGTTTTTCAAAAAAAGTTTCTTCAAAAAATATAGGATAACTATTGAAACATATTACTTGAAACTAATATCAAGAAAGTGTTTTTTTACGACTAATTTCTAAAAAAGAAGACATTTTCTTTTTTTAAAAAAAAAAGCTATAACTTGTTTGAAAGATATAATAACACAATAGTTTTTAATATAACAAAACCAAATATATAGCTTTTATAACATGCAATAGTTAAAATAATAAATTAAATGTTAAAATCACTTCATCACCATAAAAGGTGGACACAGAAAATAATATCAAATAATGTGCTTGCGATTAGAAAATAATATTCAGAATAAGAATACAAGGAATGACATATATATATATAAATGAATTGCAAAAGAATTTTTGACAAGAAATAACTCTTGAATATGTAACTTTAGTATAAAATAAAAAATCAAGCCAAATACTGTATATATATACACGTAAATGTTCAGCACAGAGTTCCAACTCTCATTTAAGGTTTTATTAGTTAAGCTCAAAATACATTGAATTTCAGCACCATTACTAACCAGCTTCCTCAAACTGCTTAACATGCGATTTTATTAAAGCCAAAACCAAACATGTGATTTTATTAAACAAAATCATCACAACAATGATGAAATATTACACATAAAATCATTGTCTTTATTGGCATTTTAAAAATGAATGTAATACATATCTTACATAAATTAATTCATACGGAACTCAATTGCAGCGGGAAAAGTTGTAGTAGCAGTTTCTTATAAAGTGAGGGGAGGGGGGAGAGGTAGAAGCCAGAAAGCTCTTTTTTTTTTTTTTTTTTTTAAGTTTGTTTATGGCTCTTAATCGATTTATGATTTTTTTTTTCCTTTTTAAATCTTAAAAATATTGAAACTAGAACGTATTAATTAGTTTATCCATATTCGTTTGAGAGTTTTGCATCTGAGAAAAGTTAAAGAAAATTTTACAATGTATCAATTTAAATTGAATGAATGAAAACATTTATGCCGGTTCACAGCATTTGTAATTTCGGTTATTAATTAACCAACGTTATGAACTGAACCATATCTATATAGAAAAAATCTCATTCTATAAGAAGGGGGATGGAATTGAAGATCCAATCAGAAAACAAAGGTGAACAGGACGTCTTTAGATTTTGCAAATGCTCGGTCAAGTAGGTTAATGTAATGCAAACACACAATGTAAGGATACATGATCCATTTTGTTAACAGTCTTTGATATATACAAATAATATATATACATACACATTTCAGATATATATAAAATAATTTGATATCAAATGACCTACATATATATATATTTTCTGAATTGTACATGGGCAGCAAGTTCGCAGATACTTTTTGATGGGGTGTACAGATATTTCATTAAATACAGAGTTCACAATAAGTACCAATTTCAACTTTGTTCTTTTTTAATAATCACAATCCGTAAAAAGTTTTATTTTATTACATGTTTAATAAATATTTCCTATCTCAAAGGAAAAAAAATAATTCAATTTAAATAATTTAGTTTTTTTTTTCTTAATTAGAAAAAGTATAGCACACTTTTTCAGTTATTTGAATGGCAGTTTTATTTGACACAATGTTTATTTTGTTCTAAAAGTGGTCTACCCAAATTGCAGGGCATTACAATTTGATGGAGAGTAATACAAATTTTTTTTTTCAAATTACTGTCTGCCCATCACAAGATGAACACACAGAATTACTGTCTGCCCATCACAAGATGAACTTAAATGATTAACGAGATGAAAATCAAAATTGCTATTTGTCATTTATTTTAATAATAGGTGGGAGATCATCCAAGCAAATGTTGGCACAGAAAAGAAAGCAAGTACGTTGCAATAAAGACTAGGGAGAATAAGCTATTCGGCAGAAGGTAATAAAACTGCCAAAACTATGCTATTTAACAGGGAACTTTTAAGTTTGATATCTACCAAACAAAAACATATCGAATAACTGTATAAAAGTACAGCTTTGTTAGAAACAAAAACTAATACAATAAAATGGCATTTTATTTAGAAATAAAAATATAAGCTAAATATAAAAGTATGGAATTTCCTCATAGACTAGTAAGTATAAGCTCTCTTAAAATTCAGCTGAATTCAAAAAAGGTACAAGTTAATGACTTTAAAATGCCTATTACACAATAATATTAGCAAAAAGTTGGGGTAAAGCTTTACAATATTCGGTAACTATTCATGAATTGGAAAAATACTCCAGGTCTCTCAGCGGTAATTTAAATTATAAAATTTCTAAAAAGAACTTTTTCATTTGTAATGAAAACTTAGGAATCATGTAATAAGCTTGTTAAAAAATATTCAAACTAAATTAATGTTCAATTTCTAACTAAATAAATGCAGAAAACTAAGCATTTATGTGCTTCATACATTTCTTATGACATGATAAAAGTTCAATTTAGTAAGGATAACGAATTTGGCAGTTATCGCTGATAAACAATTCAAATTTAAAATGCTTCAGAATATTAAAAAAGAAAAAATATATATGCAAATTAGCATCAAGTTTCTAGAACTTGTATTAGGTTTTAAATATTTCTATTCATAGATGAAAAATTTACAGTTTATTTTCAGATATTTACTAAAAATAGTTACTTACAAATGCTACCACTAGCCCTGATCGGGCTTCTCAACTAAATATTTACAATTTATAAAACTTCATTTTAATACACATGAATTAAAAGAATAACCGTACATACCTGTCAACGGTTTGTTTTCTCATAAAATACTTTTATATGCACACGAATTTATTTTGTTAGAAATTTTCGTAAGAATAATAGCAACAATAATTGTTTTTTTTTTTAAATACTGACACAATTATTTATTTTTGTGCTTTGTTTGTGCGCATGAGATTAAGATTATTATTATAATAAAAAAAAGTTAAAAATTTAAATTTTTTATTCTGATACAGCTGCATTTACAGTTCCCCAGAAACCTATCATAAATGCCATAAGCTAATTGATAAATTTAGCTCTTCACAAACCTGAATCCAAAAAGCTAATATGAAAAGTTTCTAGCAATTCCTAATCAATCGGGCACTTTTTAAGGTTATTGCAATGCACCCCATTCAATGCTAATAACATAACTCAATGTATAAATAGCCTGATTTTAAAATAAGTTCAGAATAGGCTCATTGTAGATAGCCTTATTAAGATTTACTGCAATAAGTCAAAGTATAGTACACCCGAGTCATTCCTTTTGCATTTATTAATTTACTGAAAGGTGAATGGGACTGATTGTAATAAGCCTAAAATATCGGGCAAATTAAAAAATACTGAAATTTTTCCAAGCAGCTTGTTGCATTGTAAACAGAAGATGACTTCTTGAAAAGAGCCACTTTATTCAAATAGCCTATAGCATATATATCAGACAAATTTGAATAAAACCCACAAAATATGAATATAGCAGAGCACCATTTTTTCATACGACGATTAACCAAATTTTTTCATCAATCAATGAAAGGCAAATCGTTTTTTCCTTGCTTTCAAGAGAAAAAAAAAATCCTTTTCAAATACATTTTGAAAACATTTGCTTCTTTAGTCCTCTTGTGCCATTGAAAAGAAAATCCAAAAGAGGTCAATTAAAAGCAAGGAGATAAAGCTGTCCTATTTGACTTGAAAAAAAAACGAGATAAACTGTCTGCTTTGACTGAAAAAAAGCAAAGGAATTCATCTCAGAATCAGAATTTAAAAACTTGAATAAATCCAAAAATTATATTGTTTTGTAAGTGAGTACAACAGGACTTCCGTGCAAAGAAAAAAAAATTTAACCTGGAAAGAATAAAACAATCGCTATAACCTTTAATAATGATACCTAAAACAAGCATGCAATATTTTCATAAGTTATATTGATCTTAACTGATTTAAGAAGACTAAAAATTCAGTGCAATAAAATCAAATTAAGGTCAAGTACCTATCTTAAAAGGTCAAGATAAAATCATTGCATATTTTGAATCAATTATCTTTCATAAATGAAATTTTGAAAAAATAAAGAAACATAATATAAAAAGCATTAAAAAAATTTTTTAACAGCAGTTATTAGCATATATTTTCCAAAAAAAAAAAAAAAATTATGAGAACTACAGGAAAATAAACACGCTTTAGTCAAATAAATAAATTTTTCGGAATGAAGTTTCATTATTAAAATAAAAAGCAGAGGTGTAATTTAAGTTTTGTTAAGTTAAATAACTTCTCAAAAGATTAAAAATCTGGTACTAAATAACAAAAACTAATAATTTTTTTCCCCTTCATAGTGCTTCTTCACAATTAAAACTATTAATTACATATGATGATGATGAGAAACAGGAATACATGAAAAAACCATTATAAATAATAGAGAAAAGATTATAAGCAAAAACCGTATTTTTTATGTCAACCAATCATATTTTTTTAGAAACAAAATGGATAAAAGATTATAAGCAAAAACCATATTTTTCATGTCAACCAATCATATTTTTTAGAAACAAAATGGATAAAAGATTATAAGCAAAAACCATATTTTTCGTGTCAACCAATCATATTATTTTAGAAACAAAATCAGTCATTTTGCATTCATATTACACAACTTATATAAATATTGAAATATAAAATATTTCATCAATACAACTGTTAGTTAATTGCTATAGAATTGAACAAATCAAGTACAATAGCTCAATAAAAGAACAACTACAGCTTTAAGTTTCAGGAAATGTTGCAAGTATTGAAAAATAGTATGTGCGATACTTTTATGCTATTTCCTTGAAAGTTAGGTAGCCAGCACAGGACTATTATTGAATTCTCATAAAACCACCCTTGCAATTAATCCCTATGACACAAGAAATTGTGACAGTGAATATATGAATAAATGGTTATTACAAATTCAATGTGAGTTATGAGTTCAAACAAATTCTGTTCAATTAAGATCAGAAGAAATTTGAGGTTTGTCATTAAATAAATAAAATCTACACAGCAGGCTGAGGAATTAGAAAAAGATGCACAACCATGTTCAGAGAAGCTACCAAGAGCATGCCATGCTGCGGAAGAAAATTTTCCTCTCAAATTCTCTTTCTCCTTCATTACTAATTTAAAGGAAAGGAAAAGTAAGTTCAGGCAAACCTAGAGTAAGCCGTGAAGTTTCAATTGCTGAAAGAAATACTTCAAAATATTAAAATGCTAACAAATTATTGGAAGAAAACTTCTCCGTTGCATAATCCTAAGCTATCATCTCATTATTTATTTTCATTTGCATATTTCAAAATTTTCTCTTCAGTATTTGAAACTTCATGGCTTAACTTTAGGTTTGTCTGAACTCACTTTTCTACACTTTAAATTAAAAATTAGTAATGAAGGAGAAAGAGAATTTGAGAGGAAAATTCTCTTCTGCCGCATGGCGTCCTCTTAACGCAAAAATGGGCTTAATGAAGAAATGTCTTATATACAGGGTTTATACTCAGAGAAAAAAGTTTTTGCCTTACTATTCCAGGTAGTAAATTTTTTTTTTTATTATTTCGAGACTAAATAATATGAATATTTTTAATACAAAACATAACATTATGTAAACTGAATTAGTTTTAAAGATTATAGAAAAATTTTAAAAAAAAGAAAAAAAAGGAAATGGGAAATAAATTTAGCAAGTTTTTCACATAATTCAAGTTTTAATGTAACAGTCTTATTCTGTGCTAGCATTGGTTACTTTTATTATTAACCTAGAATGCTGTGGTTAGATTGGCGATTTTAAGAATAATAATTCCCTTTAATAATAAATATTTCAACAGTATATAAGCAATTAATAAGCTTTCCTGCATCATTAACAATTTGCACAAAATTATTAATCAAAAGACAGCTAAAACAGGGAATTAAAAACTACGCCTATGCTTTTTACGTAAGTGGCAACACAATTCCAGATGACAGAATATATATGATAGAATGAACTGTTAAAAAATTTTGATTTCATACTTTTACTTTCGATGCTTTAATAATTAATATGCTTTGATAAGCAAAATCGAAAGTCCGAATGAACAGGCTCATAAGATAAGCAATTAGTAACTTTTTAACTGGAACTCTTCTAGTGTATTTTTAGGCGTTTGTTTATGCTTGCTTTATTGAAATCACCATCCATAAATTATCAGATCAATCAGTTTATCTTATATTCCGAGGAAGATCAAACTAGATTAGTTACAGAGAAATAAGATTTTTTTTGCTACTCTTTCTTTTATTAATATTAAATTTACATATTTTCTTTAAAATAATTATTTATATATTATAAATTAAATTATTTATGTATTTTCCTTATATAACAGTTCAGAGATCCTGTTAGAAAGCTTCATATGCCAAATATTGGCCCATGGGTTGTGCATCCCTTATTAGGGGAATAAATGCTTTAATTCAATTGATATCTTAATAGAAAAGCCAAAGTTATAAAGAAATGGTCAGGAATAAAAGCAAATATGAAAAACAGGGCTAAAAAATTTAAGTTTTAACATCTAAGAAGACTTCAATTAAAGGGCTCCGAGCATTCTAGATGACGGAGGAAATTCTTCACTGCATTTTCTTACACAGAATTTTCATTCCCTTGAAGATTTCAAAAGCAATTTTTTTTTTTAAATCCTTGTTTTAATTAATTTTATTTGCATCAAAAGCATTATAAAAATTATTTTTCCTTTACAATCTGAGACTAGCATTAGTTTACAAAAACATTTCCCCCTTGTCTATACATATTATGGCTTTCTTGTTTTTTAAATATGGATCGAGCCTTATAGTCTCTCTTACAGGAAGAGAAAAAGTTATAATTTACAGAATTCCTCAAATAGCCTATCATGGACTATTACACGATTGATTAGTCTCTTACATATGTAACATGTTTAAATAATTATTGACACCAACATTCTATACAACTTTCTTCTTTTCTGGACTGGACTAAATGGACAAGAGTATCCAACTCTTTTATATTTTTTCCTCTTTGGCATTTATTAGAATACTTGTTTGAGTAGGAGCACCAGTTACTGGTTAAGGATAAATGTACTCAAAGTTCAACAGCAGTACTTTTTCCCATGGTTCATTTCTTTGCTCAGTTTTATCAACTTCAGGAAGGAAAAATTAATTAAATAAAAATTAAGCAAGGAGAAAATAATTAAATTAATATTAATTAAAAATTAAGCAAGGAAAAATTAATTAAGGAAAATTTCTTTGAAAAATTCCCAATTTAAATATTTTTCCTAAAATTTTATTTATTCCTGACTTATTGCTGATATACATATTAGATACATTTGTATCAAAGAGCAATTTATAAAACTTGAAAGCTATAATGATATATATTTTTATCCAGTTAGATCTCAACTATTTATTATTGTTATTTATTCTGAACTAGACATTACACATTCAATTTTGCAAGTTAGCAAAATGAAAAACTCTTATACAAAGAAGAAGGTTGTTTTTAAAACCATAGGAGAAAGTAGACACCACAATTTTGTGTATGAATATTTCATTAAATATACTTCCAAATATGCACAGTTACTACAAATATGCATGCTACTATTTAATTAATTTTAGTACTCAAAATAATTTCACTACTGACTATATACATATATATCAGGAATGGTATTTCTTCCGGAAGTCTATTTTTTATAAGACAATAGAAAAAACTTTAAAAAAAGAAATTTAAGAAACTGGGCGAAAAAAAACAACTGAAGATTACCCATATAATTATTTAGCAATAAGTTGTATAAGAACAGTTTAAAGTTAAACAAAAACAGATTTTCAAATTTAATTTTTTCTTTCTTTAAAATAACTACTACTTTTACGTTATTTTAGTCTACTTTATTTCAGTTTAGTAATTTTAAAATTTATGTGTCATATTATTTAAGAATTGGCCTGAGTATTCTTATGCAAAAGTATTTGGTTACAAAAATTAATAGTTGTGAAAATCATAGCTTTCAATTGTGAAATCGATATGTGATTATATAAATTTACTGCATTTACAAAATTTGATTACCTTTTTAACAGTTCTTTATATAATTGTAAAATTAGACTCTACTAAACTTCTTCACTTAAAACATTGAATTGGTCTAAATGAATAACAGAGTTGCACACTCAAATCTAGAAAAAAATTCCCCGTGTTTCCCTTGTACATATTTATTATACAAAATATGTTTAGAGGAAACAGAACAATTACTGTGCTTCTGTGTGAGCTGTATTTGGTTAACTATACTAATTTTAATTGCTGGAAAACTTAAGAGATAATATAGTTTAGTACAGCCGAAATATTCCATTGATTACCATTTGAGTGGTCACCTTTTTTTAAAAGATGAAAATGAGAAATAAAATTCCCTGTATTTTCCTAGTTTGTAGGGAGAAAAAAAAAATTTAAATACCCTGCCTTTCAGGTGATTTTTTAATTCCTTGTATTTTCCAACCCTAAATAAGCAACTTTTTTATAAGATGGCTTAATTTATTGAATTTTATTGTCTTTTTAACTGTTACTTTCTAGTGAAAACTTTTTTTTAAAAAAAACATATTAAATAGCTTGGAAATTAATATTATTTAAACTGAAATGCAATTGTAAACAGTTAAAAATTTTTTGTAATATATATATTTTTCCTGTTTCCATCATTTGAGTTAGAAAAAAAGCGATTTCTCCTAGAATGATTTTGTCCACCGAGAAATAAAGTTTACTATCCCTATTTACGATGAATCATAGCATCAATTCAAAACGAAAATGTCATCAAATTATAGGAAGAAAAGAAAAAAAATAATGCAATGCGATTATTTTTTTTTAAACAAAATAGAGATTTCAATTATATAATTCCTTTCAAATTATATAAAATTCTTTTGACAGCATTACTGACTTTCATGCGAAAACAAACAGCAAGAAATAAGTTTAATGGAGAAAAATTACTTCTGCAGTTTTTAATTCTTTGAGTACATTTGTCAAAGCTCATTTGATTTTCTATATACTACATAAGCATCGATAATCAGATTAGCAAACCTATTATTTTTATCCCACAAACAATGACACTGGTATCAAATAACCACATTTAAAACAACTGTATTAAAATAGAGATGTATTTTATCCACTGAGTGACTAACAAATGACTTATAAGGTTTGGAAAATAAATCACTTTTTCTCATTGTATTTACAGAATAGAATTTTAAGACAAGCAAAGATACAATAATGATAAATAAAAATTGTAAAATACATTACTATACACATATTTTCAAGTATTCAATATATATAAAAAGAAATGTTTTTTTTTTCTTTCTATAACATAAATGAAATAACACGTTTTTTTAAATGCATAGTTTCAGGCATATTTTTTCCTTTTATAGATTTAATGTTTGCAAGAAAATTTTAAAACAGTATACCAGAAAAATTTGGCAATCCAACTTTAGTTTTAAGGTTGTGTTTCAGTAATGACTATATATCTGTATATAGATGCATAATTGAACCCCGCTATAATGAACCCTGGATATAGTGAACACTCAGTTTTAGCAAACTTTTTTAGCGGTCCATTTGAATTCCCATACTAGGAACATTACTTATGCGCTGATAGAGACAGCTAATAAAATTGATAGTTCATTTATAGTTGGCTGTAAATTTAGTTTATTTGTTCAACTTCAAATTTGAGGTGTTATTGCAAACTATGGCATTATGTGTCAAATCTTAAACTTGCCAGCTTTCAAACTAGAGCTAACAAGTTGGTAAATAGCACATCTCTCCATTTTATGATGAAGAACAAATAATCTAGGAAAGGAAAACAGCGTTAATTAAATTTAAAAAATTTCCTGTAAAAAATCACGACCAGAAAATTTAGGATTCTTTACTAATAGTTGAATTTTACTTTAAAATTTAACCATGGTCAATCAAAAATCACTAATTTCTTTCACAGAACATAAAAAGGAATAACTTTTCTTTTTGATAAATGATATATTTTCCCTTTAATCAGTTAATAATTTATAACAAATTATGTAAAATCATAATCAGTATTTCTAACAATGCTGTTGTCATATTTAAAAAAAAAAAATAGTTCAAAAAATTTGGATATATTTAACCACAGTTTATAGTGGATTAATTGCCCATGTCCGCAGACACCATGTCCATGTCCGTTCACTATAACGGGATTTAACAGTATTCTTTTTAAAATTCGTGAAAAAAATTTTAAAAAAATGAGGAGTCATTTTTTGTAAAAAAATAATAATAATAATTGTTGCAAATTGTTACAACAAAAAAAAATCGTTACAAATGCGTATATCAATGCAATCATTTATTAAAATACAATGTTAGTCACTCAAATGTAATTCTTTTGATATATTTCTAAAATTCTGCTTAATATCAAATGCTTATAAAAGTACAGATCATGATTTGAAGGAATAATATTTTCACTTTAGAACATTTACTTTCAGATATATGGGACATAAATAAATTGATTCAGATAAATTGTTTCAAAAATTTGATAAAAAAAACACACTTTTCATTTTTCAAATTTTGTTTTTCTGATTAAAATTCGTTATGACCAAAAATAGAATTTCATTTAAAAAGATACTCATCAAAAAAAAAAAAGAATTAAATTTTACATTATAAATATTTAAATGGAATTATTTTAAAAATTTGTACAGTTTATTTCTCTCAAGAGGATAATTTAAATTTCATTTAAAATACACTTCTCCAAATAGGAGCGTAAAAATAATGATAGACATTCTTTTTTTTCAGGTGGAATATATATATATATCGCAGCGGAGAGGGAAAGAGAAATAAAAATATTTACACAATTGTATGAGAGAAAATTCTCATGTAAAATACATTATAAATAAAGTGTCTGTGATGACAATAAAATACTAGGATATACACATCTCTTTTCAAATCTTGGCAACATCAATGATATGATTTAAGATATTTCAATCAGGGAGTGCAACCGCAAAAGTTTTCAGCTACATATATCATTGACAAGGGTTGTGGTGGTAGGGAGGGCTAAAGCAAAAAGAAAAAAAAATAACCCTTTTCGTAGTCCAAAATCCCTCTCTGGGAGAGGGAATTGATGAATGTAGTCCTCGGATGAAGTGAAAAGATTAAATATGAAGCTTTCTTCTCTTCTATAAAAAAGCACTTTTCTCTCAATTTATTGGGCGGCCATTCAATATGAAGATTTATTTTGGCACCTGAAAATATCAGAATTATTAATTTAATGCAACTCTGATATTACGACAAACTAATAACCTGGGGTGATTGTAAGTCCAAGACAAAATTCCAGAAAATTTCTTGGGTTAAAGTTTAAATTGAAAAATTAGAAAAAAATTTAAACAGGGATTTTTTTCCCTTTTCTCAATATTTCTTAGTTTAATTAAAATATATTTAAAATTTTATACATACCTATACCATTTACACATACCTATGATGACCTGGAGAAATAATTAAAATTAACAAAAAATGTCTTTCTTTCGTGAGCTTATGACTATAACAACTATTTACTGATAAAAAATGAATATTAATCATGAATATAAGCTTATAAAGTATCTCTCTGGCTCTCACTTACAAACAAATAAAATAAACTGTGTTTTTAAGTTCCACCTTTGAAAATTTGATTTCCTGAAACTTCTGTGATCAATGATTTTTTTAAATGCCTGGACCTTCGATCTCTGGAAACTTCCGGATCACTGTTAGCGAAAATTCCAGAAATCACAATCAATCCTGAATAACACAACAGAGCGAGCCAGGGTGGCTCAGGGGATAGAGCGTCCATCTTACAATGAGGTGAACCAGGTTCAGATCCCAGCGATAGCTGGTCGATACGAATTCCGCACCCTGCTCGCAGCGACCACAGTGCTGACATATAATATCCTCAGTGATAGACAGATCACGGGATAGAGTCCCTATGCCGCCAGGCTAACTGTGGGAGGTTTTCGTGGTCTTCCTCTTCATGCAACGTAAATGCGGGTAAGTTCCATCAAAAATTCCTCCACAAAGGCAAATTTCTTACAACACTTGATCCAGAAGTTCCCTTGCCTTCTGCATTGAGTTTAAAAGTACAAGGCTATGGCTTTGAACAGTAGTAGTCGTAAATCAAAAAAATTGAGCCAGCTGTTCAACGACAGTAATAAAATAAAAAATGAAATTACGTTTTCGATTCTTTAAATGCTATTCACTTTGGAAAGAAATCTTAATAATCATAGATCTAGGCACAAAGATGTAGAATTTCATTATGTTCATGAATAATTAAAGAAAAAGTGTGTTTGATTTCAGTCAAGTATCAAATAAATTAAATTTAGCATACATGCTAATAAAAGTCTATAATAAACTTTAAGAGGACAACTGTGGGTATGCAAATGATGTGACATCTCGTTTCTAGGAACTGCACACATACTGACCTGATAACACATAATCAGAGTTGTGGTTGGTTCTTTCTTGATTTGTCAAACACTATCGTTATTCCTGGCGTTATATTGGTCGCAACCTAACAACGTTGTAGATATTTTGATAATTCTAATTTACAATAAATACATTTTGCTTTAGCAAACTCTGTCTTAAAATAAGCCTGTACTCACCGTCTTCTTAAACCATAAAATAAAAGACTGAGGATACGTTTTGTCTCTAACTGGTCATTTATAAACACAAAAAAGCTTTTTTATGTGCTGTAAAACTTCGATTCTACCTTTAAGTGTAGATAATACAATTGTATTTTATTTTACTCTCAAACAATTAAAATAATTCTTTCTTTTTTTAAATGTAGCCGAAGAAACCCAGAATCTGTAAGTAGATGAAAAACCTGAAAATATGATGCTTACAATGATATACGAGATATGGTTACATAAGAGGTAATGAATTAGACACAAAGAATTTAGTTTGACTGTGGCTTTTGTTTATATAATAGCTAATGTTTTGTTATATAGAAAAAAATTATGAGTGTGTAAGAATAGAGCAATGAATCCTTGATTAATTTTACAAAAAAATTGGAAAAAGTGCGCATGAAACTTATATTACAAAAATTGCATGGCAATCAATGTTAATCACATGCGCAAGTTTTTGAGTGATTAAACAAGAAGAGGCTGAAGATGATTCCCACTCAGCTTAACCTTCCTTTCAAAAACAAATAAAAAATAAATCAGCATTACTATACTAAATATTATTCTACCGTGAGTTTTTTCACTAAGCTCCATGGAAAGAAAGAAAGAAATATTAATACTATGCGAAAAGAAAAAAAATTCGAATTGCAGTTAGATGTTCTTTCTGAGTTGTCTGTCAAGAGGTTTCTAGCCTAGTACAATAACTTAGTGTTAGACCATCCACCTTGTGTTGGTTATTAACGTAAATGTTTTCTAATTATAATCAACACTAAAACAAGTATCTCATAGAACAAACTCTTTTTACTATCACAAGTGTACACAAAAAATATATATATAAAATATGTTGCCAACAAAAGAATAATGTAGGAAATAATATAAGAAATAATCACTGCATCTGCGTTCACGCACTTGCGCCTGGGACACACCTTATGACCACTATTTAGAACAATGGAAAATTTACAATGTGTGCAGAAAAGTTAGAAGAGGGGTGAATATATATCGAAGGCGGAAAAAAACCCTTTAATTCAAAATATAACAGGGTGCATAGCCAAACCTTGCAACAAAAAATAAGCACCTTTTAAATACTTTTTAAGCTCTCAAAAACTATTTTTCAGCACTATATACATTAACGAAATGCAAATTAATTTTCTAAGACTTTACATGATCATGATAAAACAACTACTTTCTGACAAAGAACTCTTTCCTCGATTATATTAGCAATCATAAAAAGATCGAGATTTTTCGGCTAGAAGTCAGAGGGTGGAAAATGAAGCCTGAAATTGTGTATATCTTGCAAAATGCAGCAGAGTTGCACATGAGAGTGTTAGAATCTCGCCGTACTCAGCTCAGTTGACGCACATGCGGACTCGCAAGTATTTCATCAAACATGTCAAATGACTGGCTGAAATGGATTGAGGTTGAATGAATTGTGAAAATTTTAAAACAATAAGAAAAGCAAGCTCTTGCATCATACGTGGCGAAAATCAACATGGTAACGAAGAAAAAAAATATCATTTTCGGAAAGGGAAAATTAAGCACTTTTTATAAACACCTAACAAAAAAAAAGCACTTTTAAGGGCTTTTAAAAAACGAAAATCGAAAATACACACCTTTAAGCACTTTTTAAAAACGCTATGCACCATGTATAATGTTTTACTTCTTATTTAATAGCAACAATGTTTTAATAGTCACACCTCACACGTAGCTAATCATTAATTCTGATAGAGATAGAAAAAATCATTACCATAGACTTGATAAATGGACGTCAATAAGGCCGCCCTGACTCCCTTGGGCGCTTCAGCTGCACTTTAAGTCTTTTTGTACCCACCTGAAAACCATTCATCGTTTGGATTGCATTCTGGGCACTCTGGGGGTTGTCAAAGCTAACAAAACCTGTCAAAACACACGATCTTATTTNTGGGGATTAAAATAGCACTACCCAGGCATAACTAGTCTAAACTACATAACACAAATACGAAGTAGTGCCTTTGCGAATACGCTTTACAATTAAGTTTTGAAATGACGCAAACGTAAGGACAAGTGCGGATGGTAAAACGGCAAATTTATTGAAAACTACAAAGTACATATTGTTACAAAATTCGAGAGTATTCCAGTTTCGATAAGAAAAAAGAAGATCTAAGCATATGCGACAGAAGATGAAGTGGAGTATCGCCCCGAACGCATTGATTGTCTGCTGTGCTCCGCGCGCTTGGCAGACACCAAGACGCTAGGCCCGGTTAGAAACGGTGGCGTTAAAAACCACGTGAGAGAGCTCGGGAACAAAACAGAAAGAACGAGAAAGATCCGTAGGTGTTTTAAAAAAAGGGCCGTCGGCAGTATTGGACAAATTCAAGGACCTATCAAGTTTTTCAAGGACCTAAGACATTTTTCAAGCACTTTCAAGGACCTAAATTTAGCAACAAAAAAAATTCAAGGACTTTCAAGGACTCTCAAGGACCGTGGGAACCCTGAGTTACTTCCACTATCATTAAATCATAACTACAGACACTTAAAAACATACATTTATTATTTTATTAATATATGCATGCATTTTAAATAAGTTTCTAAGCTAATTAGCCAATTAACTCAATATATATATGTTAATTTATTAATAAAAATTAGTAATTAATATGATTGCTTTGCTACTTTTAGTAAAGTGAAGAAAAAAAATCTTTTACTAATTGACAATGTTTTTTAATAGAACGTGTAAAGCCCATAAAAAGAAATTATTGCCTTTTTAGAATAATAATGCCCTTTTTTAAAACTTTTGTACCCTGCCCTTTTTTCTGCCTAGAATGAGCTCTGAAAATAGAGCTGCATATGTGCTTTTAAAGCATTTACGTGTAGTGGTGTGGAAATTAAGTTTAAATGGAAAAAAAAATGAAAAAAAGAATAATACATTAAATCATAAACACAGCCGTGATATATATCAAAATATGAATGTTACCACCAGAATAAATTTTTGCAAAAAGCGTAGAAAGTCGGCAGCCTTGAAATAGTATAAATTTCACGTAAAACGTTTCACAGCACATATTATGCAGACTTATGAAATTGCAAATTATTAAAAGTAATGACTATATTACATTAAAACTAAATTGAATTAAACAGACTTAAAGAATAAAATTTTTTTTATGTTGATTATTTTCTCAAATTTATAAATATATCAGAAACAATAAAATTGTAACTGGATTGGACAAAACTGCATTAAACTAAAGAAAAAATATTATTTCAAAAAATAATATTTAAGGAAGGAAGAGGATTCAAGACTTGAGAAAAAATTTAGGAACTAAAATTTTCACAATATTCTTAAAAGTTATGTTTTATATTTACTTGGGATATTATCAATAATAAAATATAATACAAGGAAGAGTATGTGTGTGTTTCCCCTTTTATAACTTTTGAATTGTTTGTGTTAGGGTCTTCAGATTCAGGCAGCAGGTGGCCTACCTCCCAGATTCTAGAAATTGTATACAATAGCCACCTGGATTTGGTTTTTTTAAACCCCCAGTCTAAGGCAATATATATATATATTTGTTTATAAACATCGTTGAACAACCGACCCAATTTTTGGGTTTACGACTACTACTGTTTAATTACATAGCCTTGTAATTTTGAACCCAATCCAGAAGACAAGGGAACTCCTGGACCAAGTATGGGGGGGGGGGAATTTGCCTTTGTAGAGGACTTTTTTTTGATGGAACTAACTCGCGTCTGCGTTACATGGACAGGAAGACCACGAGAAACTTCCACAGTTAGCCTGACGGCAAAGGGATTCTAACCCATGATCTGTCTACCACTGAGGATATTTCAGCACAGAACTGTGGAGCGGAATATCAGCCTTGTGCCAGCCGGATGCGGGATTCGTATCTACTGGGACTTGAATCGGGTTCACCGCAATGGAAGGCGAACGCTCTATCTCCTGAGCCATCGTGGCTCGAGGCAATATATTATACATATATGAAACTCTATACTGTGATAGCCTGGTTGGTACAGCACTGTGCCTGTGTCGTAGAAGTCGTAGGTTCGATTCCCGCTAGCCGAAGACTCCCTGCGTAGTAAATGGTGACTGACGCACGTAAAATCTGTTGAGTCAAAAAGTTCTCCCTGTTCCCATAACAAATCAGACCTCTGGAGGTACTGATCCAGGAGTCTCCTTGTCTTCGGGATTTGCTCAAAATTAGAAGGTTATGGAGTCGAACATTAGCAGTCGTAAATTCAAAAATGGGTTAGCTGTTCAACAACGGATATAATATATATATGCAACTCTGGCCCAGGATAGCCTGGTTGGTGGGCACTGGGTCCATGTACAAGAGGTAGTGGGTTCAATCTCCGCCGACCAGACTCCCCGTGTAGTAAATGGTGACTGATGCATGACAAATTTGGTGATTCACAAAGTCCTCCTTGTACCTATTACAAATCATACCTCTGGGGGTATTGATCCAGGAGTTTCCTTGCTTCCGGATTGGTTCAAAATTACAAGGCTACGGATTTGAATATTAGTAGTTGTAAACCCAAAATTGGGTCGGCTGTTCAACGAGGGTTATAAAATATAAAAAAATATTCGGTAATCATCTTTGCTTACAAATAGTCATATACATACATTAGAATAACTTGCAAACAATGTGATTAATCATCAACATGAACAAAAACAAGTAAGGAAGAACCAAGTTTAAAATAAAAATAATAATTATGAAAAGGACAAACCAAAACATTTGCTTTGATTGGTGACACGGTCAATGAATACTTTGGAGCTAACAACACTGCCGAAGGGAAGAAAAAGCTGCATTAGTTCAACATCTCCAAATTCTTGGGGTAGGTGATAAATAAAAAGGTTGCAGCCCTCAGGACCTGCGTACAATAATACATTTCAAAATACAGAAAATTACCTGAGCTATGTACAGAAGAAAAAAAATTATTCATTATTTTTAAAATATCACATTTCCTTTTCAAGTTTTCAAATTGTTATATTAGAATAAAAAATGAACAGTTGGTTTTTACAGCAGGTGTACAACAGGAATGATTCTGACCTAAAAGATTTAAATGGCTTCTCTCAAAAGAAGCATGATGTCAACTTTAGTTTAATCAAACACTCACCTTCTCTTTGTATAGGGGATGCAGCAGCAGGAGGCGGTTGACATAGAGCATACTGACCATAGGATGACGCAGGATATGCAGCTACAAAACATTTTTTAAAGAATTTCATCAGGTGAAAAGTTTTATAAATAAATTATTTCACAAATTTTAAAAGCAAAAAGTATAATTGTTCCTTTCTATTTAGCAGAACTTATAGCATTAGATGCAAAGTTTAAAGGCATGAGAGACAAACTAAACACTCAAAATAAACTATCAGTGGTGCCACTGATACCCGTAAAAAAAAATCCCTGTTTTCCCTGCACATATTATACACAATACATTAAGAGGAAACCCACATTCACTGCGCTCTTGTGAACTATTTCAGGATAAAGATGCTAGTTTTAATTGCAGGAAAACTTGAAGAAAAAAGAAACATAAAACAAATAATGCTATAGTAAATGATATAATATAATATAGCTGAACTATCATCTTTAAATATGCATTTTTTAAAAGACAAAAACAGGAAATAAAATTCCCTGTTTTTTCCCAGTTTGTAAGGAAAAATTCAAAATTCCCAGCATTTTCTGTTATTTTATCTGATTTCTAAATTCCCTGTATTTTCCAGGTTTTCCCTGTGGGGTAGCAACCCTGATTGCACCTGAAAAAATAACACACACCTCCAGAATTTAAAAGGTTGATTGATTGATTGAATGTAGAAGTTTTATGGCACAAGATCCAAAGGAGGATATGCTGCGCCAAACAATTTGTTGAGTTAGATCTAATGGTAAATTGCACACAATAGTTTCNCCAGAATTTAAAAGGATATTTTAGTTTGGCACTTTTATTTTACTCGTGGATTGTGATCATTATTTTCTGTTGGGCATCGAAACCTTAATACAGAGATAACAAATCAAATTAAGAGTTGAACTTGATTTTTATATGACCAGAGTAAGTATATTTTAAATTTTAAACTAATTTTTGCTCTTGGAATTTATAAACAAACTTTTCATAGTGCGATCAAATTTTTAATAACTAAATTAAAATGATTTTGATTCATTAAAATGATTCTCCTGTAGGGTGACCACTCAAATCAGGTTTCAAATTTTCCTGATTTTTCTAGTTTTTATTTTTATTTTTATAAGACCAGAGTAAGTATATTTTAAATTGACTGATTTTTGCTCTGGGATTTTATAAACAAACTTTTCATAGTGCGATCAAATTCTTAATGACTAAATTAAAAAGATTTTTTTTTTCATTAAAATTATTCTTTTGCTAGAAATAATAAGATACACAACATGATTATAGTAGAATGTGTTAAGACTTAAATTGGAACAAATAAAGTTTTATTAAATATTATTTTTAAAGGGCTGTTAGCATTCAAAATGATCCAAAAAAAAAAAGTTTGGAAACCTATGCTATAAATCACAAAATTTCATATTGTAACAAGAGCCAAGACTTACAAATGCAGGGAAACGATGGTAGACTAGAATATGAAGCTGGTTGAATTGTTTCTGCATTAGTAAGAGTAGGACCTAAAGAGAGAGACAGATTTAAATGGCTTCTCTCAGAAGANAAAAAAAAAAAAAAAAAAATTAGCCACTAAACACAGACAAAGGTCTTTATGATTATAAATTTAAGTGGCTGTGTTAAATACAGCTGCATTAATAGTTTCACGTAAGTCAAATTTTAAGTTTAATCAGAGCAACTTCCTATTTAAAGTACATTTAACTGTGTAGCCAAATTTTATCTTCACTGGCAACACCACCATTGTTTTGTTTTTTGTGTATGTTTTTTATGAAGGGAAAAATCAGCCTTTTCTTACAAACAATAATGAATCTAACTTTCTAAGATCAAAAATCAGCAGGTAATATGTTAAATTCATTAATTAAATTTCCACAAACGGTCATAAAATTTGTAACAAACTTCATATAACAGGTGCAAGATCTTACAAAATTTATACTGAAAATTATATTCACAAATTAGCAACTCAACATTTAGTAAAATATGCTAAATGTGCTTTATACAAAAAAAAAATTAAAAGATAAACTAACAAACATGATTGTAAAAAGATAACAAAAAATTTACGCATAAAATAAAAATAATTTAGGAAAAAAATAATATTAATACTTTTAAAGTTTTTGAACAATTAGGCATGAATACTATAAATTTCGATGCAAAAATTAAAGCAATACTGGCATCTCTTCATTCCCAGACAATAAAAAAATTGATATAAGAATAAAAAATCAGAAAGTATAAAAATAATTCTGTTGAGCTTACTTACTACACAAATTAGGACATGTCTCAACATAAATTAGCAATTAACACTGTTCACAAATTAAATAAATAAAATTTAAAAAAAAAAACAACTCTTAGAACAAGAAGTGATCATGAAAAATCAAGAGAACCTAAATAAAAATTTTCACCTTTTTCTAAAGTTTCTGTATAGTCTGCAGGATACACTAAAAAGAAGTTTCCTGCAATAATAAATTTTAAAACAATTAAAATTATCTTTTGCACAAAAATAACAACATTAAGAAACAAATGAATATTTTTTCTTAGAATTAGCAGAGAAAATAATGAAAAATTAATTGTAAAATGCTATTCACATTGTACGATATTAATATCAGAATTAAAATACTCTCAGAATACTTACACTCACATAAGATGAATAATAAAAAAAAAAATATTTTACAACTTTCTTATCCCAAAAACTCACAAAAAGCTTTTGAAAAAAAAAATTTCAATTACTGCATAGAGAAAGGTGCCTATCATCTATCTAACAAGATAATGTACAATACAGAAACTTCCTATTACTTTCTTATTGTGCTAAAAAGTTAATTTCGTGAGAGTTAAGACATTTTAATCATATAACTGATTTTTTCAACAACAGGAAGAGATTTATTTTAAATTCTAAGTGCGCCTTTTGTATGAAATTAATATCTAATCAAAATGAACATTGTTCAATTCCAACTTTGATTAGTGTGCATAAAAAGTGCTATCTCACTAATCATTATTGCAACTGCGAAACCACTGTATTTATATACAAAAAAAATCGAGATAATTTAAATATTAAAATTGAAACGTACTAGATAAATTTGTCATATCACTGGCATAAAGGTCTGCTTGAGGTGCAATCTCCCCTAGTGCAAAATTAGGTACAGTTGGTGTAGGGCATGCAGGTAAAGCTCCTGAAAGCGGATGGGTGGCAAGACCTGAAATAGACCAATTATAAACCATTAATAAATTAAGTACACAAAAATAAATTATATAAACAAAGAGTCTGCATCATTGAGAGATCTGGAAAAATTAAGTTTAAAAAAAATATTAGGTTAATTATTTTATAAGCTGTACAAATCAAGATAAATTGCAAGGGAGGAGAGATTCTTTAAAGTTTTAAAAGCAAACTTCAATAAAATTCTGGGTAATATTTTTGACGAACAAGACAATTCTTCATTTATGTATACAGTAGAGAACCAATTATAGGGAGTGCCCGGGATCAGTGCTATCCCAGATGACTGAATTTCCCGGTTTTCTGGATCGGCTAAAAAGTGTCATGTATCGATGTTTTATCAAACTCAAATAACAATGAAAAAGAGTACACATTTTAAAAGAAAAGCTCTTCTAAATTAAAAAAATAAAACATTTACAAGTTTAGACAAGAAAAACACATTTAAAAAATACAAAATTTACATATTTATTTTTTGACGATTAATGAAAATCGCCCAATTAATATTTAAAAAAAAAAAACAATTATTAAAAAACTTCAATGTACTTCATACTTAATTATTAGGAAAAAAAACTGATAAAATAAAAGGAAAACTTGTTAATCACATGAAATAAAAACAACTCTTGAAAATTACCAGACAGAAATGACAGTTAAAAAGGCGCTAACATAATTATTAAAACCCCAGACATGGAAGGATATTATTAGAGCAGCTGAATTTAAAAAAAAAAAAAATTCTTAAAATTCGTGAATAAAAAGAATTTATTTATTCAGTACAAAATTTGTTGTGAATAGTGGAGGAATCAGAAATGCATCAGTTTTAAAAGGAGAAAACTTCATAAAATAACCGCCTGCCACCAGTAATTAATAATTGAATGCTTAGAATAATAAACAATGTTCTCCTTTAATTTTTATACAAAAGCAGACGATTTTTAACAAAAGCAGATGTGATTCCACATAAAGCAAAATTGTCAAATGATACCACACTTCTAAAGAATCAGAATTTAATCAATTGAAAAATATTGTTCCTTTAATAGATTTTAAATAGATAAATATAACAGATGATAAAAAATATTTAAAAAAAACATTTTGTTCGTAATAATTATGCATTATCTGAAATTATATATCTAGTTATCCCTTGTACTTGTAAATTTTCCAGTTCCACATTCTCCAGGGATGAGAGTAGTCAGAAAGTAAAAAAGAGGAAATCCAAAAAACAAAAAAAAGAAAAGAAAAAAAAGAAAATATATATATATATATATATATATATATATATAAACAAAAATGTGACAAAAAAGTGCGATTTTTAAACTTGTAAACCATGTGAATATAAATCCCGATATGAGACTTTTAAATCACGTAAATATGAAACTCTACATCGAATTTAAAAAATGCGAAAATACAAATCATGATTTTTTAATTTTTTGATCACGATGCATAATTTTTAAATCGCGCGATATTACAACCACAAAAACGAATCACGATATTGGATTTTAAGCTCACGTGAATACGAATTGCTACATAGGGCTTTAAAAGCTCGTAAATACAAATCGCGATATTGATTTTTTAAATCTCGTAAGTAAGAATCGCACTGTACAATATTTAAATCGCCTGAATAAGAATCGCAACGTTCAACTTTTAAATCAGGTAAATACGAAAATCGAGATTTGATAATAAAATCGAGATTTTAAAAATGCATAAATACAAAACACGATATTGGATTTTTAAATGTCGTAAATAAGAATCATAATATACGATATTTAAATAGCGTAAATAAGAATCGCAATGTGCAACTTTTAAATCAGGTAAATACGAAAATCGATGATTGATATTAAAATCGCGTGAATAAAAATCGAGATCTGAATTACGAAAATACGAGCTATCCAGCCGACGGATAAAAAATACGGAAAATCTTATTTTCTGTGCGTGAAATCGGAGAAAATAGCTAAAATAAGTAAAAATGCGGAAGGGTTAGCAGCTAGGGCGTAGATTGAATTTTCTGTTTATCTTTGAAAATCGTAAATAAATATAATTATTTTACTTCAATGACTGAATTTAAAAAAAACGGGATATTTATTTAAAAAAACGAAACTTTTAGAGAATCGGAGTTTTTGATAAAAAGGCTGAAATTCGAGAGACAAAAAAAATCTCATCCCTGTATAAAGGTCAACCAGTTTTATCCCAAGGAAATGATTTTTAGAGAAACTTCAGAGGGAGGAAAAGGGACTTCAACAATTTCCCTCCGCGGAAAATTAAATTCCTCATAAAACATTTTAACTTGGGCAAAAAAAAATTTCAGCGGAAATTAGCGGGAAAAATGGAAAAATCTGAAAAAAAGCGGAAACCCGCGAATCCGCGGGAGAATCTCATCCCTGATTCTCCTATTAATATTCACATTATATTTGTAATTGATTTTTTAAAAAAAAAGTAATTTGGAGAATTTTCATACACTTTAAAGAAAGGGGAAAAAAAGTCACATTATATATAAAGGGAAAACTTGTAATATATTGAAAAATTTCAATTCCTCAAATTCATCTAGTAACTAAAATTTGATGCTGTGTAAAAAACATACTAGGATTAGCTGCAAGCGTTGGACTTGATAAGCCATTAGATACTGGGCTCATGGGTGGAAGCTGCAGGGGTCCGGAAACAGAATTCATATAATTTTGTTGAGCCACTGCAGATGCTAGGGCATGTTGGTGCAACACCTAAATTCACAGAAATAATCAAACTTTAACCCCTTAACAATGACATATATTTCAGAAAAATTGAATTTTTTTTTTGGCTATTTAATTTTGTTCTTTATATTATAATAAAAGTTAGAAAATGGTTTTTTATTACAAAAATAAAATTTTAAATGCAGTAACTACTGTATTTATAATTTTTATGTACACATAAAAACGTAATGGATTACACACACATCTTACTCAATTAGAGCAAATTAAACAAAATTTTGAAGCTAAAAAAATATTACTAGTATAATATAATGTAAAAACACAACAATATGATTTTCAATGCATAAATTTTACAAATCTTTTACAGTATGGTATGTCCCCCCCACACACACATTTCCCTCCCTCAACTGAAGTCGTAATTGGATAAAAACTAGTGCCACTAATGCCATCTATTAGGAAAATAGTGAAATAAGTATTCTACAGAAGAAACACGAACTCAGCTCGGGCTTCACAAAATCGAAACTTTAATTTTTCTCCTACCCGAGGTAAGTTCGAGCATCACAAATACTGCACGTAGTAGTTGCCCGAACTAGATTCGGGCGACACTGGCAAGGGGTTAATAATCAAATTCAAACATTTTTATTTTTATCATTTTCAACAAGTTGCCTCTGATATCTGCAAAAAAAAAATTCCCTGTGTTTTCCCTGCACATATTATGCACAATATATTAAGAGGAAACACACATTCGCTGCACTCTTGTGAACTATTTCAGGACAAAGAGGCTAATTTTAGTTGCTGGAAAATTTTGGAGAAATAAGAAACTGCCGAACATACTACTTAAACAATGCTATAGCAAATGAAATAGTTTAGTATAGCTGAAATATCATTCTTAAATATCCCATAAATTGCAATTTTAGATTTGAAAGGTCTGCATTTTTTAAAAGACAAAAATAAGAAATAAAATTCCCTGTTTTTCCCAGTTTGTAAGGAAAAATTCAAAATTAACTGCATTTTCCCTGTTATTTTAGCTGTATTTTCCAGTGGCAATTCTACTTAAGTATGCAAAAACTAAAATGGAAAGTAAAATATTCAGAAATTACCTAGCTTCTTTTATAAACAATCCGATTTTCGGATTCGGGAGAGAAATTACAATAAAAAAAGATTGAAATTTAAGAAAATTAAGAGATGCTGCAATTGTCCATTATGATATCTTTAATATGATGTTAGTATAATACAGGAATTTTGAATTTCAGTTAACACTTTTTGAACTGTTGGATTTGCGACAATATCATGTCAAATCCCTATCACTTTTCTACATATTTTTGTGGTTTTTGTAATGTAAATAAAAATGGCGACGACGTAGATGAAGAAGATGATCAAATGAAATTTTGATATAATACTTTAAATTAATACATAAAATTAAACGTATATCAATTCTAGAGCATCTGGGACTTACTTTTCCCTCTTTAACAAACATAGCAGTGAAAATATGAGATACTGGCATCATATTAAGGAAAAAAATTAGCCTAAAGTTAAGATAAGTAACAAAAAATGGCAACCCTATTATGAGTAACTGTTTGACAATTAAGCAACCCTATCGGCAATTCCGAACTGCGAAATTGCCTTTAGACTCGAGGATAGTGTGGAGGTTATGATTGCTCTTATTTTTCCCTCGCGTGATATCCGTATAAGGAAGGGTCACTCAACACTTCTGGTTGATCAGCTTTTGGGAACCACTGAACTAAGATATAATAACATTAAAATTGGAGCAAACAATGAAAAATATGGAAGAAATGAAAAATATGGAAAATTGGAGCAAACAATGAAAAATATGGAAGCTAAAAATGTAAAAACAAAATTAGAGATAATTTAGAATTTCATTCATCAATTAATAATAATTTCATGTAATAACAATCAAAAGGAAACTATAATTACTTGAGAATAAGCTCCATACGCTCCAATGTGACTCAGCACAAAGGGGTTTAAAATGTTGACATTTCCCGACATCTGATGAAATTTGCGGACCTGCCGCTCTTTTTCAGTGTCTGCAAACTTTACAACAAGACTAGATGATGCCCCCTGAAGAAACAAACAAGTTTTAATGCAATTTCATAAATAATGTTAGTTATTAACAAAATACTTTCAAACACGAATTTTAAAGTAAGTTATTTATTAAAAGCTCAGCAAAATTAACAAACTAAAAACAAAGGCCGTGAGAGTAATATCTAAAATATTGTTTTGACTTCTTTGTTTTGCATTCAGTCGAATCCCCATGTTACGAAGGACTCGGGAGACAGAAAAGGTTTCATTAAATCGGGTCATTCGCTGAATCCAAATGCAAGAAAAAAAGAAAAGAAAACGTACTGAAATAGCTTTATTTTACACATTTAAATTATGTATGGAAAAAAAATTTCTTCTATATTTACGAGTTTTATACATTCTCCTAATTTCTTTTATAAATAAAACAATTCTTTCAGACATTTTTAAACAGTTTGTACTGTGTCTAGCACTACGAAAATACAAATCCAATTTTCACCCACCCGCTAGATAGCTCGTATTTTTGCAATTAAGATGTCGCTGCTTCAAACGAGCCTTTTAGAGGTCCCAAGCCTGGAATCCGCTAACATTTCGATTCTTATTCACGCAATATTAATATCAAACATAGCTTTTGGTACTTGGGTGATTTAAAAGTTGCACATTGCGATTCTTATTCATGCGATTTGAATATCGTACATTGTGATTCTTATTTACGAGATATAAAAATCTATTTCTATTCTAAATATCTATTTCTATTTATGCGTTTTTAAAAACCTGTGTAGCGATTCGTATTCACATGAGTCTAAAATCCAATGTCGTGATTTGTTCAGGCGGTTAAATATCGATTTTCATATTTATATGTGATTTTAAAATAAGGCGTTGGGATTCGCATTCACGCGATCTAAAAATTATGCAACGTGATTCGTATTTACGCAATCTAAAAATTACTCATTGTGGTTCGTATTTATGCAATCTAAACGCTATGAATTGTGATTTGTATTTACACAATTTAAAAATTCTAGAACACAGTTTGTATTTTCTCATTTATAAAATAAAATATCGAGTTTCATATTCACGGGATTTTAAAATCCAACATCGCTATTTGTATTCACATGATTTTGAAATCAATTGTCGCGATTCTTGTAAGAAGTAAGTTTTTCTTTAATTAGTTACTATAAATGTGACTGTTTTAATATTGACAATTATTAGTATATATAGGCATATTAAAAACTTACATTCTGTGCTTGGAAAGAAGAATGTGACACAGGCAGGTAAAGAAAGAAAAAATAGGATTTGTCAAAATATGTTTGAAGATGGGCTAACGACTAAATTAATCACCAATTAGTTTGCCCTCATTCTCAGCTGCATTATGAGCAATTTGACCTTTTTAAATGATTCTTTTTGCTTGTTTTGTAAAACATGAAGCATTTGCAGCAAATTAAATAAAAATGAAAAAAAGATATAGCTAACATAAAAGATATAGCAAACAAAAACAATCACTTAAAAAGTGATTCAATTTTTTTTAGGAAAAAGAGTTGATAAACTCAGCACCAAAATCTAAAAAATAATGCTGCTGTTATTTATGCTATAAAATGTGAAATTCTGACCAGATGAAAAATAATTATCTAAACAGCTGCTGATCATCATGTAATTTTTAAAACTAAAATAACAGTTTTTGTATGTTAAGGAGTTACTATATGTTTCTACTTCACAGCTATTGATGTGTTTAACATGGCTCTAGCTAGATTAGATGATAATATGAACATAGTGACTCTAAAGTTTCTTTCTTTTCTAAATAATTTAAAAAGTCATATTACTGATATATTTGTCATAAATCACGTAACAGTATTTAGTAAAAGAAAGGGAGCGTTAATGTATGTTCTCAGTAGCTTTAATTTGCTAAACCAGGCAGTTTCTCAAGTAATAATTGTCTTGCTCAAGTGAACTGAAGAAAAATATTATTTCTAGCTATTTTTTCAATTGGTAATTTTACTTTTTACTAAACGTTAAGTATCGATATAATCATTTATATATTAATAAATTAGTACACAATTTTATGTCAACACATAGTTATTTATTATCTTAAATTGTCTGGAATTTATTATTAAACAAGTGCAAACACGTAAAACTTACTCGCGTGGAAATTCAGCTTTTTTGCCTTTTGGCCAATGTCACCCCTGATTATGCATTTGAGTAACCCCTTTTTGAGTAGTCCAATTCGTGTGATTTAGTTGTCTCTTTTTTTTTTCGATAACAGTTTACATGATTTTTTATTGTGATAATTATTTACAGAATGCAAAAGAAATAACGTATGCATTATCCCCCTCAACAAATCTGAGAATATCACCCATAATATTAGAATAAAAAATTATTACACATTAAATTTCAAAAAAATTATAGTTTTTTTTTTTGTAAACACAGTTGTTCTTTTAAATTAGTAACATGCATGTTTTTTATTATTAAAAGTATCTTGCAGAGAAATATTAGTGCTAGACTGTTTTGTCGCACACAGCTCGAAAACATTCTGCTACAGGGTATAAGCTCAACTTTAAAATTAAACTAGATTAACTTTTACAGGGTGTGTAGCAAAATTATTCAACAAAAAATAAACACCTTTTTAGCACTTTTCAAGCACTCAAAAAATATTTTCAAGCACTTTAAAATAATATCATAATTAGGCAGGATTGGAAAATTTTTGATAATTGACAGTTTTACTTTGTTTTAACTGCCATGTCAAAAAAAAATTAAAAAACCTTTTGGCATTGTTTTTGACAAATGTTAAAAATCATGTAAACCGAAGGGCATTTTCATTCGCTACGAACTGACAATACGCTGAAATAGATTAGGGCTGAATTAATTGTGAAAATGCTGAATTGAACAATGTGAACTGTGTCTTTTTACATAATTGAAAGCAAAAATCAACATGGTAAAGGAAAAATGTAATCTTAAAAAAGGGAAAATAAAGCACTTTTTAAAAACACCTAAAGAGAGAAGCGCCTTTAAAGGCTTTTAAAAAACAAAAATCGAAAATAAGCACCTTTAAGTACTTTTTAAAAACACTATGCACCCTGTTTTAATACTATGGTTAAATAAGTTCAGTGAAATTCTAAAATATTTTATTATGAGCTCAGAAAAATTCCTAAATTATTATTTATTATTACTTGAGTGTGTGTGTGTCTATTACTGGAGATAAATATAACCTTACATTAAAAATCCATTGCAAACGCTTATTATATTATTTGCAACCGTTTATCATTAAAATGTTTACTTATTTATTTATTTTTTAATTTAAAAAATAAAATAAAGAAAAGGTGTGCTTGAGTTACTATAAAAGATCTGTGCCAAACTTATTTAAATGAATATATTAAAAAAAAAAAATTGAAAAATAGCTGAATATACTTCCATTAGTGTAATGAACAACCACAATACAAATTTTAATAGATAAGATTTAAATGCTTACGCTAAGATAAGATTTAAATGCTTACTAAGATAAGATTTAAATGCTTACGTTCATAGTCTGACTCCCATGCAGGGCTTTTATGGCTGACTTGGCATCCAAAGGATTTTCATATTTAACAAATGCACAACCTACAATAAAATTCATTTTTTTTAGAAAAAACAAAAACAAGGTGAGTGAACTCTATATAAAAAAAGGTTTTCAAAATACCTTTACTCTGACCATCAGGACCTCTTAAAATTGTACATTCTTCAATAGTTCCAAATGGACTGAACAATTTCAAAACATCTTCATCATTTTGTTGTTTGCTGAGCATACCAACAAAAAGTTTCCTTTCTTCTGAAAGAAAGCGGGAACAGTTAAATTATCTGCAAAGTAGTCATAAAAATCACTGATTTATAAAAATCAGCCACTCTTTAAAATCAAGAACAGAAATATTACAACAGCTGAATATGTCAAAATCATCCGCTAATAAAAACCATTATCGCAGGTATTAAAAAAATCAAGCTTCAGGAGAAATGTTTTAAAAATGTAAAAGTCGTGCTTTTTACAGTTGGAATATTTACAAAGTGGCTAAAAATAATCAGAAAAAATAAAACTTCACTTTTCTTTGATTTTTCCAGAATATTTTTATTTGATTTCTGTTTTTTTTGTAACCAATCATGTAAATTTTGTTATTAATTTTTACTGTTACGCCTAATTCATATACATAAAATATATTACAAAGCACTGAAGCCTGTCGTAAAGGTTTGGAAAAAAAAACCTTTTTCTTAAATTATTAATCGCAGGTATTAAAAAAATCAAGCTTCAGGAGAAATGTTTTTAAAATGTAAAAGTCGTGCTTTTTACAGTTGGAATATTTACAAAGTGGCTAAAAATAATCAGAAAAAATAAAACTTCACTTTTCTTTGATTTTTCCAGAATATTTTTATTTGATTTCTCTGTTTTTTGTAACCAATCATGTAAATTTTGTTATTAATTTTTACTGTTACGCCTAATTCATATACATAAAATATATTACAAAGCACTGAAGCCTGTCGTAAAGGTTTGGAAAAAAAAACCTTTTTCTTAAATTATTAATCGCAGGTATTAAAAAAATCAAGCTTCAGGAGAAATGTTTTTAAAATGTAAAAGTCGTGCTTTTTACAGTTGGAATATTTACAAAGTGGCTAAAAATAATCAGAAAAAATAAAACTTCACTTTTCTTTGATTTTTCCAGAATATTTTTATTTGATTTCTGTTTTTTGTAACCAATCATGTAAATTTTGTTATTAATTTTTACTGTTACGCCTAATTCATATACATAAAATATATTACAAAGCACTGAAGCCTGTCGTAAAGGTTTGGAAAAAAAAAACCTTTTTCTTAAATTATTGAAGTCTAATTTTTTTTGTTTTTTTTTTTAGAAAACTTTTAAGATATTTTAGTTAAATTTGAAATTTTCAGATAAAGAAAAATAAAAAAAGTTAGTAAAATAAAATTTTTAATAGCATAAACTTGAATTAAATTTAGTATGGTACAAGAAAGTCTCTATTAAAAAAAAAAAACATTCACATTATTTATTATTGCTTGGCACTAAATTTTAAAATCTACAAATTATTATGATATAAATTATTAAATATTATATATTAAGAGTAGTTTTGAGTATTCATGTTTAACAGCAATGAATTATAAAAATTAGTATTAGTTGATATTAAAAAATTAGTATGCTATACGTAATGGTAAATTAATATGTGATCAACAGTAGTACGATACATGTTTAGTATGAAATTTTTTTTAATTTAGTAGCATCAATAAAATTTTATTTACATAATTATAAAATAAGGTTTTAGTATAGTCATTTACATAAAATCTTGATTAACTACAGCTAATTTAATTTCTCACGGGATTCACTGAATTTTTCTTTCCAATTTGATTTGTGTTGGAAGAAATTTATTTCCTGCACAGTGGTTTTTTCACCACTGTTAAAGAAACTTTTAATCCCTGATTTTGGTTTCTTTATGGCATAATATAAATTGCAGATGATTTAAAGCTAATTTTTGCTTAAGCTTCTTCACATGATCTCACACTAGATTTTTCAATTTTGTCCATTTATAACCCAAGATAATTGCTTTTTTAAATATTCATCCTTAACACTTTGCTTAAAAAAATAATCACATATATATAACTGCCAAGGTTTAAAATCTGCCTAGTTTGAAATTAAATTGAACACAAGAACTTTATTTTTCAAGAAACAAAAGGAGACATCTATCTGTTTTTGAAGAAAGAGTCCCTGAAAGATACCAGTGTGCGTAGCCAAATCTTTCAACAAAAAATAAGCACCTTTCAAACAATCAAAAAATATTTTTAATCACTATATACATTAACAAAATGCAAAATAATTATCAAAGACCTCACATGATCATGATAAAATAACTAGTTTCAGACATTAAACTCTTTTTTTTGATTATATTAGCCACCATAAAAATAGTAAGAGATTTTTCGGTTCGATTTTAGAGGGTGGAAAATGAAGCCTGAAATGGAAAATATCTTGCAAAATGCAGCAGAGTTGCACAAAAGAGTGCAAGAACCTCACCGAACTCAGCTCAGTAGTCACTCCCAAGTATTTCATCAAACATGTAAAATGATAGGTGGTTTCATATGCTACATACTGACGCCATGCCAAAATGGATTGTAGTCGAATGAATTGTGAAAACATTGAATAGAACAATGTGAAAACCACACTTTTGCATAATACGCGGCGAAAATCGACATGGCAAAGAAAACAAAAATCTAATTTTTGAAAAGGGAAAATTGAACACTTTTTAAAACCACCCTATGAAAAAAGCACCTTTAAGGACTTTTAAAAGACGAAAATCGAAAAAAGCACTTTTTAAAAACGCTACACACCATGGATACTAATTTAAAACCACATTAATTATAAATAGTGTAAAATCGTTCGCTTGCCTCCGTAAAAAAAGGAGTCTCTAAAACTATTCCTTCGGTGGGAAGGGGATAGGTTGAAGGTAGAGGATCTGCAGCCTATAACAGAAAATTTCAATAAGCACTTTTACTGTTGCATGGCTCCAAAAGGCTATTAAAATATCAAATACATTTATTTATTAGTATATGTCTAATCTCCTTATTATTTGGTATATTTTGTCAATTTAATTATTTTTAATTAAGTTATGTTAAATATTGTTTGTCTGTTTTTTTTTGCCACACCCTGTAACAATAGTCAGCCCCGCAATATATATTGTAATATATATATACTGCATATAAAATAAACACATTATACAATATTGTACACATTATTATACATACTATATACATTATATTTCAGGGTGAGTAGCCAGATTTTTCAACAAAAAATAAGCACCTTTTAAGCACTCAAAAAATAATTTTAATCACTTTCCAAAAAAAAAAAAAAATCATAATTAAGATCTATGCAGTAATAAAAATAATCTTTTTCTGTCGTTTAAAAGTTCTTAATTTATAAACATAAAATCAATAAAATTTAGAAACTTTACATAATCACGGATTTTTTGTAATTTAGAATGACAATCGATACGGCAAAGAAAAAATCTCTTTTTAAAATAGGGAACATAGATAGAAAGCCTTTTGTACAAACTCCGAATAAAAAAAGCACCTTTAAGGGCTTTTATAAAAAACGTAAATCAAAAATAATCACCTTTAGGCACTTTTTAAAAATGCTATGCACCCTGTATATAGTGTAATACAATATACCGTGTAGCCTTGTAATATATAGTTAGAGTTCTCAAAAATCAACTTTTGCAATTTTAAGGTGTATATCCTACTTAACTTTCTACCTGTCTAATAATAAAGTTACGCGTGAATTTATTATAGAATTTTTTTCAAAAAAAGTTAAAGCAACACTTAGATAAATGTACTAAATTAAAAATTATACAATATTGAAATTTGATACTTCATTAAAATTATAAAATTAAATTAATTATTCTGATTCAAGTGTTCCAGTTTTTGTTTAAATTAGAACTATTCATTATTGCCTTTTTATCATACTGAATTTAAACCAATAAAAAATTTTGCTTACAGCATTTCAGAATTGAGTTTAAGTTTTTTAGCATTTCTATAAGGAAAGAAGATATTTTCAGAACAGCTTGTTTGAAGGGAGAGAGAGATCATTTTTTTTTTATTTCTTGTCTCTGTCAAATCATTTTTGTTTTTAATTAATGTTCTTAGTAATAGTTTAAGAAGTAGAATAAATTATTTTAGATTAATTGTAAACAACAAAATTTGATAATTCTTGGTACTTAAGAAGAAAAAAATTATTTTAAATAGATAGTTATGGAAGTTCAAAAAACCCTTATCTCGACTATGACATCGTAATACATACAGATGAATTGTAATAGTTAGCACAGCTATAAATTTAACGCATAAAGTATGTGAAAAGATAAAATATATTGTATGCAACCATAAATATACCTCCTTTGTTTTCACTATCGGCTGGTTTCACTTGAATAGGTCGTGTCATCTGCAACAAAATAAATGCCAGTAATAATGTGAACAAACTAATAAATAAATTCATATTAAATAGCTTTTTTATGTAACTGAATTTGAAAGGTGGAATTCAAATAAGAGCCAAAAATAATTGAAAAATAAAATATTTTTTCGATGTTACTTATATTTATTTGTAAATTAGAAACTTGTTCTGTAGTTTGTATAACATAGTTGAATTTAGATCAGTAATTTGGAGTAAGATGAAAAAAGTAATTTTTCTAGCATTTTTTTTTTCTCCCCATTTATCCATGTTTTTTTTTTTCCTGGCAGATTAGCCAAACTCAGGTTAACTCAAATTAGGTCAGTTGAAAGCCAATGAGAACACTGCCCACATTATTATTAAAGAAAATTATGCCAACTGATATTTTTTCTACTCAAAAATGCCACAAAAACTTTAAAAATATGTTTTCAAAACTACTAATTAAACTATAATAAAAATTACCATGTAAAAGAATTATTACTCATTAAAAAATATATTTTTTTAAAACAAATTTGTCAATTTTATTTCAAATAATAAGACTCTGCAATTAATCATTTCAAAATCATTCTATTCTCCCAATTAGAATATTATTTATTACTAAGAGTTAACTTTTTAAACTTTAATGTTCAGTTGGAATTATAATTTTGCTTAAAAACTTTTTACTCAAATGCTAAATTTAAAACTCCCATGTCCTAATAATATATTAAAGCATCGAGATTTGCCAAGTAACTGCAAAAAAAATTAGCATAGCTGCTAACACATATATGAAAATATCCAGTAAATTTTACAAAATAACATAAATTTCATGATAATTGTAGCAAAGTATACTAAAAATTTTACACATAGGGAATTTTAGGGGTATTTGTAGTCTTCAAAATAGAAAAAACTGGAATACTTTCCAGTTATGATTTCACATTAAATGATCTTGAAATGTTATGCATTATGTTCATTCATAATTTTGAATAGTAATAGGCATTTAATTCATCTAAAATAGTTAGCTTAGTTTTTTAAATGGGGCTCGCTTCCTTATGTATTAGTGACATTTGTTTAAATTTTCAAGCAAGCAATAATGTGCACCAAAATTCTATTTCAATAAGGATTTTTTTAAGGAAACTTACAATATTTCAGGGAATTTTTAAAAATGTACAAAAACCAGGAGAATTTTTATTAAACCAATACACCAGGAGAGGGCTGCAATGTAGATCCACCTCCTCGTGGTGCAGCCTGGGTAACTCTAAGTGATCTACAACTTTGGCATAATGTGTCTCCCTCGTTGTGCTTCCTCCCTGCGTGTGCTGCAGTGGAATGCAGGCGGATTCTCTTACGCCAAGCAATTTGAGATAATGCGATGCTTACAAGATTTAGATATTTTATTTTATTTTATGAGCGCCGTTGAACAGTCGACCCAATTTTTGGGTTTACGACTACAAATGTTCAACGCCGTAGCCTTGTAATTTTGAACCTATCCAGAAGACAAGGAAACTTCTGGATCGGTACCCCCAGAGGTATTGATTTGTTATGGGAACATGGAGGACTTTGAGACTCGACAGATTTAACGTGCATCAGTCACCATTTACTACACGGGGAGTCTTCGACCAGCAGGGACCGAACCCACGAACTCTTGGACATGGGCCCGGCACCCCACTGACCAGGCTATCCCGGCCTAGTAGCGACAATTTAATTTTACATAGATAACTAGCAGCGTTACATTACAGCCACAAAGAATGGACATCGACAATAACAGTACAATATAAAATAGCTAGCCACGTCACAGGTATTTTTTTTTTTTATTTTTTTTTTTTTAAGCATTTAACATAAATGGCCATCACGGGTAGCTGAAAAGCTCCGGACTCACTGTCTGTCCCCAGGGACTGGGAGCAGGGTCAGTGGTGAGGCTTGTGTGGTATGTATGTTTTGTTTATGTTGTGTTGCGTGTTTTACCTATTTTTCTTATGAGTAGTAGTTGAGGCAGTGTTTTGGCGGATCATGATATAGATTACTGTTTTTTATTGTGTGTGCGTTTATAGACAGTTAAGCCATCTCTTGTTTGTGTGGATCGAGCTTGAGTTTTTTTTTTTTTTTTTTTTTATTTTATTTGCCTCACGGACAACAGCTTGTGTTGACTGACTGCCTGCCAAATGCTTGCTGGTCAGGGGTGGGGCCAGAGTGTGTTTTTATGCTGCAGCAATGGTTTGCCTGGAGCCCTGACACCTCAACATTGTATTTGCTGCCAGTATTTTTACAAAGTTATTATAAGGTTTATGACATATTGTCTGTGATGTTTCTGGTTATGGCTAGAATATTTATTAGTTTTTGCATAATATGCTTGTTTTTGAAACTGTCTGCAAATATCGTTCTGCCTTGTTCATTGGGTTTTTTGAGGTGGTATGATTCAGTTAGTGGGCAGTCATGTAGGTAGTGACTTGGGGTACCTGTGTCATCGCATGGGCATGTGTCTGTGTTTATTCGCTGCATCCTGTGTAAGAATGAGGGGAAGAAGCCATGTCCTGTAAGGAATTGTATTGCTGCTGGATGGCCTATGAGTCGGTCTGTGTCTACTTTAGGATAATATGATTTTGTTGTATAGCCTTTTTCATTTTCGTCCCAGTATGCTTGCCAAAGTTTTTGTGTGATGTTTTTAAGTTTATTTCTCAGGCTCGATGGTGGAAGCAGAACACCGCTGGGAATCCCGTGTCCTGCTGCTGCGTCTTTAGCCGCTAAATCCGCTGCTTCATTGCCTATGTTACCTGTGTGCGCTGCCACCCAGTGTATTTGTGTGTTGCATTTTCTGACTAGGTGTTCTAGTTGTCTTTGTAAGATTTAGATATTGATGTTTTCACTAAAATCTTTTCAAGCCCCCTTTGCCCATTATGTAACCAACAAGAAGAAATAGACGCTAACCATCTAAGACATTGCCCTGCACTTCCTCCTGGGCCCTTGTGGGAACGATATTGGCGGGCGAGATGCATTATTACAGACCTATAGACTCTTTATTTTTGTAGCTCTTGTTTCCGTTTTTTTGTTCTTTCTTTATATTGTTCTTGGCTACAAATTTGTCTTTCATGTCTGCCATTGGAAAAAAAAAAATACACCAGGAGAAATTGGCAAAACACAGAATTGGCAGCTATGAATGAGTGAAAAACCACTTGGGTATATGATGGAATGAAATGTATTTTTTTTTTTTCTTTTTTATAATTTTGGCCCAGTTACTTTAACATTTTTATCAGCTTAAGTAACATTGAAATTCCAGAACTTTCTAAAATCTGGCCTTTCCAAACCCCTGAGTAGTGCGGATTTTTGAATTTGTATTGTTTACTATGAAAAGTTGAAATACAAACATAACATTTGCTTTCCATTAAAAAAACATTCTAAAATCAGAAAATGCACACTTACACCAGGAAGAGTTTTTTGTTCGTGAAGAGCATTTTGTGCTTTAATGGCGCTCTCTCGTGCACAATATGTCAAAAATGCACATCCTGCAAAAATAAAAAACATTACAAATTTGAAAAATATATATACATAGGTTATTTTGTTACGATATTGGTTACAAACGCATAATGGTTAAAAGGATATGGACAATTAAATTAATATACCGATAGATAAAAAAGATAATAGATAGATAAATGATAGATAAATGTCAAAATTAAGTTTGATATTTTATAAATGAAACTCCCCGATATCATTAAACTTCAACTTCTTTCATTAAACTTTGAAATATACTTCCCCCCTTTTTTGGAGTAGAATAATTAATAATAAAAGCTACTGGGTTAATTGGTGAATAATTGATAATACTAATCAACATATCCAGGAGATCTGGCAAAGCTCTGTATAAAATTTCCCCAACTTTTTCAGGATTTTCAGAAAGAAAAAAAAAAAAGGATTTTGAAGGAATTTACTTCTTTAATGATTAAAAAGCTATTATGATACTTCTTTACTTTTTGTGGCACAATACTTATTTAACATGACATTTACTATTTACAATTGATAGATATATTTATAATTAATTCAAATTTATATGAATAAACAATATTTATCTTGATTAAATTTTTTTACAGTTGAAAAAATTTGATAATCTATATTCATATTATGTTGCACCATCAATTTGGGTATTTTTCTATATATTAGCAACACTTTAGTTATTATTTATTTTCTTGAGCTCCTTTAAGTAATAATTTAAGTAATGATAAAAAATTAGTTATACGTTAAGTATTTACTTAAATTCCTCTTGTTAGGTAGTAATTATTTAGAATGATTTTGTATTTTTATAGAAATAAAAACTCAGTTACTAAGCAATTATTTCAATTTATTGTTAATCCTTTCTAAAATGGCTGAAGAAATTTTAAACATAAACGGTGCTATTGTACCGCAGACTGTCATAACAATAATTGCAGAACAGCGAGTGAAAACCACAGAACATAGTTTTAAGAACCTCTTCATAAGAAGTACTAAAAAAATATCCCTATTTTGACATTAAATAAAATTTTTAGATTACTATTATAAACCAGAAGATAAGGAATCATATTTCATGATTACAATTGTAATTCAGGATGCATAGCCAAATTATTCAACAAAAAATAAGCACATTTTAAGCACTGAAAAAATATTATTTTTAAGCACTTTAAAAAAATTGACAGTTTTATTTTGTTTTAACCGTCATGTCAAAAGAAGAAAAAAAATTGGCATTGTTTTTGACAATAGTAAAAAATCATGAAATTTTGAATAATGTAAAACGATTGTTGTTTTCGCTACAGACGCACAATACGGCGAAACAGATTGGGGTTGAATTAATTGTGAAAACGTTGAATAGTACAATGTAAATTGTGTCTTTTTAATAATTCGTAAAGAAAATCAACATGGTAAAGGAAAAATCTCATTTTGAAAAAGGAAAAATTGAACACTTTTTAAAAACACCCAATAAAAAAAAGCATCTTTAAGGGCTTTTAAAAAAACGAAAATAAGCACCTTTAAGCACTTTTTAAAAAGGCTATGCACCCTGTAATTATAATTACAATATATATAATATTTAACAAAAAATAAGATTATTAATGAATATAAGTGAATACATCCAATCTTTAAAGGGAAAGATTAAAGATAGCTAGACTAAAATAATTAAAATGGCCATCAAAAAAATTACTATTATTCGACACAGACTTGTCACAACCTATTCAATTTGACACTCTTTCCACCACACCAACGCAATCCTTTTCTTGCTTTCTGGGGGAGCGGTATTTTCGACTTTCCCCCGGATCATCCTGTTACAATTATTCTTTTAAATTCTTTTTATTCATTACACAAAAAACCTTACTCAGGTATGGGGTTTTACTCTCTTAAACTATCCTAAACTGACTAAAACTGTCTTAAAGTGTTGAAAACCTTGAATATTGGTAAAAGAAAAAGATTTTATATGTGTAACCATTGTACGCATAATCTAATATATATAATTCTCTTACGTGGATCCTAAATTTTGGCTGTATTTCTTTTCCGCTGATGGCAACATTTGCTTTGTTTTGTTTACGTTTCGAAAACACCAAAGCATTCTGCCTTTTAATGATGTGTTTGTGATCTAATATACATAATTCTCTTACGTGGCTCCCAAATTTTTTCTGAAGTACTTTGTACAACTAAATAAGATTCTTTTCACAACACTTAAATATTTACTTTATTTTCTTCATTTATAGACAAAACAGTCGGCAAAGAATTCTGTTAGGTTAAAAAACATTTCGCTAAAAAAAGAAGAATTCTAAAAGAAATAAAAATAAACAACTTAAAAAATAAAAATGCTGNCCTTGTCACACACACCACCAAAAATGGACCGGAGTATCTTCCTCTCGAAAGCAGCGATGGTCCTCTCATCAGCTTGGGACAAGGTCCAGGTTTCAGATGCGTAAGTGAGAACTGATCTTATTAGGCTTTTATATATTAGCAACTTGGTGTCTCTTTTAATGTTGTCAGATTTAAGGAATTTTCTTATGCCATAAAAGCACTTGTTGGCTGCAGTTACTCTCTTCCTTACTTCTGTGGAAATTGAGTTTTCGGAGTTGATTTCAGAGCCAAGGTAGGTGAAAGAGCTCACCTTTTCAAATTTATACTCTCCAATCTCGATGTGCGTGGAGGTATCGGTATAGTTGATACATTGCATATACTTTGTCTTACTCTGATTAATTGAGAGGTGCATTTTTTTGGCCTCTCTTTCCAAGTCCAGGAATGCCTGCTTTAGGTCTTTAGGGGTTCTTGCTATGATATCAATATCATCAGCATAGGCCATAATTTGAACAAAAGTAAATACCTTATCCTTTAAATATGCTTTTAATACTGATAAAATATGTTTTTCTATAAGAATAAATAATGCAATATAAAAAATAACGATAAACGTTTATAATAAAACAAAAACTTGTCTTCAATTTGCGCTTTGTTCAAAAATTAATCTTTTATTTTTCACAATTTTTTTTTTAAATTGCGGCATAATTTGAACAAAAGGGATTAGGACAATTTGAACAAAAGGGCTTTGGACAGTTTTGGTCAAAGGTGTTTTGAACAGGACAGTTTAAACTCGGGTTTAATCCATTCTGTCCTAAACCTCGCCAACTCTATAAAATTTAAAGTTTCAAATATAACAGGGGACGTAACAGAGAGGACAAAACTAAATGTCCACTCAGTTACACTAAATGTAAACAAAGCTAATTGGTTTATGACCATTAAAAAGGAACTCTAGAAATGTAAACAAGAGCTAATGCATCCTGATTCAACTAGTTTAAACCAGTTCCTCCACTGTTAGAGCACACTTTTTTTACAAAGCCCTGCCATTTTTATTTGATAGTGTGTTTAGTTTATAGATAAAAGTTTTTTGAATGACTAATCAATATGACAAAAAACAGCAGTAGAAAAAATGTGAGAATAGAGAACTAGAACGTCCCAGAAAAGATACTTGCAAGAAAGATAAACATAAAATGAAAACTTATGATAACAGAATTATTTTGAAGAAAAAAAATAACAGAGAAATAGATAAATTGAGAGAAAAAAAACAAAGGAAAAATAAAAAAGCACTTATACAAGCTGCAGAAATTCAGGAAGGATATTCTCTTCATAATACTCCTTAGACATTGGAGAAGCCAAAAGTGCATTACCTGTATCTCCAAGAAAACGTTGTACTGTTCAACACATACTCTGTAACCTTACTAACATAACAAAAGAAACAGCCTAGTAATGAAATTTCTGATGTAACAAAAAAACAACTACTCATCTGATAAACTTTCTTACCAGACTTCTGATACAACTGAGTACAGGATAGTCAGAGTAAATGGACAGAAAGTCACAAAGCAAAAAAAAAGAAGTATTTGCAGTTCACCTTGATGGAAGCATATCAAGTTTTAAAGCAGATGCATCCAAACATAAAAAGTGGCAAATTTAATTTTGCCGTACTACGACCTATCCGTTTTTTATGCGTAGGTAAAACACCATAAATATGTCTATGTGTTACTCATGAAAATGTGAATTTACTATTTAAATCACACTGTTGTTTGCCTAACAATTACATAGAATTACTAAATATAGCGACTTGCAACAATTGATTTTTCATTTTATAACTATTGTTGAACAGCTGACCCAAATTTGAGTTTACAGCTACCAATGTTCAACTCTGTAGTCTTGTAATTTTGAACTCAATTCAAAAGAAAAGGGGACTCCTGATCAGTAATGCCAGAAGTTTTGATTTGTTATGGGAACTTGGAAAACCTTGTGACCCTAACAGATTTAAAGATAGTTTTGTAAGTGTAGAAAGTTCAAGGAAAAAATAGGGTAGTTAATTTTGTAGCCCAAAATAACTTAAATTGAGAAAGAAATAAGCAATGTGCATGTTTTTTTAACATGGTTTGGTAAAATAAAAACTAGCATGGGTATAATGTTAGATATTATAGCAATGCAGCCAACTCCGACTTTAAATAACCAAAGAGTCAATTTTAACAGTGATATTTCGGTTTAACAATTTGCCAAATTTGTAAGATGTCGTCTCTGTTAAGACACATTATTTGGACTTAATAAAAATGTGTTTGCAATTTTATAAGTCTTATAGTACTTTATTTTACCATGAAATATGATAATTTAAAAATAAAATTACCTACAGATAATATTTAGGATGGTCCAATTCATAGAATTTAGCGTAAATAACAGTGAATGTAAAAAAATATGGGATTTTATTTGACCCCTCTGTTACAAGAACTTTTAATTAACTTGTAATTTAATTATGAGGCTTTTTAACTATTTTATGCCAATTAATTACATTGCACCCTAAAGTAGCATATTCTTGCAGAATTTTCTGCTTTCAGAAATATTTAATATATTTTTCAGAATAAAATACTAACGTAATTTACCCTCCGTTATACTTGGAATTCAACTAATTCAAAACATAGAAAACATGAGTTTAGAACCTAGAATATGCCATGAAGTTTCGAATACTGAAAAGAAATCTTTAAAATATCAAAAAGAAAAATAAATTATGAGAAGACAACTCAGGATTAGGCAATGGAGAAGTTCTCTTCGAATAATTTGTTTGCATTTTGATTTTTTTTTCAGCAATTGAAACTTATGACTTACTATTTTTATTTGAAATCAATATTTATTTATTTTTAATTTAGTAATGAAAGTGAATGACAATTTGTGATGAAAAGTTTCGTTTCTCCTGTGGTTTAGTGTAATCTTTTAATATCATGCATTTATAATAGTTTCTAAAATGAATTATAAAATACTATTAGTTACTTATACAAATATTTTTTAAACAAAATATAATACAAGTTCTTCTTTTATAACTTAGAAGCATAATTATTAAGGTACTTTAAACACGAAAAGTGGCCATAATTAATTTTCTAGTCTTGCCCATTATCAATCCTGATAAGTGATTATTTGTAATCAATTATATTTTGTCCCACTGTGCTAATTATTGTGCGATTTTAAAAGAAAAAGCTACTGCTTGATTACAGAAATAGAAATCATTAAACAATATAGCAAGGTAATATCGTTGAATCCTTAAGTAAATAAATATGAGAAAATGTAACATAGCCTAAATATAATCAAACGAAATTTCGCATTATTTTGGAAAAAGAATCTTTTCAGAAAGATGCCTTGAATACATTATTAAAAAATAAACACAACTAAAGCAAAAATTACAGTAACTCATACAAACACTAATATCATACTAAAAAGAACAATAAACAGACGCCGATAACAGTATGAAAGAGAATGCCGGTGTAAATGACTCATACATTTCATAAAGGTATTATTAAAATAGTCACAAATTTCCTTGGAATGAAAAGAAATGTAACTAAATTCGTTATCTGAAAACGAAGACATAAACAATCACCTTTGTGTAGACCAGTATATTTGTCTTTGAGTACTGTCAACTCATATATTTTACCATAATGTTCAAAAATTGGTTTCAGTTGTTTCTCTTCCAAATTTCTGGGAATTTGACCAATAAACAGTTTGATAGCATCATGATCCTTGTTGGGAGGTTGATTATCACAGTTATTATGTTGTCCAACACTTAATTGTTTCGAGATAGGATCCAGATAACCATTAACAAGCGCGGCCATGTTGATATTCGGACAACACGCTTAGTATTTTTTTCTTCTTTTTTCTTTTTGTGCAGATCTGTCAAACAGACATAGCAATTAGCGATCGAAAAAGGCAATAGATGGCGCTTATCCTGATATTGATTGATATTAGCTTCAGATTAGAAGAAGTGAAAACCAGTTTTTACTGTTGGCAACACAAACAGGGTTACCATTATTAATTGTTGTTTTTTTGTTTACCTTTTCCGGTTTTAAAGTTTACGGCTGCTTACTAGAGCTTATAGATGGTGCTTTCTTCACTAGGATGCGCTACATGCTCTTTACATTATATACTTCCAGGTTAATCTTACCGGTGTATTTTGAAACCATTTGACTCACAACGTAATATTGTGTTTGATACACGAAATACTAACGATTACGTTGTGAGCCTTAAAATACGCCGGAAGCGGTGAAACAGAAGTATAGGCAGTAAAGAACTTGCAGTGCACCCTAGTGGAGAAAACAGTATCCATTTGTGTATAAAAAAGAATCGTCATTTGAAGACGAGTCTCTTCAAAACGTCAGAATCGTAAAAAAAGAAAAAAAGGAATCGGTATAATACACTTCTTACCTTGTCAATAGGGCCGGGATAGCCTGATCGGTAGGGCGCTGGGCCCATGTCCGAGAATTCGTGGGTTCGAACTCCGCCGGCCGAAGACTCCCCGTGTAGTAAAGTGACTGACACACGTTAAATCTGTAGAGTCGCAAAAGTCCTCCATGTTCCCATAACAAATCAATACCTGGGTACTGGATTGGAGATCGATCGTTCTCAGATTCAGGTCAAAATTATGATCTGTGGATGAATGAATGTATGAATGGGTCCGCCATATAAACGGGTGTGACGTACGTGTGGCAGAAGTCGAATTCTTGGTCATAGATGGCGCCACTGGAAAACAAGAACAAACGCTTCCCTTCTGCCTAAACAGGCATACGTCAACAACATTGTCAACAGCAATATTATATATTGCAATATGCAAACATCAAAATTCAGACCTAAATGATAATTTGCGCAAGTTAATAATATTATACTGGATAATTAAAAGTTTATAATTAATAAGGTTGAATTTCAATTATAAAATTTTAATATTGATGAGTTTAGAGATATTATTAAAATTTAATGATTTTTTTAAAAATTCTTTATTAAATATTGGAAGACTTTTTTGTCATGGATTTTCCCGAATAGGATTTTCACATGGTGAAAATATCAATTTAGTTCGCAAAGAAATGTTTAATAAATTTATTGACAATTATAACATACAACCAACTCAATGATTCTATACAGAGTTTAATTACATTAGTTAGATATCCATTTTTTTTTATTATTATCAAGTTTTAGAAGGGTTCGTAAAATTTGTTTTTTTTTTCAATAAATAAACATTACTGCAAATTCTTTTGATTTTATTCATTTGATAAAACCGTATTTAAATAAGTCTTTTCAGAAACATTAGAATTCCTTGTAATTAGTTTATTTATATTAAATTTAAAATCATTTCCTTTATTGTAAACATCAACAATTCAGATATCTTCTTTTTTTAATACTTAAATCCAAAAAATTAATATTATCGTCATAATTACGAAGAAAGATTAATTCTTCGGGGTAAATATTGTTTAACAAAATTGCATAATTTTGAAAATTAAAAATAATTAAATCAGCAATAAATCTGAAATATATTAAAAGTATAATTTTTTTTTCACAATAGTATAAAAATAAGTTAGCTAAGAGTGATGAAAAATTAGATCCTTGTGAAATTTCATCAATTTGTATTAAAATATGTTTCCCATTGTAAAGATAATTATTAACCCACTGCATGTAAAAATTAGTATTTTAACCTGCAATCTTCTCCGCATAGCAAAACCGGTAACAAATGTTAATAGATAGGAGAATAGTGTATAGGGGAGAAACATTCTTCCCAGTTTTGTCCATTTTGAAAACTGCCAGTGGGTAAAAAAGACAAATATTAGTCAGAATTTCCCAATAAACAAAATCGTAATTAAGGCTACTTTTATAATCATAGTAATAATTCAAAAGAAGACCTTTTAGTTTAGAAAGGGGAATGTTATTGAAGATATCTTGGAAATCATTGTGCGCAGGGCCGGATTAACCTATAGGCACACTAGGCACATACCTAGGGCCTACGAAATTCAGGGGCATACGAAAAACTTGGGAGAAAGAAATTTGTTGACAAAAATAATTTAGCTTTAAAAACAACAAGTGTATTTTGCACAAAATTATGAAGATACAAATAAAAATATAATATTTTTCGGTAATAAATTATTTTGCAGAATCTTATGATCTAATATATTACTTTTTTGCAATTTTTGGATTCAACGAAATCTTGTATTATGCTGTCGAATTCCAAACTACGCAAAATGTCGTATTCAATAGACATAAGTGCGTAAAATCCATATTAATAAAAATTTAAAAAAAATATGCAAGAAAATTTTAGCATATATTTTGAAAAGAGGGGAGGAGTGGGGGAAGGAAGGGAGGGCCCAAAAACGGCTCTGCCTAGGGCCTACGAAAGGTATAATCCGACTCTGATTGTGCGTGATCAAATCAAAGAGACTCTGTGTGTTCTCTGCGTGTACTTGAAGGCTATATTTTGCTTTTACATAAACCTTTATTTTTCAAAGTTTGCCCCATTGATTACTTCAAAAAAAGTCAACACGAATCAAAGTGATAAAATTATTTTGGCACAAGGGGCTGACAAAATAGTTTGAACACAAGACGTCCTATCTGTAATGTCAACGTTCCCTTCCTAATAGAAGAATATAGCACGTTACAACTGTGCATAATGTTCTACAACTTTTCTTAATGTAACCCATGTGTATTAAGTTCAAATTTATTGTTATGATGTATTAAATTACTACACCAAATTGCGAGATTATTGACAAGTTAGGGGCTTCACCATGATGCATAATGGTTCCCAGATGCACCCTTCGCAAGTTGAATATAGTACCGCAGTATGGTATGGAGCACCAAACAGCTAATCTTATGAGTGCGGGTTCGATTCCAGCGGAGTTTTGTTGTATCGTATATAAATCGAATGGTTAATTAAGAACCTTTTATATTTACTTTACTTTTTTTACATTTATCATTACTTTTTATTGCAGAATTAATTTTGGTTTCAGTTTTTTTTTGCAGTATGGTTATTATTCGCGATCGCAACACTCGAATACGCCATCTGGGGAGAGACCGGTTTCATGCCTTTAGCCCTTCTCCCTTCCCTCCTCTCCTTTTTTCAGTTGTATAGGAATGTACTACGATACTTTCCCTTTTCTTAATACTTTTCCTTTTTATATAATATAAATATTTCTTAAAATTTCCATGATACTTTTCTTTAGAACTATGTTTAATGTAGTTTTCAGTTCCATATAGTTTTTCAAGTTAAAAGATTTTAATCTATATGAAAATCAAGAGAGAAACTAACATACTTCCTTCCTCTATGACTTTCCACACGCTAATGGGGAAAGCATGTGAAGTGTTGCCATAGGAAAAGAGTTCTGCTCTACGCCACCTGCAGCCCATTTCGATCGCCAATAGCAAAATATTTTTTATTATCAATCTCAGTAACCTTTTATCTTTACTTTACTTTTTTTATATTTATCATTACTTTTGATTGCAGAATTAATTTTGTTTTCAGTTTTTTTTTTACAGTATGGTTATTATAGCAAAATATTTTTTATTATCAATCTTAGTATTCTCCTTTATAAAGAAAGCCTCTGGTCACTAGGAAAGCTTTCTGAAGATTTTTTTTGTTATCTGCATATATTTAAAAGCCTATACTTTTGCCTTTAGTTTTAAAACTTTGCCAACAGTTTTAAACCAATAGTTTTAAAACTTTGCCTGATTCCTTATTGCATTATGAGTAAACACGAGATTAAGCCTTGAAATATAGAAAAATTATTTCCGGCGCACAAAAACTAAAAAGTTCAGCCAATCATTTTTTTTTTATATTCTTTGCGTATACATAAAAGCATATACAAAAAAGCATACATTTTCTGTTTATTTTTAGGCGTTACCCCATTTGTTATATCAATATAAGTAAATATTAGAATAAGCAGAAAAAATATAGACCAATTAGTTCGGTTATATCAATCTTTTATTATTTAATTAAGTCAATCTTTTATTTATTATTTTTTTTAGCCCTCTGCTTGTATGTAAAAGCTATATTTTACTTTTATATTAACCTTGATTTTTAAACATTGCCGCATTTATTATTTCGAAATTAGTAAATACAAGGCAAAGCAGCAAAATTATAGAAAAATTAGTTTCAATACAAGGGGGCCTCATTGTATTGTTAATTTACTCATTGTATTGTCAAATACTCAAAGTGCAAAAGGTTAATAAATGGCTGTATTTCAATGAAAATTTTTTTATTGGTAAATGTTTTTTAAATTGTGCTTAAATGCTCAAGACCACACAATTAACAATTGATTGCATAATTTCAGTGAAGTGTCATCATTTACCTGATATACTGGTCTACTTTTGTTTCCTCAATTCTGAGAATTCTTTTGGCTACTTATCCTTCGAAATCCCAATTTTTGGCAATCAGTACAAAAGTTTATGGAAGCTGTTTGAGTGTTTGATCCACGGAATAGATAGCCAACTTAAATATTAATAAAGACTGCATTCAAATAAATTTTAAGGGTTGTGATGTTTTTGTGTAAACTATTAATGAAAGAGCCTGCGTTCAGTTTGTGCAATTATTCTATTTTAATTATCGTTGATATGCTGTGCATAAATATAAGATTACTTATTTAAAATCTTTGTTTTAATTGAACATTGGAAAGTAAAACAAGGAGGAAAATGGAAAGTGTAGTAGACTGCAACCTAGCCTGTCCTCATAATTTTAAAAAGTTGTTGCGCTTTTGGTGTTCAATTTTACATATGTGTGTCTGTGTAATTTATAAGCCTCTATTTATTATTAAATACAATGCAAATTTGATTGCCTTATCTGAAGCAAAAGGTGAGAACAAATATTTCATATGCAATTGTAAAGATAATAATTTAGAGTTCTTAAGTATAAAGCTTTACAATCATTATTAATGTTAAATACTTGTATTCATTGCGATTTATTGCTTTTTGGTGGTTATATTTCAGAACTTAATTGAGAACAAGTGAATTCTAAGTATTCTATTATACCATTTTTATATACAGTGAAACCCCGCTATAGTGAATGATTAAGGAACCGAAATTTCGGTTCACTATAACTGTTCCGCTAACTATTTCAACTAATGGTTCCAAACTCCCCCCTTTTATTGCACATTAGTAGTAGACAGCGAGATCTAAGCGACGGAAGTGACGTCATAGTCAACCGGAGCCTATTTCTGCCCAACCGGAAGTTGCTTATTTCTGCCCACCTATCCGGTTTGTAGGTGGGCAGAAATAAGCAACTTCCGGTTGTAGACGGGCAGAAATAAGGAACTTCCGGTTGGGCAGAAATAGGCTCCGGTTGACTATGACGTCACTTCCGCCGCTTAGATCTCGCTGTCTACTACTCACATTATTTAAATAACTGACCAATGAAATGAAATACAAAAATGACTGAAAAATAATACGTAGTAACAAAAATGTGTTAATTTTATTTTTAATTACTCTTCGCCTTGCGGGCAAAAAAAAAATAAATAGTTACCTTTAGTTGATGAGCAATCCTCAACATCAGATATGGAAACACTCTTCCCGATTCTCCGATAATTTTTCCAGAATTTATGTTAATCCGCTTTTGAAACCTGTCTAACCAGACGTTCGAGCATATAGTAGTAGTCTCACCAAATCGCTTGCCAAATACATCGGCTTCAACTTGAAGCATTTGTCCAGATACTGGAAGATTGCGACTTCTTTGAATGCTGAACCAATTCAATAAAGCTAATAATGAAGTAAACAAGAAAAATGCCCATTCCTACATTCCATGCAACAAACGGTCTTGAAAATCGGTATATGTATTTATTTTGAAGTAGAAATTTCAAAATCATTACGAAAAAATGAAGAAAATAAATCAGTCGAAGACAGAAAAAAGTTCATAATATCCACACAAAAAAAAAAAAAAAACATTATAAAAGTGTAGCAAGACACTGGAGCGAACATTTCGTTCACTATATCCGGAAGTTCACTATAAACCGTATTCACTGTATTTTGATTGGGTATGTAAAAATAGATTCATTTCTGATTAGTATTGATTAGTATAAAAGTTACATTATTTAGTGTTGGTAATGTCTTTCTAAAGCTTCCGTGCGACAAATATAGATTCTAAGGCAAATTATGTTTATTTTATTTAATAATAATCGAAAGAAAATTTTAAATCTAAGGTGCACAATTTTTTACATCATTTTAAAGTATTTAATTTTGCGTGGCAAAATACAAAATTCGAGTGAAATTGGCTGAATAGTTCCTGAGTAATCAAATTGCAAAAAAGCCGTATATTTAAAAGTCGATTTTTCAGAAATTATTCAATCGATTTCTCGCTAGTTTTGTATTTTGCCATGCAAAGTTAGATAATTTAAAATTATGTAAAAAATTGCAAAGCTTGCAATTCAAAATGTCTTCGGCTATTATTAAATGAAATAATAAAAAAAATATTAAATAGTTAATGAAATTTAGTTTTCGCGTAGAAATATCTTTGGGTAAAAGAATTTTATAATTGTGTGCAAAAATTTTTCAATTTGCTCAAAAAAAATTTGAGGTATGTCAAAATACGCAAAAGTAAAATTGGAATTAAGGAGTCCAAAGTTTGAACTGCTCACCTGAACAAACTATAGGGACCATATTTCGAAGATCTGTTTATTCAGAGAAAGTACGTTATATAAAGTCTGTAATTTAAACTACAACAATTACTGAATGCTGTTTTTAATTTTAATTTTTTTTAATTATTTAAAAAAAAATTTCATTTATTTATTTTGTATTTATTTTTTTATATTTTTAATTAATATTTCTCCCCTTTAAGGGTTTTGTTGAATAAATTTTCCAAATATATTTTAATAATTATATTTCTTTCATAGATGGCAGCACTGAAATGTTATTTGTCTCATATTTTTTCTACCAAATATACTTTTAAAATTATTTTATACGATTTAAAGTATATGCATTGTTTTTCATCCTTTTCGTCTACGCGAAATTTTGATAACTGTCAACTTAGTATACTATTTTTAAAACATTTTTAACTTTTGCTCCAAGCCGGTAAGTTTGTTTCCTGCCAGAGGGAAAAAAAATTCAAAAAATTTATTATATTGCTATATAGCAATATAATAAATGTTTACTTAGGTTCCTAAGTTGATAATATGAAACTAAAAACAATTATTGGCAATTAATTAATTATTTCGCTCTCTCACATATCCTTATAAAATCTAGAATCTAATTGATAGAAAAAATTTAACAATCCATGTGACTGAACGGATAGTCGCGTTCATTTTTATCTGAAAGAACCAACTAAAGTGATAATAATGTATTTAAATGACTCCATAGAGTTGAAACGTTCATACACATTTTAATTAGGTAATAATTAACAGACTTATTAGTGTTACCGGAATCGAACTCGTAAAAAGACAGGTTTTCAATTTTATTGCAAATAATTTAAAATTTCTGCAAATTTAGCTACTAATTTTTATTTATTTTTTTTATGAAAAAGGAGTGGGTTTTTTCGTCAGTTTTTATAACTCTGAAGGATTATGGAAAAACTCTAATTGCTCTATATACTAATTGTATTTACCTTGATTTTCATATTTTATAATTGTAATTTTTTTATCGTTTATCTGGATTTTTTTCAGTGTAACAATTTTTTTTTAATTCTGATTTCGGTTCTCACAAATAAAATCAAAATAATTAACAAAAAATTTTATTTTGGATTTTAAAAAGTTAAAAAAAGTTTTTTGGGTGTAAACATATTAAATAAACCAGTAGGTTATAGAATGATCTTACAAAATATATCACAAAATAAAATTATTCCGAAATGGGGATTTTGTTTGACAACCGAAAGTTTTTAAACTATGTATTACGAAAAATATTTCTGCGACGCATTTTTGAGTTCTTCGAGAACGACTTTTGTTTCTCACGAACTTTTCCTTCACCCTTTATTTTAATAATGTAAAAAGTCTAACTTTAATATTATAATCTCGAAATTGTCAGTTTAAGCTTTTTCAAAAAATTACAGTTATGGCTATTTTTATTTTCTAAAATTTATTTATTTTTAACTTTTATTTCATTTATCTATTTATTTTTGAAAAAAATTAATTAAATTAAGCTGAATTATTAATTGAGAAATTAATTTAATTTTCTTACATAAAAATTTATCTGTCACAACTTGCCCTAGAAACATTCGTACGATTTATCGCAATTAGACAGGAGTCTTTCGATATGTAAACAAAACTATAATAAACCATTTAAAATAGCATTATTATTGACTATAGACTGCATTAAAAATAAAAAATAAACAGCTAATTTCGGTAAAAAGTTTTATAATTTTATATATTTTATACATGAAATGGACCTGGTAGGTAAGGCGTTGGGCCCATGTCCGAGAGTTCGTGGGCTCTAACCCCGCCGACCGAGGACTTCCCGTGTAGTAAAGTGACTGATACACGTTAAATCTGTAGAGTCGCAAAAGTCCTCCATGTTCCCATAACAAATTAATACCTGTGGGGGTACTGGATTGGAGATCGATCGTTCTCTGATTCCTGCGCAACCGTAAGCGTAACCTCCACTCTATCCTTATTGGCTGACCAGAGGACTTTCACGGCAATCATCTTTTTTTATTATATTTTGCAAGTTTTTTTTAGTATAGCTTTTTGTTTGTTATTTGTCTTACCATTAGCAATAAAAATAAATATTTACTTTTTAATTGATTAATTTATTTACATGCTGCAAATTGTTAGGAAAATGTACGTAAAATATATTCCGGCAGTGGTTATTAAGTTACATAATACTAAGTTCTACAGATGTTTTTCAAAAAGAGAAAAAGATTTTAAAGGAGTAATATTGAGTGTTTGGTTGGTCTGATTTACGAATTTGTTTTCCTAATCGGAATTTTTATTTTAATTTTTAAGGGAAGAAATTAAAAAATTGTTTTTTAATACCAGATTTAAAAAAGTGATTCAATTTTTTTTCTTCTCTTAAGCTTGTATTTTCAATACCTTATGCCCCCGCAAAAANAAATGTATATATATATATATATATATATTATTTCCTAAAACAAAAGAAATAATAACAATCATAATTGCATAAAAAATCAATTTAATATACAACGAAATACTAGTAAAGAATATTTCGCTTTCAATAGATAAATCGGAATTTTTATTTTAGTTTTAAAGTGGAAAATTTTAAATAATGTTTTAAATATTAGATAAAAAAAAAAAAAAAAAAAAGAGATTCAATTTCCTTTTTCATAAACTGGTATTTCAAGTAACTTGTGTCCCCGAAAAAAAAACGTGCATGAATTATCTCCTAACAATAAAACAAAAGTAATGTAATCATAATTTCATAAAAAAATCAATTTCATTTGTGACGATATATATACTAGTAAGGAACATCTCGCATTCAATAGAGGTAAAAAAATTCCAATATTTGAAAAACAATTTTTTTTTTACAATTCTTTTTTAAAGTAATAAAATCCTCAAAATTGTAAAATTGTGTGCTCTTTGGACTTGTTCCCCCTCATGTTTTGTATGTTATCATCTTGCATTAATTATGTCAATTTTAAACAATGCAATTTGCGAAAATTAGGTATTCAACAATGTTTCTTTAATTCGATCTATAACAATATCATTGCTCAATTAGTGTTACTTATACATTGTTAAAATTTTTTAAAGGAACCAATTAATTGTTGCTGTATGTCAAACTATAGCTTGCATTGTTCTACATCGGAATTCATCATTTCTAATGTTTAAGTGCTATCTGTAGGTGATTATTTTACAGTTGCCTAAACTATTATTAGAAAAATGGCAAATGTGCTGAGATTTTTGCGAAAAAAGCTGTAAGTATCAAATATTAGTAATATTATCTAATAGCAGCATTAATTTAACTACTTTTTTTCCATAAAACTACTTTTCACCTCTAATAGAAAATCAACGCTAGCTTACACTTCAATTTTAAACTAAACCGTAAATAGTAATCAAATAAAATAGCTTAGTGCACTTTTATAAGAACACTTATTTCAATCGTAATATTTACTAAAATCTATAGTTATCTATTAACTTTTACGAATAGTGTCCACAAAGGTGAGTTTAACTATGCACTAGTAATTTTGAACCCAATATAGAAGTCAAGAAAACTCCAGGATCATATATTAGAGATATCAGTACCCCACTACTAACCCACATTTACGTTACATGCAGAAGGAAGCCACGAAAAACCTCCAACAGTTTGCCTGATGGCAAGGGGGCACTAACCCATGATCCGTGTACCAATCTCTGTAATTCGAAGCCGGTTCAGCTCATTGGAAGGCGAACGCTCTATCCCCTGAGCTATCACGGCTCATTTCTAGAATTTATATTAAATCATTTGTCAGTCAAAGGTAAATGTTGTGGTAAATACAGTGTATGAAAGAGTGCTAAAACATGTTTTCATTTTTAGTGCAAAAGTTTTTAAGAAGGGTGAAAATGAGGACGAGAATTATTTTGAGATAAGAGATTGGAACAATGTTCTGAGGGAACAAATGGCATATGCGGAGTTTGAGTTGAGAGATTGGGAGGAGGTTCTCAAAGAACAAACGATGACTGAATCTATGAAGTCCAAGATGGCTCGTAAGGAGGATACTCTTGATGATGCACTTGTTGCAGGAAATAAGAATGCTCATATGTATGGGAGAATTAATGAGCTGGATAATATTGATACACTGGAACAGCTGATGCACTGGTTGATGCGTTGGTAATGATTCGAAAAAAGACTTGCAAAGAACAGTTGAATTCGAAAAAGACTTTCAAATGGCAGTTAAGGAGTCACTCGATGACTCAAAATTGTGCAACCTTTGATAAATGTGTAAAAAAAAAGCCTAAAACNCATACAGTAAATTAAAAAAGAAGATCTCGAAATAAAAATTTAAGTATTTGCATGTTTCAAATATTAGATTAAAAAAAAAAAAAGAGATTCAATTTCCTTTTTCATAAACTGGTATTTTAAATAACTTGTGTCCCCGAAAAAAAAATGTGCATGAATTATTTCCTAACAAAAAAATAATAGTAATCATAATATCATAAAAAAACCAATTTCATTTGTAACGATATATAATACTAGTAAGGAACTTCTCACGTTCAATAAAGGTAAAAAAAATTCCAATATTAGATTTTTTTTTTTTTTACAATTCTTTTCTAAAGTAATAAAATCCTATTGTGTGCGCTCTTTGGACTTGTCCCCCCTCATGTTTTGTATGTTATCATCTTTCATTAATTATGTCAATTTTAAACAATGCAATTTGCGAAAATTAGGTAAATAACAATATTTCTTTAATTCGATCTATAACAATATCATTGTTCAATTAGTGTTACTTTTACATTGTTAAAACTTTTTAAAAGAACCAACTAATTGTTGCTGCATATCAAACTATAGCGTGCATTGTTTTACAGCGGAATTCATCATTTCTAAAGTTTGAGTGCTATCTGTAGGTGATTATTTTACAGTTGCTTAAACTATTGTTAGAAAAATGGCAAATGTGATGAGATTTTTGCGAAAAAAGCTGTAAGTATCAGATATTAGTAATATTATCGAATAGCAGCATTAATTTAACTATTTTTTTTTCTCCATAAAAGTACTTTTCACCTCTAATAGAAAATCAACGCTAGCTTACACTTCAATTTTGAACTCAACCGTAAATAGTAATCCAATAAAATAGCTTAGTGCACTTTTATAGGAACACTTATTTCAATCGTAATATTTACAAAAATCTATAGTTATCTATTAACTTTTACGAATAATGTCCACAAAGGTGAGTTTAACTATGCTCTTGTAATTTTGAACCCAATACAGAAGTCGAGAAAACTCCTGGATCATATATTAGGGATATTAGTGGAGAACTTTTTAATGAAACTAACCCACATTTGCGTTACATGCAGAAGGAAACTACGAAAACCTCCTACAGTTAACTTGATCGCAAAGGGACTCTAACGCATGATCCGTCTACCAATCTTTGGGATTCGAAGCCGGTTCAGCTCATTGGAAGGCGAACGCTCTATCCCCTGAGCTATCACGGCTCATTTCTAGAATTTATATTAAATCATTTGTCAGTCAAAGGTAAATATTGTGGTAAATACAGTGCTTGAAACAGTACTAAAACATGTTTTAATTTTTAGTGCAAAAGTTTTTAAGAAGGGTGAAAATGAGGACGAGAATTATTTTGAGATAAGAGATTGGAACAATGTTCTGAGGGAACAAATGGCATATGCCGAGTTTGAGTTGAGAGATTGGGAGGAAGTTCTCAAAGAACAAACGATGGCTCGTAAGGAGGATAATTTTGATGATGCACTTGTTGCAGGAGATAAGAATGCTCATATGTATGGGAGAATGGATGAGCTGGATAATATTGATACACTGGAACAGCTGATGCACTGGTTGATCCGTTGGTAATGATTCAAAAAAAGACTTGCAAAGAACAATTGAATTCGGAAAAGACTTTCAAATGGCAGTTAAGGAGTCACTCGATGACTCAAAATTGTGCAACCTTTGATAAATGTGTAAAAAAAAAGCCTAAAACTGATTGCGATAGCATTTAAATTGCTTTTGTTACATTTGTAATAGAAATAGTTCATATACCAGTTTAAATGAATGATTTATTAAGCTCTATTTCTTAAACTCTTCTTTTCTAATGTAATTTTCAGAGTGTGCTTAGTTTTAAAATAAGTGTGTTAAAAAAAAAGCGCAATTCAGTTTTCATTCATTATATATATTAGGAGGACTGGAAAGTAATGTCGTTTCGGTGCATTTGATATTTGTTATCAAGATTTTATTTTTAATCAATAATGTAGTCACTTTCGTTAACTGAAACCTTTTAATGCCGGACCGAAAATGAATTGAAATGGATCGAAAAAAATTTAGATTTTTAAGATTAACGAATATTTAATGCACCGAAACGACATCACATTCCGGTCCCCCTAATATATATATATATATATATTAGGAGTTTGATGGTATAGGGTTCTATTGCATACGACACAAGATTCTAGAATNATATATATATATATATATATATATATATATTATAAAATTCAAATTCCCTTCAATGCTTTTTTTTTTTAAATTTCTGTTTGGAGCATTATATAGTACAGGGGTTTCCAACTTACATGAGACAGGGGGCCACAATTAAAAACACAAATTAAATGGCAGGCCGCAACTTCATCGAAATTTTATGTAGGACTCTTTTATGTTTGAAGGAACATTAAATATTACTGTCAGATTTCTACCAAGTTGTACAAAACAAAAGAGTTGAATTACAAATTAAAATAAGAAGTAGATTTTTAAAAATATTTAATTGCATATCAAAAAATTCGGGTTACAATAACTTTAATGTACACCCATGTATTAAAGAATTAATGTGCAACAGATATCTAATTGTTAAGACATAAGACTTTAAAAAGGTTGGTATTAAAACTTACATAGTAGCACACAAAATATTCAATGATAAAATTTAGGTTTGTCTACTGCAACCACCAGAGAATAGATATTTACATTTTAAATTTAAAATTTACAAATGTGTGTGTAAATATTTTCGTCCAAAATGAGTTTTTTCAAAAAGTTAAATCGGAAAATTTCTTCGAGACAATTTCTGATACACACATGCTAAATTAAATTCACAAAATACTAAAAAATTTAATAAAAAAGAGCAACATACACGATTATTTTTGCATTTGAATAAATATTTTCTTGGGTTGAAAACCTGAGAAATAATTTTCACAGAAACGAAGAAGTTAGGTTTTTAGTAACGAGAAAAGTATTTTAAACCCACATAGATTTTTTACGAAAATTGTTCGCAAAAAAATGACAACTAATATATTTTAGTTCGCGGGGCACAAAAAAAAAGCTTCCCGGGCCGCCAGTTGGAAACCACTGATATAGTATATAGAATATATTTAGTATTTTCAAATTTAAAAAAAAATTATTAAGTAACAGTATAAAGAACGATTTCGAAAAAGTATGCAACTAACAAAAAAAGGCAAGTATTTTGTTAATATATTCCAGCATAGCCGAAGGAAAATGCCAATACATACAAAAAATGTAAAAGGGGAAAAAACCCATAAAAAAACTAAACCCTAAAATGATAAAGAGAATAAGAATAATTGAAAAATAATAAATGAAAAGAAGAAACCTTACTTTTAAAAATATATGCTAAAGGACTGCGTGCATCATTATTTTGACGTCATTATTATTTAGCATCATTGTTTTGATCATCATTTTTTTGTTATTCCGAGCGGTTTTATATTTTGAACTATAAAGGCAATTTCGCGGTTTGGAGGTACTGCTTAATTGCCCGAACGATTGCTCGGAACGGGTTACCATATTTTGTTATTTATCTTAACTTTTGGCTAATATATATATTTTTTTCGTCTGATGCTATTATCTCATAGCATCTAAATTTGTCCTAAAATAAAATCTTTAATTTTAAATTAGATTATATTGTACCAATAAGGAATGTTTCAAATTTTACAATAATAAACTATAAGTATGACATTTAATTCACTAAAACCAATCTCCCTGTAGTTGAAAATCAATTTTTAGAAAATGGTACTTTGTAAAAGTGATATTTTCCATGATAATTACAATTAATGTTATATCAATTAAACAGTTATATGACAATAAAACTGAAAGACATAGTTATTTTGACAAGTCAGGCATTATTTTTAGACTAAATTTTAAAAAGAAGAGATCTATATAGTAGATCTAATAATTTTTATGCTATAAGTATTTTATCTGTAAAAAAAATGTCAAAAATTGTGTATTTTATACACGAAATCTTCATTTCTTTTAAGCTATTAGTTCAAGGAATTAATTTTGATCTTATTGGATTTCGCGTAAAAAATTACATTAGGAGCAATGCCTCAATTGCTGAGGTATGTCAGTTAAGTAAATTGTTTTAAGCAAAAATTGTACTTGCTTAGAACTCACGAAAACTTTTATGACTTATAAACTATAACATCAAACATCTTGGTTTTATTATCATTCCAATTAGCGTAATGATACCTATAGGTATCATTACGCTACCTATAGGTATACCTATATACCTATAGGTATACCTACATACCTATAAGTATCATAACGATACCTCACTTGCTTAGATTGCATTGTTAGATACGTAAATAGGTACATGTATAAAAACTGTGAGAGTTCGTGGGTTCGAACCCCGCCGACCGAAGACTCTCCGTGCAGTAAAGTGACTGATGTACGTTAAATCTGTCGAGTCGCAAAAGTCCTCCATGTTCCCATAACAAATCAACACCTCTGGGGGTACCGGATTGAAGATTGATCGTTCTCTGATTCAGGTCAAAATTACGATCTGTGGATGAATGAATGGATGTATGAATGGGTTCACCCTATAAACGGGTGCGATGCACGGTGTGACAGAAGTCGAATTCTTGGCCATAGATGGCGCCACTTAAAATCAAGAAACTCACACTCTGCCTTAAATTTGCTCGGTTTCACCAAGCAGACTTGCCCGTGTGGCAAGTGGCACTAGAACCAACCAAAAAAGCTGTCCTTTTTATATATAAAACCTAAATAACTTCTAAAATATTAATTACTCGATATCACTTAAGTCTATCCCCTTTTACCTCCTAATCCTTCTAGAAATGGAATATTTTTTTAAAATGTTCCAATATCTTAAAATCGTTTTCATATTAGTGAAAATCATTTTTATAATATGCAGCTCCCCTAATGTGCAAGTGCATTGTTCAGAATTTTTAATTGCAGATGAATAAAGATTATAAAATGCGCAAAATTTAACGCATATCAATCAATGTTCTACAACGTCTGTGAGATTTCCTTTTCTTCCTTCTGCTAACAGTGTTTAAAAACTATGAGAAATAGCATCAGGCGAAAAAAATATAATATTAGCCAAAAATTAAGATAAATAACTGAAATAGTAACCCTTTACGATCAACCGTTTGGGCAATTAAGCAACCCTATCGGCAACTCTGTACAGCGGAATCGCCTTGAAGATAGAGAGGTGGTTCCGCTTACGGTTGCTCATATTTTTCTCCCGTGTGATATCCGTGTTTGTAGAAAGATTGTATTTTACTTTATTTTATAATCGTTGTTGAATAGCCGACCCAATTTTGGATTTACGATTACTAAGGTTCAACTCCATAGCCTTGAAATTTTGAACCCAATTCAGAAGACAAAGGAACTTCTGGATCAAGTATATAGGAGAAATTCGCCTTCGTTTGAGACTTTCCGATGGAACTAACCTGCATTTGCGTCACATGGAGAGGAAAACCACAAAATATGCCACTCTTAGCCTATTGGTAAGGGCAGTGTTCCCCAAAGCGTGGTACGCGTACCCCCAGGGGTACGGGAACAGTTTAGTGGGGGTACGCGTTCTTATGCCAAATATCTTGCAACACACGGAAATTTCAAAAAAAAATTTTTTTTTTAAATAAAGCTAGCCATGAAAATTTACGATTGCGTATTTTTCTATTGGCTATATTTTGCAGAGTTGACAGTGAATAATTAGTGGTGTCAACAGTCAGTTGTGATCTTTAACTTTTGAGCAATTTTTTTATGGTAAAGGTTTGTTATAAATTCTACTTATTTTGATTATTTTTATAAAATATAATTTTTATCTTTAACGTAGAATATGGATCGCTGGTTAGTATCTGCAAAACGTTGTACCAAATATGAAAAATAAACATATTTTTAAAAAAATACATTCATTTTTTAATTAGTGGTACACAGCGTAACGAAAAATTTAGAAAGGGTACACGAAAGTCATAAGTTTGAGAAACACTGGGTAAGGGGACTCTAACATTTGATCCGTCTACCACTGAGGATACTTTACGTCAGCAATATGGTCGGTACGAGCTGGGTGCGAAATACGTATCAACCAGCCATCGCTGGGATTCAAACCTGGTTCACCTTATATAGGAAGAAGACCGCTCTATTAGTCGAGTCACTACTGCTCTAGAAAAATTTTATTATCATTCCTAAAAGTTGGGTTGAATTTAAAAAAAAAAAAAAAAAATTGAAGAATACGCTAAAAGAAACTGATTTAAAGTATACTTCGCGAGAGAATTTCATGTCAGTTTTAGGGGTCGTTCAAATACTACATCCTACGCTTTTTTATTTGCAGCTTAAATAAAAGCAAACCAGAGTTCCCATTTTTTCCAGCCTTATTAGGTTTAAATTCAAATTAAAAAAATATACAACAAAACTTTTAATTGCAGTTTTATAGAATTTTGAGAAGAAATCTGTATTTTCTTCTTGTTATCTGAAACTTGTTGAAGAATTTTTTTCTGACTTTTTTTCTTGAATTTAAATTCACATTTAAAACTTTTTCTAAGAGTAATTTTTCAATCAAATATTTTTTGTAAGCATTTTATTTTATTTCATATTAATTTATAACTTTTGTTGAACAGCTGATCCAATTCATGAGTTTAACAATATTCAGCTCCTTAGCACATTGTCACCGGGGAACTAAACCTAATTAATAATAAGGATTTAAAATTTCTCATGGGACTAAGCTTAGACAAAGAAAAAAAAATCACTAAAATTTCATTTTTGCTTAGATTAAACTTTATTTAAATTGTTTCATTGCAAAATGCTCAAGAAAATTTAATTGGCCAGTAGAATGACTTAGTGAATGGAAATTTTATGTATTGTATAATTTCAAATTGAATTTTTTGAACAATAATATAAAATACCAGGGTTTTTATTTGAATTCTGATATTATTAAATATATCAAGGAATTGAGATATAATTTTATTATTTGTGTTGTTGATAAAGCCTCTAATAATTTTTGCTTTATTTGCAAAAATTTTTTTAAACATTTAATGAGTAAAGAATATGAAAACAATAACAATTTTGTCAAAATTAATAATTCCAAAAAAGAAATTGATTATAGAATTTTAGCTTTTTCCCAGAAAATAGGATTAAAACTCAATAGTTTAAATTACCATTATTTATTTCCTGCAGTTAAATTTCACAATACACCAGTTAAATTTAGATTTGTAACTTGCAGTACTGATTGTTAGAATTCTGTTTTCGGCAAACGATTTTTTTTTAATTATTTAAATGCCATTTTAAATAAGATTATTTCAAATGATAAGCGTTTTATTATTATTAACAACCAAGACGTAATTAAATATTTAAATTACAATAATATTAATAATATTCTTACATGTGATTTTGAAAATCTTTTCCTGACACAATAATTTAATGAATATTTGTTTAGAAATTTTTGATAATTATTTGATTAATTAAGACGTTAATAAAGAGGACTGGATAAATTTATGTAATGTTGACATTTTCGAAAATTGTCTTTTTAATGGTATTTGTTTTTACAGATAAATTAAAGGTATTTCAACGGGTAATTGTTACTCAAGTGCTTTCGCTAATATTTTCTTACATTATTATGAACATAAATTTTTACAACATAATTTAGTAATTGGGTTTAGATTTATTGATGACTTAATTATTTTTGATTGTAATGATTTTGATTTAATTAATGATATTTATCCTAAAGAACTAAATTTAATTAAGGCTAAGTCAAAAGATAATTGAGCATATTTTTTAGATCTTGATATTAAAATTCTTAACAACAAAATTTTCATTGGGGATTATGCGATAAAAGAAGGGATTTTAAATTTAATGCAATTAAACACATTTTATTTCCAACCTTTACTTTAAGATTTTTAAGAATATTGTTATTAGTCAAATTCTTAGATTTAAATTTATTTGTAATAATAAAACAGATTTTCTTTCAGCTATAGGAACTTTGAGGATTACCTTAAAGAATAATAATTTTCCTTTTAATTACTATAATTATGATGTTTTAATTCAAAATATTTTAAAAACGTTCAAAAGCCGATATTGAAGCTCGCATAAATAGGCTTATGCGGTGAAATTTAGGACTTCTTTTCCAAAGCAGATGGCAGCACTTGTGAAAAGTTTTTGCTCATTGAATATCTTTTTGTTTCATTATTCAATATTTTCAAATAGGGGTCAGCACTTCATTTATTTGTAATATTTTCCTACTGATTTGGCAATTTATAATTTATTTTGATTTGGCCATTCTAACTGTAACTATTTTTATTTATAAGTGGGCGTTTTATTTTTAAGTCTTACTATGTGTACTTTTAAGTAGTGTTTGCTGGTTCATTACTTTTCTGTGCTTTTCAATTCTTTTCATGATTTTCTTTTATATGTCTATCCATAATGGGACTGTCAGTTTTGGTTTTTCCACTGACAACAGAAAGGCTCCTGTGTGTTTGTAGACAGTGTGTCACCAGAAGAAGTGCTTTCTTAAAAACACACATATATTCTATTTCATTTCTTTTTATTACTTTTTCCAGCTTTAATTGTTTGTTTGAATATCTGAATTAAAATAAAGCAGATTCGGTTTTAGCTGCTATAGGCGCTTTTCCACTTTGATTTAATGTTTTAATTATAAATTTGCCTTTTTGTGTATTCGTAAATTAGAGATTCATTTTCTGATGAAGTGTTTAATTATTAATAGGATTTATTTTGTCGAAACAAGACGGTTCTGTTTACCGTAATTATAATTTCAAAATATTTATACACATTTGGATTTGAAGTTGGACACAAGTGAGTAATAAATTTTAATAGTGGTTGTTAATTTCCGCTAATAATAGGAAGATTTTCTTCTTTTAAGCTACCACTGTAACGTTTAAAAAGTATACTTTGCTTTTTTTTTCTACGAATAGTAATTGATTATCATAACACACGCCACTAATTTGAATAGGTAGTTTATCACCAGTAAAACTTAAAAAGGCACTTAAAATCTATTTTTCTACATTGCGAGTGAAGTGTTTAGTTACTCGACTCTCACTTTCTGCAAATGTTGACATAACATTGTGTTCCTGAAAAAATATCTATGTAAAATAAATTAATGTGGGCAAGTCTTATGTTAAATCATAACGTCTGTAAAAATGTTTGACCACCACCAACTCTGTTTAGTATTTACAATTAGTTTAAGAAAGTATTAATCGAAAGAGTTTAGAATTAATATTGGACAACAATTTTTAAACTGGTTATGTGCATTGAAAGATGTTTTAATAACTAAGTTTGACACAATATTTCATACCTTTTAAATTTTTTTATGTTTGTTATACCCTTATGCTTTTTTTAAAATTCAATTATTTTAATTAGCTTTCATGGTTTTCAAAGTTATTTCATTATTCTAAGATTGCAACTGAACCATCTCTATTTTTTTTTAAATTATGCATATTTTAAAAATGTTTTATTTTATATACATTGAATTACTGTTATACTCAAAATGTGTTAAAATTACTGCATGTTTTAAAAATGCTTGATTTTATGCACAGGTAATTTTTTAGTTCAATTTTAAACAGTATGATATGTTATAACATTTCCGTGCCCGGGGGCCCTGCATGATATCAGTAAATAAAATATAGATATTAATCAAACTAAAAATACAGTCGAACTTCTATTTAACGAACTTCCATTTTGTGAATTTCTCTATTTTACGATTTTTTTCGACGAACCAAGAACATTTTGGAAATTTTTTCGTAAAATAACTTCCAAATAGCGAAGTGAATTTCCTATTTAACGAACTTTTCTTTAAGATCCACTTTCCCTATTTCCCAAAATAATTTAGAACATTTCAAACTTGTTAACGTATTTTATGGGAGAAATTGATTTTCGAAACCACTTAACTTTTAGAGAAAGCAGTAAAATCTCTTTCCAGTTTTGTTCGCATTAGATACGAAAGACTCAGATAAAATTACCGGATTTCATCAGTAGCAATGAAATTTAAGAACACATAATATACATATATAACTATTACAATAAATGCAGATATAATTTTATACATAAATTTAGATTTTTTGTTTTAGTTAAAAATGTATGTAGCATGATAGTGTAACACTGGGTTAATGTTTTGTTCTATTTTTGTTTTCCATGCAGATTTCTCGTATTGTTAAGATTTGTAAAATAAACAATAGATACTACTTTAAAAGATAAAGGTGCTCCAATTACTATTTTAATTATGTCTAGGGTTTATGAATTTAAAATCTGTTTTCTGTTGTTTAAGTATTTCAAAAGGTGATTTCCTATTTAACGAATTTTCCATATAGCGAACTTATTATCGGGATTTAGCGACTTCGTTAAATAGAGGTCCGATTGTAGTTAATTTTTTACTATCAAAATAATGATTATAAAAGAATAATTCTAATAGACTTGCCTCTGAGGGATGATTTCTTTGATTTCTTGACCAATAAAGGAGTCCTGATCTCGTTAGAGAAATCTGTCGGCCAGTGCTGATAACCCATCGAATTTTAAACACAAAAAGGAAATAATTTGCCTTCTGTACGGTACGGAGAATAATTTTGAAATGAAGTATGTGTGTGCATCGATTTGGGTAAAGGGGGGGGGGAGAAATATTATGAGCAGTCATCCAATCGGGCGTCAAAAAATTCACTCTATCTAAACATCGTCACTCATCAAACAAGGTAAGACTAAATTTCGTCCTTTATTGTGAGAAAAATCCATGACGAAGATTTGGCGCAATTACGCTCTCTCATTGATAACAGGTCAATAATTATTTACCCAGAAAGGTATCATTCTAGGTCGGCAGAAAATAAAAGGAATTTCGAGAACATATTCTTTTTTAACGAGAAGTGGGGGTGATAAAGGTGAGGGGGGAGATTTGCCATTCTAAGTGAGCGAAATAGATTTAAATTATTCATATGAAAATGAATCTGTTTTGTCTCATTTGAATAAACGCAGCTCGGCGCCAAGGAAGCGCGTTTACTATTTCTTGAATACTTTGTTTTGCGAGGAATCAAAATATTATTGAGAATGTCTGCGTGTTTTTAACCTTCAAATGAACATGATTTGAATAAGAAGCCGAAAAGAAAAATGCATAATTCGAAGTTATGTCATGTTATTGAACTTAACAATGAAAGCAAGGGTATATTTCTTGTGGAATCTATTGCGTATTTCGATAGCTACTTGTAAATAACTGAAACTTACAGCTAGTTTTCGAAATTGGAGCCGTCAAATTTTCCTCGTTACGTCAAGTATTTACATAAGTAGTTATTGTTTTTTTCGTGTGTATGCTTGTTTTATATTATATTTATTTTTTTACATTAATAATTTTATTGAAACTTTTTTTAATGTGCAGTAAATATCGAGGGGCGAAGTGTTACAACATAATAAAACAGTTTGCTCTTTGCAATAAAAGGAACATAAATTAGCCTTTTTCAAAAATAAAGAAACAAAAGAAAAGAAAGACGTATAATTTTTTTTCGTTTATTAACGCCTCTGAAAAATTAAAATTTAAAAATTGACATTTTTGACAGAAAAGCTTGATTCAATTTTACGTGTTTAAATCTATAAATAAAAGAAATGCATGCATGTAGCCATAAAATTAGTAATTTGAACTTTTTCCTTTTTAGTTACAAGTCTAAATCATTACTTTTTAAGTATTTCAACTGTACATACTCAAAATAACTTATATTAAGTCTTATTTAATCATGCATAATAAAAACTAACTATATACTTTCTTACACTTAATTTTTTTTTCATGTTTGGTTATAATTAGAGCTTATGCTAAATAAACGAAAATTAGTTTTAACTACAGATTTTGTTAAACAAGCAAATTTTTTGTCTGACCTTAATAGTTTTTTTAATAATTATTTTACTTAAATATTGAACTGAAAATGTTGTTTTTTTCTTCACTATCTCACTTAAATATTGCGGACTTCTCATATGCCTTTTTCTTTTCTTTTACTCTATTTCTTGCACAAATTTTATTTTGTCTAAATATTAATTGTAAGTTCATTGTTCATTGCTATTTCATTCTTTATTTATTTATTTTTTTTTTGATTTTAAAATTTTTAACATAACTTTATCAAACAAACAATAAAAAAATTGTTCACAGATTGATAAGGAAGCTCTTTTTATAATTTGGGATGTAAAAAAGTTTTATCTTTATCTAAAGGGTGGACGATTCACCCTAATTACAGACTATAAACCATGTTTATTTGCAAAAAAAATTCCTTCTTCTGACGGCTACGAGATTACTGCAATTATGCACTCATTTTGCAATCTTACCAATTTGATATCGAATGTCGGAAACTTCATGGAAATGCCGACTTTTTGTCTTCCAAATGAAATCAGAACAGTTAGAAGTCAGGAATGGAACGACTCTTCACCAGTTTCCTAAAATAGGGACATTTCCAAGAACTGATTTCGCAAAAGCTACTTCGGTTGGCTGACGATAAGTCAAGTTCACATTTAGATTCTAAAAAGAGATTTTTAAGGGGAAGAAGGTAATAGATAGAAAAATACGCTCTGGATGAGGATTGCATACTTTATGGTTCAAGGGTTAATATTCCAAAAAATTTCTAAATCAGCTTCAACAAGAACTTCATGCGAGACACTCGGGAGTGGTTGAAATAAAACTGGCGAGCTAGAGCGAAATTGTGTTGACTATGTGAAAATTCAACGAGACGAGGACAAGTGCTTTACTCAAAGTACCCATAGTTTGCATGGGAGCTCATAATATTGCCATGCAAAAGAATAATCAAAGTAAGCGACAAAAAAAGTCAAAATTGCGATTTACATAAATTTGGCATGATAAACTAGTCATGCAGTGGACTGATCGTTAAGACACGGTTCCCAGCAGATCACCGAAGTCAAGCATCACTGGCTACGGTCAGTGTGCGGGTGGGTGACCACTTGGATCAGTCTGCGTAGGTATCAAGGGTGTGCGGTATTGGTTCGCGTTAAACTGTTCTACCGTAAAGTGCTCGACTTCGCATGCAGGTCGTTGGGATACCGAACGGGGGTGTCATCCCCTCTGCAGACGATCAAAATTGCGATGGCATGTCTTCGGATCATCCTCTGGGATGTTTCCCAAACCGTCTCTAATAGCCCATTGTGCAGCTCTATTCCGATGTAAATGAACTGCAATTACAACAACAGCATGATAGACTACATGTTAAGTATGCAAAAAAGATTTTTTTAAAAATAAATTTTGTTTTATGAGTTTTCTGAAATTCTATTTTAGTTTTCATACCATTAGCAGTAGAAAGAAAATAGTTGTCAAGCTATGAAGCAAGCAATGAAACAATCGCCGAGCGGTTAGCGAGCCTGACTGCGAAGCCAATGGCTGAGGGTTCGAATCCCGCTCTGGGCATGGATGTTTCTCTCTTTGTTTTGTCCTCTGTTGTGTGTGATGTGTGAATGTGACCCACCCTATGAACGGGTTTGTGGCATGGGTAATTTTGCTCGCCCCCGTGACTTTGGTTCACAGGTGGCCACAGGGTAACGTAAAATGAGTAACAATTCCGTCATCTTCCAAAGCGAAGAACGAAGTTCAGTACCTGCCATTTGAAAAAACAAACGCAAAAAAAAGCAATGAAACAATCATTACGTGCGATAAAAAAAAACTATCCTAGAATCATACCTTAAAAACTTTCAAATTTATTAATGCACTATCGAAAAGCACCAAAGGCTACAACGTTAAAAAAAAAAAAAGTCCTACCAGTATTTAAACGATAGATCCGAACTAGAGAATCTTCTCAAACATGATTTTAGATGAGACACAGAAGAAAGAATCAGAATAAGAAATTTAAGATCATTGTTTCAGAGTTGGAGATAACGTTGCTATTTATTGGTTTATTGGAATTACATGCATATGCAGGCTTGTGTGCTCAATTTCGGCTTATAAACCGTTCTCAAATAGAAGGACAGACAGCACAATACAGAGAAGGACAGCACGAACATGCGTCCAAAGAAACAGCGGGATTCGAACCCTCTGCCTCCACGCTTTGCACAGCGATTGGCGGGTGATACGGCTAGGCTAGGTAGGTCCCTTTCTTGCTGTTAAAAACTATAAGTAGGTAGGTCGCACTAGAGCTGCACAATGGGCTATTGGCGATGGTCTGGAAAAAATCCCTGAGGATGATCCGAAGACATGCAATCGCAATTTTGATCCTCTGCAGAGGAGGTGGCCCCCCTGCTTTGGTAGCCCGACAACTTGTGACCGAAGTCGAGCACTTCACGGTAGAACAGTTAGTTTAACGAGGACCGATATCGCGCACCCCCGGTCCCTACTCATGCTTGATGATGGGTGATCAAAGGGGTCACCCATCGGCTTATTGATTGCAACCAGTGATGCTTGACTTCGGTGATCTGCTGGGAACCGTGACTCTACAATCAGTCCACTGCGGGACTATTGGTTTATTGGAATTACATACATATACAGGCTTGTGTGCTCAATTTTGACTTATAAACCATTTTCAAGTAGCACAATACAGAGAAGATACATCTAGGGTAACAGCGGGATTCGAACCCTCTGCCTCCCAACTCGCTTTGCACAGGGTTTGGAGGGTGATACTGCTAAGCCTGTTAAAAGCTATAGTTCTTGTTAAAAGCTATAGGTAGGTAGGTACGTTATTTGCGTCGCACTAGAGCTGCACACTATTGGCGACTGTCTGGGAAACATCCCTGAGGATGATCCGAAGACATGCCATTACAATTTTGATCCTCTGCAGAGGGGATGGCTCCATTGCTTTGGTAGACCGACGACCTGCTCGAAATCGAGCACTTTACTTTAGAACAGTTTAACGAGGACCGATACCGCGCACCCTTCGTCCCTATGCAGGCTGATCAGAGTGATCCCCCACCCGCTTACTGACCGCAAACCAGTGATGCTTGACTTCGGTATTCTACTGGGAACCGTGTCCTTGCGATCAGTTCACTGCGGGACTAAAAACTATGGATGGGTGATCGTGTAAAGCTAAGGGTGGTGGCGCTAGTGGTAAAATTGCTCTTTCAAGACTTCCGGGTTACTGCTTCCGATATATTTTTACGCTGCAGATTGAAAAAACGCGCCATCATATTATTGCATCATNGTCTCCCCGCTCTCTTTGCACAGCAATTGGCGGGTCATACCGCTAAGCCAGCGAGGCCCCTTTGTTCCTGTTAAAAGCTATAGGTAGGTACGTTATTTGCGTCGCACTAGAGCTGCACAATGGGCTATTGGCGACGGTCTGGGAAACATTCCTGAGGATGTTCCGAAGACATGCCATCGGAATTTTGATCCTCTGCAGAGGGGATGGCACCCCTTCTTCGGTAGCCCGACGACCTGCACGCGAAGTCGAGCACTTTATGATAGAACAGTTTAACGAGGACCGATTCCGCGCACCCTCGTCCCTATGCATTCTGATCAGAGTGATCATCCACCTGCTTACTGGCCGCAACCAGTGATGCTTGACTTTGGTATTATACTGGGAACCGTGTCTTTACGAACAGTCCACTGCGGCACCAAAAACTATAGGAAACCAACTGAAATTTGTGGATTTGTTTTTCGCACTGCTTAACAAGTAAGTAATAAAAAATCTCCCGTGCATCGAATTTTTAATATTTTTTTTCTTCTTTCAAATTTGATGATGCTGTAGGTATGTATAACGAGTGCGGTGACTTGTTTACGTTTCTTATTTATCTGTGTTTGTTATTTATAATAAGGTGTAAAGGGAGGGAGGGGGAAAAGTAGTTCTAGAAAAGAGCGATGTGTACCTGAACCCTTGTGATTTTGTTGTGTTTATTATGACGACATCCAAGTGATTTACTGGGGTAGAGAACATGTCATTTGAAGTCTGTGCGATAAAAGAAAAACGCATTTGCGTCAGTTGTATTTTATCTTTTTTAAAACTCTTCCTACACTACGTTCAAACATTGTTTTAAAAAAATTTGTATTTGAGATCGTATTTTTGTTCTGTTATCTGAAAAGAACACAGAAGAAAAAAATAACATCATTTAACGAGAAGCAATATAAATTAGATTTGAATGAAAGTAGGTTTTTAAAACAAATTGGGTCCTTTTATCTATCTAAAAGCTCGAGGGAAATCCCACTTTTATAGGGGATTTTAGAGCTATAGTTCATTAAATATATAGTGTGAAATTAGATGTTAAACTTTATTAATAGTTAAAAATAGTGTATATGCCACAGAAAAAAAGACTAATCATTGCAGAAACAAAAGAAAAAAGCTAATTTAACTACAATTCTCGTCCTTAATATGCATTTTTATAATTCTCAGCAAAAATTTAGTCGATAAAAAATACATATGGAATCTACAATCAATATTCAAGTTTGAAAGAAAAGGAAAAAATCTCTAAAGAGTATTTGAAATAAAATTAAAAAAAAAAAACCCTTCTAATTCAGTTTAATTGCAGAACGAAACTAGGAGACGTTTTAAATAAGAGCAAACGGAATTTGATGTTTACTTGCCGCGAAATGACTCGGTAATCATCATAGACTTATAATATAGATATTCTGCTCACGTTGCACAACGTGCAGAAACTAGCAACTCCATCACGTGACTCAATCATTGGTTCGCGATTTTCCAATCAAAATATTATTCAATCAAAGCGTTTCAAGACCGATTCTTGACTTTTGTTTTTTTTCTTCTTTGTTTTCAAAAAAAAAAAAAAAAGGTTTTTATTAATTTTTTTTTGTCGTATATTATGTTGTAAGTCGATATTTTTTACCCTTCCAATTATTATTCATTTTCATTTTTCGATTTATCTTCTAAATTAATGACTAGTTTTTGTGTGAATTTCCTACAACATAATATGGAAATTTTTTTAAACCATTTGCGCTTCAATATCAATGAGCTATTAAATATACCAAAATTAATTTGTTTTCATAAAATATTAAAATAATTCAAAATAGACTTTTCTTTTTAGAATTGCGCGAGAAAACGAGTTTTTACTTTATTCTAATTGGAATGAAATCCACCAAACAAAACTATTATTAAGTATTAATTTAAAAAAATAATTTTTTTTTTTTTAACTATAGTACTTTTTTTTCTATTCAAGACGCAGGTCGTCGGGCTACCGAAGCGGGGGTGCCATCCCCTCCGCAGAGGATCAAAATTGTGATGGCATGTCTTCGGATCATCCTCCGGGATGTTTCCCTGACCCGGTGACTTTCCAATAGCCCATTGTGCAGCTCTAGTGCGACGTAAACTAACAACAACATCTATTCAAGAACTTTAGATTAATTATGCGTTTAAATTTTCGACTTTCTTATCTGAAATAATATAATTTTACATTATGTAAAATTTTCTCTACCTTGTAGTTAAAAAAAAATTTCGACCACTGTAAAAATAAAAACTAACTATTAAAAAATATTAATTGTTAAAATAAAATAAACAATCATAAACGATTTTTTACGTAAAATTAATTTTTTGCTCTCACTGTACATGTCCGTACTTTCCGATAGACAGAAATTATTAAATTGAAAGAATCAAAATGCATTTTTGAATGTTTAAAAAAAAATTGTTATATGATGAGCATCCACTGCTTACAAACTAATTAAAACGGAAAATTCGTCATTCGAACAATTTAATTTTCAGAATTTTTTTATGTATAACATTTATTAAATTGTGTTTAGTATAAACATCTATTACTGAAAATGCAATAATACTGGAAAAAAAAGAGAAATATAATAAATAAAATAAAAATGTTGAAATCCAAATTTTTTTTAGCAAGTGGACTCTTAAAAGAAGAAAACAGTTTTATTTTTACCACACTTTATGACAGAAAATGTTCTGAAATAAGAGGAGAGGAGGGGGAGAAAGGATTTTCAGTGGTTTATTGCATAAGTGATGCACTACTATGCCTTCGATTTTATTTATTTATTATTATGTTTTTTTTTATTCTCTGGGAAAAAGTAATTTTTAAAGTTTTATTTTCCTTAGTTTTGTTTTTATGTCTGTTAAGGATTAAATGTGGATGGGTGACAGCACGGAGGTAAATTTAACTTAGAACATTTAGGAATTTTTTTTATTCTCATCAGAGAGTGAGCTCCACGTAAAATTTGAGCACTCTAGCTTATCGTAGAGAGGTTGAATCTTCGATTGACGATAAATTCTTCATGCAGTGGTTAGTAATAAATGTTATTCTCAAAAAACAGAGTCCCAGATCCCTATCTTGAAATAAATTCTTATAGATTTTAAACAGTGAGGAGTTTTACTTACTTAGGATCAATTATTACCATTGACAACAGAATTACTCCTGAAATAAAAAACCGACTCTATCTGGCGAATAGGGCTGTCTATGGGCTGAGAAGATTTATTAAATCTAAATTTCTTTCTCGANAGACTCTTGTCCGGCCAGTCTTGGCATACGCTTCTGAAGCTAGGACAATGACAAAACTGGAGGAAAATTGCATCGCAATATTTCAGAGAAAGATTTTGCGGATTATACTTGGTGGTGTAAATGAAAACATTAACTGGAGAAGTAGATTTAACTTTGAACTTCACAAGATTCATAAACAACCTGATATTATTAAAGACATAAAAATAAATGGATTGAATTGGATCGCACACGTGTTTCGAATGAGTGATAACACAATAAAAAAGATACTGCTTTTTAGACCCACTGGAAAAAGAAAGCGGGGAAGGCCGCGACTGAGATGGACTGACTCTGATTTTTTTGCAATTAATGAAAAGAATTGGAGATTGAAGATAAATCGGAAGTCGTCATGGAGAAATCTTCAGAGGAAGGCATTAGCTCACATTGGGCTGTCTGGCCAACTATGATGATGATGAGTGGTTAGTAAACGAATTCAGCTGATTGTCATCCGGCGTAGAGCTTTATTTAAAATTTCAGAGTTATAGTTAGTCTGGAAGAGAAATGAATTTTGACGACAAATTGTCTTTGGTCTTTGGGGATAATATCGTGATAAATTCTTTTTTATAGCTTTCAGATGATAGTTAAAAAAAATAAAAACGTCGTTAGGGACAAAGCTTCTGTATTCTTTGAGCATTGTAGGTAGTTGATAGTGTACAAGATTTTGATTGGTAGATTCTATCAATACAAGCGAGTTAATAAAAACGAAAAAAAATGTCTTAGTCAAATATTTCTTTCTGTGGAATCGATAAAATGTTGTTTTTGTACCTTTTTAAAATATTGAGGGGAAAAAATTGTTTATAGCTATTAACAACTGGTTCAAAACCTAGTTAGACAAAATTTATTTGTGATTGAGGTAATCAAGAGTACATAACCGTGATTGCTTAGTATCAAACCGTGACGGAGTGTCAGTATCTCGCTCTTGATTGCTCGTTGAAATTTGGCATTTGTTTATGTTAGCACCTGTTCTTAACATTCTATTTCGTGTAAGCCAAGACCATTAAGTTTCAATTCTCTTAAATGACATATTCGAAATTCCCTCGCAAAAATTTCTATTCTTTCAATATATATTTACACAGAGACTTAACTCAAAGACACACACGAAGTCACGTGGAACATATATGTATCGAAGTTGCCAGGTACACAAAGCAAAAATATATCACGGATACAACAAAATAAATAAGCAAATAATAAATCTAAGTTAAGTAAAAGAAGCAGACGAGAAAGAATTATGTTTCAACTAATTCGATGCACGATACGGTTCCATATTTAATAAACATGTTATTAATTAACCTTCTAACTTTTGTAGAGAAACTTAGATAAACCTTAATACGCCATTTTGTTGATAAAGATTAGCTGACGTCAGAGGTCACATGATTATGAAGGTCTTCTTTTTGAAGCTCAAGTACCCAATTGCATTTTGCTCAAACCCTTGTGCAAAGCACCAAGCATTGTAGGGTCTGAGAAAAGGTTTGGCAAAACTATTTAATCAGAGAATGATGGGGCAGCAGTAATAATCAGAATCACATGGAAATGGAAGATGAATTGGAAACACAATCTGAATTTCCTTTATCAGCGGGGCGGTCACATCAAATCCTACCCACCGATGAAACTCCAAGTACCCACTTTAAATTTATCTCTTCATGTTTGCTTCCATCTCTCTCTCTCCCTCTCTTGTGTGCGACGTCATTTTCCTGTCTCATGAAACAAACCCCCCCCCTCGTCTTTAGGAAACAAAATTCATGGTCACTCTTATTTATGGGTTAAAATAAAGGGGGAGAAAAAAGTCAGACGAAAAAGAAAAAAAAACAGTAATGTCTGTCACCTGATAATATAAAAAATTAAACTGTTCGAAATTAATTATAAATTATTAAAATTATTAATAATACAGTTGACAGAAACCATTAAATATGTTGATTAAATAAAAAAATATATTAATTTGACTATTTACACATAGATGAGACAAAACACATTGCTATTCACTCTTTCCCGGTTTCATAATTAATGATAATATGTAAATAGGTAGGTATTTACTTTATTTACGTCTCACTAGAGATGCGCAATGAGCTATTGGCGACGGTCTGGGAAATTAATTTGACTATTATTTGCACACAGATGAACCAAAACACATTGGTATTCACTACTTCCCGGTCTCATAATTAATGATAATAGGTAGGTATTTACGTCTCACTAGAGATGCACAATGAGCTATTGGCGACGGTCTGGGAAATTAATTTGACTATTATTTGCACACAGATGAGCCAAAACACATTGGTATTCACTACTTACCGGTCTCATAATTAATGATAATAGGTAGGTATTTACTTTATTTACGTCTCACTAGAGCTGCACAATGAGCTATTGGCGACGGTCTGGAAAACATAACAGAGGATGATCCGAAGACATGCCATCACAATTTTGATCCTCTGCAGAGGGGATGCCTCCTCCGCTTTGGTAGCCCAACGACTTGCGCACGAAGTCGAGCACTTTACTGTCGATGAGTTTAGCGAGGACCGATACAGCTTACCCTTGGTCCCTACGCAGGCTGATCAAAGTGGTGAATCTGTAATTTTTTAATTATTTGTCTGATTAATCTTTACAAAATGAATTGAGACAATGTAAAAACCGTTTAGCACTATTCAAAATGATTTAAATAGTGTAACAAAATTTTACAACGCAAGCTAACAAAATTGCATATTTAATTCGAAATATTTTTTTTTTCTAAAAAATAAATTTTATTAACTTAGTTTTTACATCATTTATACGCATATTTAACATTTTAAGGTTTGTTTACTAATTTCGAATTTGTCTGTGTAGCAAACAAACAGATTTCTTATTCTTCTGGGGCAGTAGTGATTACGTAGAGGCAAACTAGCGAAGCAGAAAAGTAACTCCAAAAGCCATTAAATTTAACTTATTATTTTCAGATACACTATTAAATAAAGTCGTCCCGCAGTGGACTGATCGTTAAGACACGGTTCCCAGCAGATCACCGAAGTCAAGCATCACTGGCTACGGTCAGTGTGCGGGTGGGTGACCACTTGGATCAGCCTGCGTAGGGACCGAGGGTGTGCGGTATGGGTCCTCGTTAAACTGTTCTACCGTAAAGTGCTCGACTTCTCGTGCAGGTCGTCGGGCTACCGAAGCGGCCATCCCCTCTGCAGAGGGTCAAAATTGCGATGGCATGTCTTCGGATCATCCTCAGGGATGTTTCCCAGACCGTCGCCAATAGCCATTGTGCAGTTCTAGTGTGAACTAAATGAACTACAACAACTGTTTACAGGGCATCTATATTCAAGCTCTATGGCAAAACAGCCCATAAGCAGTAGGGCAACTCGGATGGTCAGAGACAAGCTAAAGATCTGAATCGTGACTGTTCTAGTGTACGTCAAAATGAGCCCCTTAAGCTAAACAGGAACAGGCCATTGGTCTTCTCCCTGGACACTGATACACCCTCAGGACACACCTATACATAATTGGTATTGAATCTAATCCTCTTTGTCGATGTTGTCATCTTGAAGAGTAGACATCACGACATATACTTTGAATTGTGAGGTCAATTCTGCTCAGAGATTTGAGCGTTTAGGGCAACATTGCAGTAAGGCTTCTTGTCAGGTGTTTGCTGAACTTCATTTTAGCTATAAGCTTGTTTGTAAATCATCATTTCAGGTTTGGGTACAATAGACCTCTGGGCGATGTGCCCTGCTCTTAGACCAGCCCAACCTCTAAGTCTAAATCTAGATCTTCAGTTACAACATACGTAAAAACAACTCATTTATATCCTGAACAATTCCTTTTTTTCCCCTTTTGCTAAAGAAGAAGCTAATGTGATTGTTGTCGTATTACTTAAGATTAGTCTTTATTTATTTATTTATTTATTTCAAGAGAACAACAGTTGTTTTTACAAGGTTGTCACTAATCCTATAAATTTATGACAGTGTTATTAAATCGTCATTATACGAAATTTTTTTTGAAAACCATTTTACTGTGTAAAGTTTTGAATACGAAGCTATCGTAAACTTGCATCTGTAATGTATCTAGCAAAGGCGCTGCCAGAATAATATAAAAGGGGGTGCAAAACTCTAACAAACTACCCCCCCCCCCCCAAAAAAAAATTTTTTTNACCCCCCCCCCCCCAAAAAAAAAATTTTTTTTTTAAATTATTCTTTTATTAAATTTTTTTTTGTTGTTAACAAGATATTAAAAAAAAAGTACGAATTTCTTGTACTTGCAAGTTTTGCCACGAGAAACTGTATTGATGGCACTGGCATAGCTACTGACTTTGAAACACAAATAACTACAAACAGTAGTTTCATATACTAATGTGTTTGTGCACGCTTAACATCGGTATTTATTGTGTTGATGAAGTCTAACCGTTGTGAGAATTCAGTACACCTTTGTTAAACTAAATAACTAATAGAAAATATAATATTACTTGTATTTTATTAAATTAAATTTAAAAATACAGCTTAGATATCTGCCAAGTTTTTGCATGCTCAGTGTGCATAAGAAAATAATCAAAGATGACTCAGAATTCATTGAAAAAGTTATAAACAGATTTGGACATCAAACAAGATGATTACAATTCTTGTTTGATTAAACAATTTTTTAATTGTTATGTATCAATAATTACTTAATTATTTGTTTTTCAATAAAAATATGTTTAATAAAAAAATTATAACAAAATTGTCTTTCTGCACCTCTTTAATTGTTTAAAAAAAAGCCAGGGGGGTGCAAGTGCACCCCTTTGCACCCCGCTGCCGGCGCCCTTGAGCGTGAGGTATTTTNCTGGCATAGCTACTGACTTTGAAACACAAATAACTACAAACAGTAGTTTCGTCTACTAATGTGTTTGTGCACGCTTAACATCGGTATTTATTGTGTTGATGAAGTCTAACTGTTGTGAGAATTCAGTTTGCGATATACACCTTTGTTAAACTAAATAACTAATAGAAAATATAATATTACTTGTGTTTATTAAATTAAATTTAAAAATATAGCTTAGATATCTGCCAAGTTTTTGCATGCTCAGTGTACATAAGAAAATAATCAAAGATGACTCAGAATTCACTGAAAAAGTTATAAACAGATTTGGACATCAAACAAGACGATTACAATTCTTGTTTGATTAAACAATTTTTTAATTGTTATGTATCAATAATTACTTAATTATTTGTTTTTCAATAAAAATATGTTTAATAAAAAAATTATAACAAAATTGTCTTTCTGCACCTCTTTAATTGTTTAAAAAAAAGCCAGGGGGGTGCAAGTGCACCCCTTTGCACCCCGCTGCCGGCGCCCTTGGTATCTAGTCACCCCGAAGCCCAGAACTTCGCCTCGTACCGATGCATGAATAAAATACCTCGTTTTAGTTGTTTCAATCGGGGTTGAAAATTGAGAAGGAGCATTTTTTGCTGTCTCCGTTTTCTTATTTTCTTGAATACACATTTCGAGCTGTGTCCAGAATAAAGTTGTGTCCATTATAAATGTTACGGTCAATGTAATTAATAAGTTATTACGAATAACATTGTTATTACGAATAACATAAGTTATTACGAATAACATTACGAATATATTGTGAGTAAATCGTATGAAGTGATTATTCTCTTCTATTTATCACATTTATCTTTTATATATTTTGAAACCGTTGTTAAACAGCCGAACCAATTTTTTTAGTTTACGGCTACCAATGTTGAACTTCTTAGCCTTGTAATTTTGAACCCGATCCAGAAGACGAAGAATAAAGTATTGGGAAAAATTTGCAGTGGAACTATCCCGCATTTGTGTTACATAAAGAGGATAGTCACGGAAACCTTCCATAGTTAGTCTGACTACAAAGGGACTTTAACCCATAATCCATCTACCTCTGAGGATACTTAACAGCAGCGCTGTGGTAGGGGAGGAATTTGTATTGAATAGCCATTGCTGGGATTTGAACCCGGTTGCAACGTGTTTGTGTTGTTACTTTTCTTCTGCAATTATGCGCTTTGGAACTGAGGAAGAATACTTTTTATAAGACAGAGACCATTTCTTTTCCTTCATTTATGCTTTATTCATACGTAACACAAAGTATTTTCGTTAGAATATAAACTAATATTTACAAAATTACAATCGTTTGCAGCCGAAAATGGAGTGTAATCTGGCAAAAAAAATTAGCAGCCACCGTGCACATATTTCCATTGGAATGATTTAACTTGCAGCAAAAATATCGTTTTTTAGTTTTTTGACAGTGGTGCCATCTGTAGGCCATCTGGTAAACTTCGCATACAATTTTAAAATTGGTTGACAATATAATTTTCTGTTTTTATTTGATAATCAAAATTGTCGGTCACTTCGGGAGCACACTACATATGTATCCATACATAATTCCAAGGGCGTAGAATGTAGTTAGATTCAAAATGCTAATAATGATAAAATAATTACGTAACATAAAATAGGTAAAAAAAAATTTAGAGTGACGCTAAAAAATATTAATGCTGTAAATGTTATTAAAAATGCTACTTAATTCATTATTGGGTGAAAAACTAGAGAAAATAAAAAGTGCTGCATCGGTGATTTCATTTGATGAAAGAGGAGGTTTATGTGTGAAGAGCGTCTAAAAGTAAAGTAGTAGAAAATGTGATGTCAGACACATATTTCGTGATGCTTTATCTATGAGTGTGCTCTTCACTTACCGAGCTTTCACAAAATGGCTAGCGGAATTGAAAAAAGAATTCACTTATCTCTGTGCTTGCCGACCCACTTCAATACGATAAGTTGCCAAAAGTGTTTATGAATTTATTTATTTTTCTTAAAAGTACCGCATTTACCTCCCAGTTACACTTTCGTACTGTTTGCACATTTGCCAAGTTTGACGTGCGTCTGCCCAAATCTCTATTGCGGAGTATGCCGTGTAGAAACGAAAAAAATTACCATTGATTATCAAAATTATTTCGTCAGTGGCCGCGGAAGTATCTCAACTGTCTCTCTCCCTGTATATATATATATATATATATAAATGGATGTGTGCGTGTTCTTTATAGAGTCCTAAGCTATGAAACTTGGATCGAAGCACGAGGAAGGTCACTGTCGACATAAAAACATTCTATGACGAACCGTTCGAGCGGGATGAGCGAAAAACGAAATGGAATTTTCTGATTGGCTGAGCGTTAATCATTGTTTTAATTTTAACTATTCGACTTTTCACTTATTTTAAATGTAACATCAGTGATAATTACTAGCTTGTAGCTCTATTTGATCAAAAAATAGTTTATTGCACGTATTTAAATATTTAATTGGGTATAATATAAAAAAAACACAACTACTTCCACTTAGTAGGAATAGCATTTACCATGACGCAATGTTAAATTCTATGCCACTATCCACATAAATGCCACTATCCACATAAATCAATTATTAATCAAAAATCGAATATCAATTACTTTTCTTTATAATGCAATAAAATCTGGCGAGCAGCTATTTAACGATCAAACACTTCGTTTGTTTATTTGTGGCTTGAAGTTAGGCTCGCAGAAAATGCCGTTCATGGGTTAAATTTAGTAGGAATAACACAACCTGTGACGTAGGCTATAGTATACCCAATTATTTTATATTCGTTATGTCAGATAAATTCAATGAATTTTACGTGGTTGCACGCGTAGTTTACGTCACCAAATTTATACTTTTTATGTTACCACGCGCTTTTATATTATCTATATTATATAAAATAAAACGCTAATACGTATGTATCAATAAAACCGATGATATTTCTTTTTTCGCGTTTGCAACAGCTTTAATTTTTAATTGATAGGATTCAGCGCGCAAGAGCACGTAGTGAGCATCATATGTCTAATCGGGCGAATTCTCACCGAGTTATCAAAAAAATTCTCTCAAAATTCTCTCACAAAATTATTAAAGACTTTAAAACAAAACTTACAACAGTTACTTTTCTCAACAACTGAAATTTAGAATAGTGTGATAAGGAAAAATATGCGAACTGTTTGCAATTTCTAATTAATATTGAAATGCACAGGTTTAGAATTTTCTACAGTGAAAAGTTTTCGGAACTTCAGTGTTCAAAAAAGAATATACAAAAGCTAGACGTTAAGAACGTATCCAATGAGCGAGCATCGGATTGCGAGCAATCCGAAATGAACTGCTAAAGCAGTTTCGGGGGTTGGCGAGCGCCAGCGAGCAGGGGGCGAAGCTTCCTAGTTTATATTAATTCTTTTAAACGTGTTTCGAAAAAAATTACTTATTTAAAACCAACGGTAATGGAGTAGGAAAAAGAATATTTATGTATTCGAAAGCAACATTAATGGGAATGGGGTACTAAATTGTTCAGGAGAAACATAAAAAATAGACTCCAACGAGGCTTAATTAATTAAGTTTATGTATGTATATTGAAATAAAAGAAATAAGATATGTACTAGAAGAACCGTAAGAAATCGTCATGCTATCATTGAAGACAATTATGCTGAATTAATGTTGGTTAAATGTATTAATTAAAATAAACAAAGTAACTTCTGAACTAAAAAGCAAAAAAAAGGAGAAAAAATACTTATTCGCGTTTCGGGTAACGGTAAAAATCTGAATATTATTATTGACATTAGTGCTTAATTAATGTTGATGATGTGAATTAATTGAAATAAAACAAAATGAGTTATGTGCTAAAAAGCCAAGTTCATGAAGGAAAGATTAATGAGGAATTCGTTTAAGAAATTCGTAAAAAATTGCCCTTCACAGATGACACTTAATTCATATGTATCACTGACAGTAATATGTATTACTGGTATTATGGTACTTGTTTAATTGGTTTTGATAAGAATTTCTACAACGGTTTTTCCTGAGTTTCAAAAAATATTTCTTTTAGTGGTAGCTAAGATAGTGTATTAATATTTCAATGAATTCGAATTGAAACAAATTTTTTCCACCTCCACTTATAAATATTTTAACCCTGTGCGTAGAACGGGTATTCAGCTAGTATATATATAAATGAATGTCTGTGTTCTTTATAGACTCCTAAACCATCCAACCGAAAGCTATGAAACTTGTCATACAGATAGTTCAAAGCACGAGGAAGGTCACTGTCGACACAAAAACGTTCTATGACAAACCGTTCAAGCGTGATGAGCGAAAAACGAAATGGAATTTTCTGATTAGCTAAGAGTGAACCATTGTTGTAAATTTAACGATTCAATTTTTCACGCATTTTAAAGATAACATGAGTGATAATTGCTAGCTTATAGCTCTATTTGATCAAAAATAGTTTATTGCACGTATTTAAATATTTAATTATTTTATATTCGCTACGTCAGATAAATTCAATGAACATTACGTGGTAGCACGCGTGGTTTACTTCACCAAATTTATGCTTTTTATGTTACCACGTACTTTTATTTTATTTATATTAACTCTTTTAAACGTGTTTCGAAAAAATTACTTATTTAAAACCAATAGTAATGGAATAGAAAAAAGAATATTTATGCATTCGCCGACCGGCCTGTGTAGGGGGCAGGGAACTGTCCTTGCATCAGAAAGGTTCTGGGTTCGAATCCCGGACAAAGCATGGATGTTCTTTCCTTCTTTGTGCTATCTGTCCTCACTGTGGGAGCGACGTTGGCCCACCTAATATGGTGCCCCTGAGGCCAACAAAATCGCCCTGTATATGCCTGAATTGACGGATGTTAACACAGGTGGCCATCGGAAAAAGAATATTTATGCATTCAAAGGCGAAATTAATGAGAACTACCCTGTAACGAAACTGTGAAAATTTACGTCTCAGTAGGGTCATCGAGGGACGAAGATGTGACCTATTCATGTCTTAACTGGATCATCATGTGACAAAGATGTGACATTTTCACGTCTCAACTGGGTCACTATGTGACAAAAATAGAACTTATTCACGCCTCAACATTGTCACGATGTGACAAAACACTGACATTTATGTCTCGATAGGGTCACCGTGTGACTAAGTTGAGGCGTGAATATGTCACATCCTAGTCAGATGGTGACAGCACTGCGACAGTTGAATCTCTCATTTTGGTGAATTATGTTGATGTCTAGATGACGTCAAAAAGTGACATCCCCAAAGGCGGACATAATAATCTTCAAAAATCGTCACATCGTCATCTCCGAGGTCACATGTGATTTCACAAATGAGTCACCGTGACTGTCACATATTTGTTGCTATCTGGAAACTGTGCTATCTAGGTTAAGATTATTAACATGTTTTATTATTTCTCTCTTAATTTAACAGAAAACTAAAAGTTCAGTTCCTCAGCTAAATTTATCTGAGCATCGACTAAAGATGTTGCACTACTAATCTGAAATAATTGGACGGTTTTATTATTATTATTTTTTTTTTTTTGATTCTCATCAAATTATTAGTTTTAATCTTAACACTGAAATATCATCAGCCATCTTAAGCGTTGAAGTCTAAGGCAACACTCTGGCTCACTTTCAGATATACCTATTTTATTTTTCAAATAAAGTATAAATCAAACAAATATTATTTATTAGCAACAGTACAACTTTTTTCCAAATACGAAGCTCTATTTGTGTCTACTAACTACTCGGAATTACGATTGACAATAAATTCTAATTCGCGCTAATATAACGATAAAATATACTTTTATCGATCAGGAAACAGTTGAAACATGTAATGCCATCCATCACGGAGCTTCATTTAAATTTTAATGCTCTAGCTAATTGTAAAGAAGTTGGAAATTTTGATAAAAAATAATTCACTATGGCGATAATTTCGCGATAAATTCTGCTGGTCAGAAGAAGAGGAAACGTCATCCAGCACGAAGCACGATTTACAAATTTGAGTTTTAAGAACTATCTTAAAGTAGCTGGAATATCGATTGACGATAAAATTCGATTTGGTGATGAAATGGCTATAAATTTTACTTTTTTAATTAAGAGGTGATTGAAGCTTGGATTGTCATCGGAAAATTAGCTCCTGCTACCGCAATTTAGCTTGCAAGGTTATATCGTTACATAAACGAAAGTAAGTTGATATGTTTAAAGTACGCGTACGTGAATTCCAGGTTAAATCAAACAGATTTTGCTGTTATTGATCCAAAATTATAGACAAGTTTCATTATTACATAAATGCATAATTAGAAATAAATTAAATCTGCTTTATTTTCTTGTTTAGTTTCATCAAAACCAAGATTTACCACAATTTAAGATAGACTTATTTGACGCAGGAATCTTTAGTAATGCTTCATCCTTATTTAAAGTCATATTAGAGTTACACAAATGGGTAGCGGTTTGACATGCCTTTGTGATGATTTGAAAATACCGCTTTCACACACTATCCTACCACAATTTTGGTCAGAGAGCAGAATATAGTTGAACCCCGATATAGTAAACCGTTTATGAACCCAGCTACAAACTTGTCCAAAAAATATTCTTTAGCATTTTACAGGAGTATTGTTGACAGTTACAATAGTACATAAATGAATTATTCACGAAAGATATTGAGTTTCTCTACAGCGAAATTGTCTTACATAACATTCAAAATATTCTCCATATAGCAAAGAAGTTGCCTTACTATAACGACATTTTTAGCCGTTTATCTTTTGAATTTTCGCCATTCTTTTTATTTCTGTAATTTTTGAAAAAAAAGTTGCGCTTAAAAGTTTGAAGTTTTGTACAACCGATTCATTCTCCCATGTGCCTCGGATTATATCTTTTAGCGAAATAATTCATTTTAAACACTTCTTTATAATGTGTATTACATCATCTTAAATATAGAGTTGTACTTAACATTCTACTGAACCAATCACATAAATTAGAACTTGTGTAACATTTATTTAAAATATTTACAAAAAAATGTCCACTATAGACGAATCTCTTAGCTGTTCACTATATGCGAGCGAAGTAATAGTTCAGACGGAACCTCTATAAACATTCGCTATAACCGTATTTTCACTATACCTACAGTTCATTAAAGCGGGGTTAATCACAAAACCTTCAGACTTCCAGCGATATCAGTGATTAATAATTCCGCACCGAACTCAGTGTTATTCTGTAAACAACAAATAAATAAAAATAATTTTAAAAAAAACCTGCATGACGTTGAATTATAATTATTATTAATTATTGGTTCAATTATAACGAACTATATGACGCTCTTAATAGCTCAAGGGGTTGATTTTAATCATGCCAACTGATCAGTGCTACAATTGAGTAACGAAATCTGGCATCTCTGAATAAGCAATCATTTTTTCAATAGATTCAGACATTTGATTGTCGAAATATATGGAAGGTAGTCGCAAACTGGAAAACAGGATCCAACAGCATAATCAAAATTTGATGTGGTCATTAATGTTAATTACACTTTTTGAGCCACATCTGTAGAATTATTTGAGCGAATCAACTTTTTGCATCCAATTACAAACTTATTCGTCTACAGTTTACTTCCATACAAAATATCAATTTTAAAAATGATTTATTTTTTTAATAATAGTCAAAAAAAGAAGTTCCGATTATAAGAAAAGTAAATTTTTGCAATATAAACAAGTCATTTTAAATAAAAAGTCTGACTTATTCGACAGTTCTTGAAAAGTTGAAATTTAAAAATATGACTTCTTTGAATATTGCTTCTTTGAATCTAAAATTGCACCATGGTCTAACTTTCTTTCAAGTTTTTATAACCGCCGTTCAACAGCAGATCCAATTTTTGTTTACGACTACTAATGTTTAACTACGTAGCATTGTAATTTTGAACCCAATCTAGAAGACAAGTAACTCCTGGATCAAGTATTGGGAGAAATACATTACGTCAAAGAATATTTTTTCCGGGATTAAATTTTTTAAATTTCAATGGATTCAATAAATTCCAAAGTTATGTTTCTTACCTGGTTGTGGCTCTGGCTGCTGGATGACAATCTTCTCCGACTTAATCGATATATCAGGCATCTCAATCTCAGAGAGAGTTTCGAAATCTATATTGGATTGGTTGGACAATGTCCTCTTCCTGACAGCAGAAATCATTAAAAGGAAAGAGAAGAAGAAATCAGAAGAGAGAAAGGGAAGGAAGGGAAATCCCGAAATACCGAGGTATATTTTTTTTTATAACATTCTGGAAAACAAAGAGGTTTATTCAACAATTCCAACGCTTTCGGAATCAGTTGAAGGGGGTGCAGATTTATGAAGGTGAGATCTTGTAAGGCGCTTTAATTTACAATTTCCATTGATATTTTACTCTTTTATCTCTACAGGAGTTGGTAGAAGAAAGATTTATCACAAGTCGTATTTTTTTCTGAGGTAGGCAGGTGACAACAAAAGGACAAGGTTATTGAAATCATCATTTTCTCTTACCTTTTTCACGGAATTTCCCCCTTCTTTTCGTAGATAACAAGTAACAATAACAATCTACAAAAAGTTTATAATTATTGTCAAGTATGAGGAATAACCCATTAGGGGTTGAAAATTTATAGTTCATCTTACGAGTCACTGCTTAGGCTGCGCTTTAATTTTTAAACAACTTTTTCGTTCCTCATTGAAATAGATACCCCACGAAAACAAATTTTAAGAAATGTTATATTCCTCAAGAGCAATTATTCCACAAAACTCCAGAATGCAATTACTGTGGTGAATATCAATCTATTGATCACTTGTTAATGAATTATTCTCAATTCCAGACAATCCGGGGCAATAACTTTAATAATATTGGTCAACATCAATGCTATGCTAACCTGACTTGTAGAAATATCATAAAAAAGATTATTAAACAAACTTTAGAGGATGTATTGGGGGACGGTCTTTAATGTCTCGGAACTTGTTCCTTCCAGCTTGGGTGTCTCATTTTTTTTTATATGTCTTTTATAAACTATTCTTCTTTTACTTGCTCCAATTTTATTGATATTTACTTTTGTACTATTTAATTGGTTTTAAAAGTACTGTTTTTAAATGTTTTACAATATTGTTCTTTTGTAAATTTTGCACGTTTATCTTTTAAATTGTTCTTTTAAATTATTCTTTTAATTGACACTTTTAATATATTGCTGCTTTAATGTTTATCACCTTACATGATTTTAGCTGCTCTACGCCCGCCATGTTCATGGGCTGTTGCCATGTCTGATGTGTATTTTATGTATTTTATGTTTGTACTGTTTTCTGGATTTTTTTAAAATTTTAATAAACATTTACCCGTATGCCCTAATTAAGGGCGGGTCGGGGTAAATTCTTCCATTCCTCAAGAGCAATTTGAAAAATAAGGCTCTCTGCATTCTAAATCTTCTTAAATCTGTTAATGCTTACCTCCCCCTTTGCTGACCCTACGAGTGGTTCTCACAACGTTTGACACCCCATCCTGTTTCATCCTTATTAGAGAAGTCCTAATCCTGTGGTGGGCTTAGGTTTCATTGCTGGAATCGAAGTTGCTAGCTAAGAATCTAGTTGCGAGCTTGTCCTCAGCCTTAGCCCATTGTGCAACTCTAGTCCGACGTAAATAAAGTATCTACCAACCAAATTCTCTTAGAACAAACGAATTTAATATTTGAGTGATAACATTTTGTGATCCTCACAATTAGATTCAGATAGAGTAATGGAAAGGCATAATGCCACATGTGGAAATAATATTTAGATATCAATAGTTTAAATCTTTCTCTTTACTGATCTATGAAGGCCATATATTGGAAATTATCTCTACCGTTCTGTCTATAATATTTGAAAAATGTTTATTTTTATTCTGAGGAATCACTTATGTGTTTAATTCTGCATAGAAATCAGTAGTCAATATGAAATAATATGCGCACCCTAAGTTGGCCTCTTACAGCAAAAATATTACTTTTTATAGCAGGAAAGAATCGTCACTCAAAATTATGAAATTTGATTCGTTTTTAGAGCGTTTTATTGCACAACATCTCATGTTATTCAATATAATAATTGAAATAATAAAACTGAGTAATATCAAGACCTTAATTTTCATCTTAAGAAAACCCAGCCTTTACCATTTTTAGGCAAGAACATTCTGCGGCCTTCAGATGACGCCATTATCGCCTTCCTTAACTTTAAATGAAATTATAACAAAACCTATTTCTGCATCTAGTGGCCACAAGTTCTCAAATTTTACTTGAAAGATTTAATTTATCATTATTTGAGAGTATTCTAAGAGATATGGGTGATTCTCACGAAATATGACAGTTTACAGTCACTTGCACCAAGATCTAATACTAAACTATTAAAAGAAGTTTTTTTTTTAAAAAAAATTAATAAATAGCATTGCTGTTAGCATTTTAAAATAACCTAGTACTAGCATCAGATTAAGAACAAAACATGAAAAACATGAAAATTTCTGCAAATGGGACTAGAAAATATCAAAACTGTGGGAACTGTCTTAATGTGGAACTCACACTATATCATATTTTTAACTGCCCTGCAGTCGTTGTAGGCCTTCACCTTTTAAACTACCCTACAGAAGAAGATTTATATTCATTTAATGACATAGAGATATCAAAGACTATTCAAGCACACCATGAGATATGATTCAATACGACGCCAACCAACTAGCATCGACTATTTTGTATACTTAAAAAACTTAATTGAATTTCAAAATTTCAAGTTTCTGGCATGTCACAAACAATGTTTCCAATAAAAACTAGCTTCAAAACTTCCTATAAATATTTCAATATCTAATTTTTTTTTATCTCAACCTTTGTAATCATTTCTAGAATATACACAGAGGGTATTATTTACAAAAACTTCGTTTAAAATAATTTTTTCTGTCAATAATCTGTTTGTCACAAGAAAATCTGTCATTTTCCTGGCTACCTTTATTTAGTGGTGTATAACCAAAATAGATAGAGCCAGCAATCAATATCTTATGTTAATAAATTGATTAGATACCCTCCTATCTGAACATGTCTTGTTGCATGAATAAAGAACCAACTTTATGGTTCAAAATCTATCTCAAAAATGTTTTCAAGGTGAGCAGGTTTTTGTGTTGTCATTATCCTGACTTCTTGAAATCATTAATAACTTAAACTACATAGATTTATCTGAGTTATTTTAAAATAATCCTGTTGTTTTCTGCAGAATATAAACGTCATAGGCCAAACTATTAAAGTAAAGTAAAGTTATATGCTATAAAATGGCAAATTTGTCATTTTCCTGGCTTATGAATGCTAGGACCTTGGCGAACAAAGATCAGAAGGTATTCTTCAAGTATTCTTTGGTCAAGGCTAGGACATTTAACCAGAAATTTTTTTTTAACTGCTAATACTGCTAAGAGGGAAAGCTAATACCAAGTTTATGCATGATTGTAATAAGATTGAATGTAATCAAAGTTATTTTTCTATTTAATGATTAATTATTTTACACAATTTTATTCTGTACGTATCAGCAACAAATTTTTTGATTCTTTCTACAGTAGATAAAATAATCAATTTAAGTAATTCATGGTCCATCTAACATTGAAGGCTTAGATTTTGTTACTAACTAATAGCTTAAAATGACTGTTTTTTCAAACTTCTAAGCTAATATGTCATTTTCCTGGCATTCAAAATGTAATGAATTTCTATTTTATTTTTTTCTTAAGCAAATCTCAATAAACTACACTGCTGTCTGTAAGATAACTGATAAATGTAACTAAATAAATATACAAAAAAAAAAAATTAGAATGTTTTGAAAATTTTAAATTTGAAGAAATTTTTGGTCCGAATTGTCATGTTTCCTAAGAATCACCCATATATGGTTCGTTTATGATTTACAAATTAAAAAAAATTGATTTAGTTCTTTTTTTCTTTAAAGTTAAAAGAAATTAGTGGTATAATTTACTTTTAACCGTATAAATGTAATATTTCTAAGCAATTGTTTGACATTTATGTTTAAGAAGAATTATAAAGCTGTTGAAATATTTTTTTAATTCATTTTTTCAGTAATATAAAGATTTTTTTCTCTCATTCGAACGTATATTAATTTGTCAAAGTTTTTAAATATTAGTGTTAGTCACAGATTCTTTTTTTTCTTCTTTAATCCATTTTGCCTTTGAATCGGAATTTGTTTCATCTACGGAACAAAAGTGCTCACAATAAATTAAAGAATATAGTGATTTCATGTCTAGATGAAACCCGGCTCGTATTTTTCTAAGGAAATGTACTTTGCTTATTGCACTCCTTTTCAGCAAGGAAAAGTCAGAAGAAAATAAATGGTTACTCTTACTATTAACTGTCAAGAAGTGTTTTGTTTCGTATATCATTATTTTCGCAGCTACGTAGCTGATATTCGTCTTACAGTTCTCATTCAATTCGTTTTGAATGTAAATTATATATACAGTAGGGAATCGATTATCCGGAACGATCGGGACCATCGCTATTCCGGATAACTGATTTTTCCGGTTTTCTGAATCGCTACAAAAAGCCGTTTTTTTATTGTTAAACCCAACTAAAAAAAATTTTTTTTTGGAAATAATCTTAAATAGAAGAAAAAACGATGAAGTAATACACTAATGATTATTTCCAAAATGATGGTAAGGTGAACATCTTTCAAAAAAGAAAGAAAAATCCTAAAATCTTATGAGAAAAAAAATTTTTTTCTTAAAAAATGGCGGGAAAATTTATCGAATTTCGTTCCGGTTTTTTGGTTTTCCGGTTTTCTGATTTCCGGATAACGGGCTCTGTATCGTATATATATAACCGTCGCCGAACAGCCGACCCAATTTTTGGGTTTACATCTACCAATTTTCAACTTTACTTTACAACTTCAATTACGCTTTTAGTTTTAAACCCAATCCAGAAGACAAGAAATCTAAGGTATTCTAAATAAACAAACAGCTTGTTAAGCGGAAGTAACTTCACCCGGTCCGTACGAACTTCCGCTACATCGCTATAGCCTTCTTATTATTATGTTTTGCATTAGATTTCCAAACATTGTTGGCGTTTTCTCTTATCTTGATAACGTTTGTTGTTTGGAAATTTAAAAATCTCTTTTATTAAATCGAAATGAGCTTTTCCTATTATCACAAGTTGAATGGTGATAGCAAGAAAAAATTGTTATATAATAATATTCAGTTGTCTGATCCTTTTTCTGGGGAGTTACTTTGAAGTTTAAAATATGAAATGGAATTAAGTTTTTAAAAGACACTGGTCTCTAGCAACTGAATATCAAGTTAAAATATATTTACCAAGCAGATATACTACTTATTCATGGCATTCTAAAAACATGCACAGCTTAAAACTTGTAACTTTTAGATATGACATTAAAAGAAGTGCAAAATGAGGCTTCATTGTCAATTTGTAACAGAAATTTTATTTTCTTCCAAAAATAAAATTTCATAATGGAAATATTTTTTTTTCTTTCTTTCTTTTATTTTCAAAACAAGAGATATGCTATTTCATCAAATTTTCTTAAAATGCACTTATTTTATTTTTCGTTAGAAAGTTTAATTGCTTAAAGCAGGGGTGGTCAACACTGAGCATTTTGTGCACCACTTTTAGTGTAAAAAATATTGAACATGGCGATTATTAATATACATTTTATGTCAAGTCGATAAGTGCTACCGTGTTAATGTTGTTCATTGAATTATTACACGTACAGTAACTTTTTTTCTAGATCAAATAATTTATCAAACTAGTGGGCTGTGCCCCCTGCTCGCTAACGCTCGCCAACCCCCGAAAATTGCTACGCAATCTTATATGGTTTGCTTAGCAAGCCAAACTCGCTTCGCTCGCCACTAACTTAGGTATATTGCAAATGCACAAAAAATAAATTGTTTAACAAAAAATACGATGCGCATAAGCACATAATATTCTACACGCTGGTTATTTCCGTTTCCGTTTTTAGAAGCGCTATATGTTGAGCCACCCAAACTAGATTTGGCATGTGACATTTTTAGCGGCAATTATTGGTTGATTTTCTAGCGTTGCCATTCGGAGAGTTGTAATGATGCTTTTTTTTATCGCCGTGTAAGAGAACTATATATATCGATATCACAGATGTTATCTTTAAAATCTTGGCAATTGAATTGTTTCTAGTGAAATTTAAACAATGGCTAACATTTAACAATTTTTTACTCGCCAATTTTATATATTTAAATGAGCAAGAAAATAATAAACAGAAAATTGCATTTAATTTATTTCTTTTTTAAATGAAACAATTTTACAATTTCAAATAATAAGGAGAAACCTTACAAGGATACAAACACTAATGGGATTTCCGTATTGTTTTAATTTTAACTAATTATTTTTTATTAAATTTTTTTTTCAATTTAAATTGAGTTTGTGTGCCACACAAAATGCCACCTCTGGTTAAAAGTAACTTTATTTTTTATATGTCAAACATAGCACACACGAATCTGAATTATTTAGTGATAAAAGTCAATGTTTCTATATTTAGATATTACCTTAAATTTTACATTGCATTATGGGAAAGTACCAATTTTATTTTAAATTACGCTTGATGAAATCTTAAAATTTAAAGAATAATAATACATTAGAGAACCGATTATCCGGAAAGATCGGGACTATCGCTATTCCGGATAACTGATTTTTCCGGTTTTCTGAATCGCTACAAAAAGCCGTTTTTTTAGTGTTAAACACAACTAAAAAAAATATATATAGGGCAATTCCACGAGATTGTCAACTTTTAAGTGAAATTTTTTTTTCATGAATTGCATATTTTAATTTTAAAAATATGTTCAAAAATAGCCAAAGTCCACTGTTAAATTTTTGATAATTTTAAGTTT